>NC_135786.1:9271250-9580000 GCF_051106095.1 Pogona vitticeps | reverse complement strand
GAAATTGTGAATTTGACTGGTGTGGCACTTGTAAACATGTCAGAAGCCAGTGTCAATTGCACGGAATGGAAAAGTCATGTTTGCCAGAATAAGGAGGCCAAGAAACTTTTCTCTGTTTTGACGGTTGTCTCATTAGTGGCAAGGAGGAAACTAAACTCACTCTTTTCCATTGGGAGCAACCTCGTCAGGCAAGATCTGTTGGTGACATGAAGGTCCATCAGGATCTAAACCTATCCGTTTTTCCCCATATGGAAAACACTAGTCTTTCAAAGAGGGTGAGGTAAAGAGGGATAAAGTGGTGGCCTATAAAGTTTCCAAAGGTAAGAAACACTGAGTGCCACATTATCATTTGTCAAATGACCCAGACACAATAAGCGCAGTTGAGTTGGGAAACAGAATTAATTGTGAGCGGTAATAGGCGACATCACGAGGAATGGAACCCAAACTGGAAACCAAACCAATATTGAACAGAGGAAAAGCAGCTAACACGTGCATAATTTAATGGTACATTCAGCGTCACTGTGCAAGCTGGCTGGAAAGAATTGACAGTCGAGGGACTACGGTGCATGCTTCGGTGGAGTGAAACAGAGATGCACAGCTAGTGGCTGGCATCCTCAGAGGAGAGGAGTCAGAACTCTGTCTGTGTTCCGGTGTAGGGTGTGGTGTGTGTTCTACACCAGAACACCGACAGAGTTCTGACTCCTCTCCTCTGAAGATGCCGGCCACAGAGACTGGTGAAACGTTAGGATGAAATCCCTCCAGAACACGGCCAAACAGCCTGAAAAACCTAGAACAACCATCGGATCCCGACCATGAAAGCCTTTGAGAATCTTTGTAATGTTTACCTGTTTTTCAATATTCAATTGTATTTAACTAGTGCAGCGTTTAATTGTTTTTTAAACGTTTAACTTATTATGTTTTTAATTATATTCTTTTAACGTTGTGATTTTCCTTGATTCCCCTTACGGAGAGAAAGGTGGCCTAAAATAAAACAAACAATATTGATTGATTGATTGATTGATTGATTGATTGATTGATTGATTGATTGATTGATTGGTTTCCGGTTCCGGCTCAGCCAGGCAAGACGCTCATGGCTACACAGCGGTGATTTTATCTTTATTTTATGTAATTTTATATGGTTTTTATAGCTTTTGTTTAGTTGAAGTTCCTATTCTACCTCTTGGCTGAAGGCATGATTTTAACCTTGGTAAAAGTAAACACAGAGATAATGACCACTGGAGCTGCCGAGAGATATTAGAAATACCTCTGTACGACAGAATTACACAACTGCAGCCTTGGGAAGAAAACAGAAGAAAATAACACCATTATTGCGGACAGTAAGCACCTGCCTGAATCAAGTCTGCAAGAAAAACATTTACTTTGTTTAAGAAAAGCCATCTGCCTTCGGGGGTTGTTTGGCATACAGCAGGGGCGGATCCGCTGACTCCGTCAATCTACAATTGACTCACAGTGAGTAAAAGTCCTCCAAGGAACGGGTGGAACAACCTGCCCCTTTAATGGTTTATGTTTGAGTGTTTACCGGAGCTAAGAAGTGTTTTTATACAGCTACTACTGACCGTAACTGTGAAACCCACATTCTTCTCCCTTTGAGTGGTAGTTTGCACCTGCAGAAGTAGAAGGGGACACTAAATAAGCTTAATTTGTGGAGTATAACTATGGTCACCACTAGGACCAAAAAAACCTATGGCAAGTTAAAAAAGGCTCCCAAAAAGCGAAATCAGAAATCTATAGCAGACTTCTGTGTGGTCTCAGATCAACGTGAACATGTACCCTCCTATAATCAAAGGCCGCTGAGGGAATTTACATCAAGTACCCCACTTACTACGGACAATGTAGGCATAAGTAATGGAGAGACATACCAGGGGGCTGCAGTCGGAACTCCGCACTCCGGAGGAGAAATTGGCAATTGGTCTCTGGACCCAGAACTCCTAGAGAAGGCTCTCTCTGCCTCTATGGAATCATTCTATAAATACTTAAATCTATCAACACCTGGGCCTAAGGAGAACCATATGGAAGGAACAGTAGGCCCCCAAGATGCTCAAGGGCCCGAGAGTGAACAAACTAGGATTATTTACACCCAACTACGTGATCAGTGTCTCCTCTCAGCTAAATCCAACCAGACAATTTTCAATAATCTGCATGATCTAAAGAAAGAAATCGCTGATACTAAAGCAATACTACAATGCATTGCTGACATGATAAAGTTGGGGATTTTAAAAGCAGCACCCCCCTCAAACCCTCAGAATACTGAACAGAGAGGACTTCAGGCAAAAAAGGAGCTGGGTACAAAAGATCAAACACACAAAGATAACTCCCTAGCCTTTAAAGGTCAGAGTTACCCACAGTTATCAGAAAAAGCAACTCAGGACCGAATGCCCATCTCTGGGAAGACCCCAAAGGCCTGGGCTGATCCATATGAGCGAAATGAGGACACAGAGGACACAGAGGGACCTGACCTAACATCCTCTAATCTAGAGCTAATAACCATAGACGAATGGTGGGGAAACACCCCAGAAGAACCCTATCCCCAGCATCCACTTGCTGTGACAACATGCAAGGAAAATATACAGATTAAAAAACCCCAATGGTCAGCAACCTCAGACAGTGAAGGGTCCACCCCTGCTGAAAGCCCATCACTCAAGCCTGTGAACCACATCACCATCTACAACTGGCCACTAAGAAAACCAAATGGCACCTGGGCCTCCAACTCAGAAGTATTGCGGACAATAACAGAAATTCTGGGCAAGGATTGGGATGCTCAAATGAACACAAAATGTTACTGCATCTATCCCAGCAAGCCCGGGCAACTAAGAGGCAGGGTGCACTTGATCTTTGCCAATAGTGAACAGGCCCATCATTTTTGGAGCCTGTTGTACAAGTTTGAAAAAATAGCAGTATCTTTCAAATGGGGAATACATACAACTTACTCAAATATCAACCTAAGACCGATCACAAAATTGGACACCTACAAACTAACAAATACATCCAGAGAAATTCAGGTTCCAGAACAAAGAGATGGCCCCACAGCCGCTTCCATAAGGAAGATAACAGCCGAAAAACCTAGCTATGACCTGTACAGAGATAGGGCTGAAGCCTCCACCATTTACAACAGATCACCTTCCAAAACCAAATCAGATGGCAGAGGAAAGGAAACGCAGATCAATGTTGCAACCTTCCCAAACAATATCCCAATTAACAAGCCTCGTGATCTTACAAGCAAAATCAAAAACCAGAGTAATCAGGTGAAAATGCTCTCAAGGCCAAGGCATCTTTCAAAAGGTATTACATCCTCCAGAAAAAATAGAATATACCATCCATACAAAGAGAAGTTACATCCAGCCTGCTCAATGGGAACTATTTCCGACTCCACCTCTGAGTGGCATATGGGCAATAGATATGCCCCTTTAGTAGCTTATCCCCAGAACTGACTATTGGAAGGCAAAAAATATAAACATCTTAAGAAGCCTTTGTCCAGGAATATTGCATGGGGGGAAAACAAACAAAAAGTCCAACTCCACAAAGATACCACAGTTCCAAACACAACAACGACTACCTACCTGGGTAGAGCTGAAAGATATCCCTTTAGCAGAGAGACACAAAGAAATCAAAACAACAAAGACTGGGCCCGTAAAGATTATCCTTTTCCCACACCAGTTGCTCCCCACACCTACAGAGGATGTCAGTCATCAGATGTATCCCTGCCTGCTCTGGAGAAGCTAACGTTACACAAGGAAGGGAACCCCATTAAAATGCTCTCTGCCACAAGAGGGGAAATGACCCCAAAGGCAGAACAACTGAACATTCAGGAGCGAAATGAGGCACCAGACACTCAAGAATCACGGTGTGCCCCAGAAAGCAACCAAACATCTGCATCTAAAATTGAACTTTTATCATGGAATGTGGCAGGTTGGACCAGATGTATCTCCCAAACCCATGATACTCCTTTCTTTCGTAGCAAATATGACATCATTCTTTTGCAAGAAACTTGGTCTGACAAAGATATAATTCTAGATGGTTTCAACTCTTTCATGGTAAAGGCAATCCCAGGGCGCGGACCGGGGAGACTGAAGGGGGGACTGAGCATCCTGGTATCAACGGCTCTGAAAGTGAAATCTACGATGAAACCCCCCCTGAGACAGCTGGCCATGGCAGTAGTACTTACAGGAAGTATGAAAACCCTATTGATTATTAACATATACTTACCTCCCACATCCAGAAAAGCTGAAACAGAAGGAAACTGGACAGACCTAGAAAACTATGTAAGAGAGCTTATCATGGAACATCCGGATGCTCTGGTCCTGACTGGTGGGGATCTAAACGCCCGTATGGGACCAGATGATGACTATCTGGGAACCAAATTTAAGATGATAGCCAACATAAGAAATGATAATGTGGGGACCCAGAATCAGGAGAGGGCATCTAAGGACCAACATGCAAATTATGCCGGGGCCTGTCTGTACAAATTTGCCTACAGACTGGGCCTCTCAGTTTTAAATGGCACAATCACAGGTGATACTCCAGGAAAATATACATTTATGGCAGCAACTAAAGCTAGTACAATTGACTACATCCTGGTGTGCAGGGGGCTCCTTTCCATGGTCAAAACTCTCCAAGTACTTCCTTACATGGAGGGGGATCATTTCCCCCTACATCTAAGTTTCCACCTAAACGTCAGAGATTTAGACACAGAACCAAGATATCATACTGAAATTACAGCACTAGAAAGAGTGGGTTGCCGAGTAAGATGGTCACCTAAACTGGCACAAAATTTAAAACAACTTTTAACTTCGAAAAATTTGATTGATGCCCTTAATCCAGTAGGAAGCCAGACAGTCCACTGGAATCCCATAGATAAATATGAAACTCTCCTACAACAATTACAGCCACATCTCGTCCACTCATATAGCAGAAACCTTCAGAATTCATATAACCGATCCAAACCTTGGTTCAACCAAAGCTGTAAGGCAGCAAAACAATTAGTTAATCAGACATACCAGGAATACCTGAGAGCAGAAGACCATGTCAAAAAAGAGGTCCTCCTAAAACTACTGGTACATAAGAAAGAATACAAACAGCAGATACATCACAGTAAAAGAGAACACACGAGAGAACTATGGAGGAAGGTGATTGAAGCAGCAAAAGCCAAAAATCCATCCCTTTTCTGGAAACTAATCTCAGGTAGACTATCAGAGCCCAAACACCCATTATCCTCTTGTATTCCACCAGATAAATGGGTATCCCACTTTACAAGTATGTATGAGGATGTTATTGTACCCCCTTCTCCAGTAATGCTTGGAAGCACTCCCAAATGGCCCCCGGTGACCCCAGGCGAAATAATAGCTCATATAGATCAGTTAAAAAATGGAAAAGCCCCAGGCCTTGATGGCATCCCACCAGAACTCCTAAAAGAAAACAAGACATGGTGGGGCTCTTTTCTAGCACCTCTCTTCACCCATATTAATGACACAGGCCAAATCCCGATATCATGGAAAACGGCCACAGTGGTCCCATTTTATAAGAAAGGGAAAAGGGAGGATCCAGCCAACTACAGGCCAATAAGTTTGCTGAATATTATAAGCAAACTATATGCAAGGCACCTCCTAGACAAACTCCTGGAGTGGCTCGAAGTAGAAAATATCATTGGGGCAGAACAAGCAGGCTTTCAGTCAGGGAGATCCACAATAGAACAATGCCTAATTATACAGCATCTTATAGAGAAATACTCAGCCAAAGGAGTAACATCACTCTATGCTGCCTTTGTGGACTTTAAATCAGCATTCGATTCTATATCGAGAACACACCTCTGGGACAATCTATCAAACTCATCTATAGACAAAAGACTTCTATATCTAATCAGGGCCCTACATGAAGAAACATACCTGAGAGTCAGGTGCAGCAGACAGGGACACCTCACGGAATCTGTGCAAACGCACAGAGGTGTTAGGCAAGGCTGCCTGCTGGCACCAGCATTATTCATATTTTACATAAACGACTTATCAAGCTGGCTTAACACCGCCGATCTCCATTCACCTAAACTTACAGATAGAACAGTGCCAGCCTTACTCTATGCTGATGATACAGTAATTCTATCCAGAACCCCCATAGGGCTGAGGAGGGCACTTAAGAAGCTTGCCTCATACTGTGAATATAAATCATTAACGATTAACTATCAGAAGACCAAGATAGTCGCCTTTGGACAGAGACCCAAGAGTAGGTCATGGCAAATAAATGGACACAGTATCGAGCAGGTGAACAGCTTCAAATATCTGGGGGTAGTATTACAGGCCTCAGGATCTAGGCTTCAACATAGTAAATTTGTGGCTGATCAGGGAGAAAGATCGGCAAATAGTATAGTAAAATTCCATCTCTCCCAAGGAGGGTCCTTCATACCGGCAGCCCTCAAATTGTATAGAGCAAAGGCATTAGCCCAGCTGCTGTACGGCTCATTCATGGGGCCACCCAGTTCTCACTTCGCACCACAAGAAATAGTCCAATCCAAATTCTTAAGAACTATACTCCAGGTCCCAAGATGCGTGTCAAATGCAAGGATAAGGCTAGAAACAGGATGCCTTAAAGTAGAAGCCTGGATTAGAATTCAATCTATATATATGTGGCTAAAGGGACAGTTAAATCCAGAAGGCCTATTTTCCTTATTATTTAAAGATAACTATCAATCTAAGTGGGTTAAATCGGTCCAGGGCTACTTGGGGAAAATTGGCCTCTCACCTCAGGCACTTATATCCTCTGGAATAGAGCAGGCAAAACAAATAGTTAAACAAAGAATAGAGGACAATGAATACCAAACAGACCTTTCTAGCATCCAAAATATGGCAGCACGGACTTACATCAAAAATTGTATGGTACCGACCAAATACTTAACATCTCTGGAAATTAAAGGAATTAGAAGAGCCTTTACTCTGGCAAGGTGTTTGGCCCTCCCCTCTGCTGTACTAGAAGGGAAGTATAAAAATACCCCTTTTGCTGAAAGGTTATGCTCCTGCCACCTGAGGGAGATCGAGACCATACAGCACATGTTCTTCACCTGCCCATTGTATGAAGCAGTGCGAAAAGAGACTATAACCCCCTTAATAGATAGATTGCCAGGACGTTCAGAGGGAAATAGGCTAGAGTTCCTTCTCTCAGATGTTGATGTCCAGATCACCTGTCGGGTTGCGAGGTTCTGTGTAGCAATTCTTCGATTGCGGAAGTTAAATACCAATTAGATTGCCGTTCCCAGTTGTATGTATGCCAACATGTTCTAATGGAATACTGAAAGTTAGAAATTTTAAGGTTTTATAAGGTTTTATACTTATGTGACTGGTCTAAGGACTGTAAACAAACTATTGATTGATTGATTGATTGATTGATTGATTGATTGATTGATTGATTGATTGATTGATTGATTGATTTGATTTGATTTGATTTGATTTGATTTGATTTGATTTCTACTCTACCCCTCTAGACAGAGTCTACTCGGGGCGGCTTACAAACAAGTATAAAACATTATAAAATGCAATCAAATAGCATCATCAAAATATATAGAAAACAATCGCATAATTAAATCAGCAGATCAGAAGATCAAGATGGAGGAAAAAACTGAAGAGAAAAGAAAATCAAGTGTTGACTGAAGGCCTGCCTGAAGAGCCAGGTCTTCAAATGGCTTTCAATTTAAAAACAAATTTCCTTCTTTCAACACCCACTTGCCTAGAGGATTCTTCAGAGATGGGCGTGAATCTTGGATCAGAGATTCATGCCAGTTCATACGCACAGTACCCCGGGTGCCATGCCGTCCCTTTCCTTTTCTCACCTCCACACCTCACCAGCCAGGTCACAATCCTCTCCTCCTCCTCTTCAGTTGTTCAACAAGTCTCCTGTAGGAGAACGGGCTCCGTTGCCTTGCCTCCTTGGCTGATCACCCATTCAGAAAAAGAGGCAGGATAGGCAAACCTGTGCTCCTGCCGGTGATTGGTCATTGGCCGAAGAGGCGGGGAAAGGGAACGTGTGGTGTTGTGCGTACGGACCAGCACAAACCTCCAAGCCAAGGTTTGTGCCCATCTCTAGTTTCTTTCTCTCCCACAAATCCTTTGAGCTTCTCCTGCTGCCCCGAGACCTTGCAACCTAGTTTTAAGTTCCCCAAAGTAGTTTTCCTAAATTCTTCCATCGCTCTCAAGCAGGTGCTCCTGCTTCACCCATTCACACCTTTTTTAAAGCCTATCCCTTTCTGACTTATTTTGAAAATGCCCAATTCATGCCACACAGGTACCTTAACGCTGGAATGATTTATGAATGGTCGGAGAGCACTCAAAAGGAGCAAGTTGTGACGAAGGGCAGGGAAAGGAGATTAAATGGTGTGTCCACAAAGCCATACATATTTATAAAGCTCAGCTGGCACCCCATCTAACTGGTTTCGGAGCACATTGATGGGTCAGTTGCTACATCTCAGTAGTAGGAGGAAATCACTGTGCATACGTTGGTTCTCTTCGGCAGGTAATTATTCAAAATACAGGTGAGGGAAGCAGAGAACCATTTTTCAACAATGGCGCATAGCAGCCCTTTCCATTATTATTCCATTTAATTACTCCCACAATATGATGGTGAAGAGTCCCTGGTAAACCAGCAGCCCACACAGCTTATCTTTTCTTCTCTATGCATTTCCCTTGGGCATTTATCACAACGGTGACTCTTGAAAACCTGTTATTATGCACACTAGTAATTTGTTGCTTTTTTTAAAAAAATCATTCAAAACCAAGGTCAACTGATTACTTTTTACCCTGTAATAAGCCAGGTTTATGTTTAATGAAAATAGAGAAAGTAAATGCCTGGAAAACGGGATTTATTTCACAAAATTCATGAAACAGATCGACTACAAGATTGGGAAGCACCATCGCGAAGCAAATAACTGGCTCATGCAGTTCTCACCCACTACCATCCATGCTTGTAGCCACCCCCTCAGCTGACAATTAAACAGAGTGTCCAGCTCTAGAATAGTTGACACTGAGGATGACATCAGGTGTCACTGTGACACCTGCCTTGGTTACTTCCCAGCTAGATAGCTGAAACCTGCTCTATGTGAGGCTGCTGACGGAAAGTGTCAGGAAACTTCAGTGGGTCCAAAATGCAGCAGCCAGATTGCTGGCTGGGGCTGGTTACGGGGATCACATAGCCCACCCCCTATTATAGCAGCTCCTCTGGCTGCTGATCAGTTTCAAGGCACAATTCAAAGTGCTAATTTTAACCTATAATGCCCTAAATGGCCTGGGTCCAAGCTATCTCAAAGACTGTGTCTCCCATTATGAGTCTGCTCGGGTTTTAAGATCATCAGAAGAAGCCTTTCTCTCAGTCCCACCACCTACACAGGTGTGTTTGGTGGGAGAGGGCCTTCTCTGTTGCTGATGCCCTCAGATTCAGGGGGAATGGAACTGCCCCATTACCCAGACTCTGGAACTCCCTCCCACAGGAGGCCAACCTGGCCCCATCTTTGCTGTCCTTCCACAAGCCGGCAAAGAACTTTCTCTTCAGCCAAGCTGTCTCTCAATAACTGCCTACATAAGTGACTGGCTACATGGCTGGCCAAATGAGCAACTTTCAGATGGATTGATACGCATTACGGTTCTGACTCGGTCATTAGTACTATTTATGTTTAATATTTCTCAAAGTGGTATTTGTTTGTTCCTTTTTTGGTATTTGCATACTTATTGTTTTAGCTTTAATATTGCCTTTTAATTATGTAAGCTGCCTCTTTATACACATTGCCTTCAGCTTTAAATGTTGTTTTTCAATCATCTACATCTCCTTGGATCTTTTTGAAGGAGAAAGGCAGGGTAAAAATATTTTAAATAAATAAATATATATATCTTAGTGCGAATAACCTTAGAAGCAAATTCTGGGTTAATTTTGCTGTTTTGGTGGTGGGGTTATTTGAGTCTTATGGGGTTTATGGGGTTTTTTTGTCCTGATTTGATAGTCATTTTAGGCTTGACTTGTGTAAACACCAGGATGCAATAGCACATCATGAGAGCAAGCAAAGTAGAAAAACTCAGCATGGCTAGGTCTTTAGTGACTCAGGAGATGAAACAACCCATCTGGAAATGGATGTCCCGAGTCTCTGTCCTTTTGCAAATGACAGCAGCCATGGCTGTAATCTGGATTGTAATCACAGTAGCACAGAAGTGGACAATATCTCCTGTAAATTGTAATTTGATTGATTGATTGATTGATTGATTGTAAAGATTTTAAATTTTGCTTTACATGAGAAATGTTCCAGCATTGGCTATTTGTTCACACCGGCACACACCTTTAGTGGCTATTAAGCAAAATAAGCTCAAGATTTATGTTTCTGTATGAATCATACCGCCCCGCCCCTGAATTGGCAGTCCAGTATTACTTCAACACTGATAATGAGGCAATTGCCTTCCCCCTGAATCTGAGGGCATCAGGTCAAGCTTGTAGTTCAGGCTGTGAGTTTTACACATCTTAATCCTCCACTGCTTATTAGAAATTGAGTACCAATGCATGCACGTCGCAAGAGATTTCAAGGGAGGGAAAACAAGCAGGCAGACAATCTAGTGTTTTCCTCCTAGTACATTTTCCAGATCTAAAGATAGCTTGCTTCTCTTAGGCTCACTTCTTTCTTTTGTTTCCTTCTGAGATCACTTCCTAGTTGTTGTTACTGTTGCAGGCGGGCAGCACACAGCTACTCCATGATGGCTACCTGAGCAGATCTGAAAATCTGGAACCCCTCTTTAGGGGCTTTCACAAATAAAGTAGAGATCCTTCCTCCTGCACTATCCCCAAACACATTTGATTAAACCATAAAGAGAAAGTTTTTTATCTCTCTAATATGCAGTAGATCTCACATGCAGCAGCCACAAGTAAAGCACCAGAGAAAGAATCTGAGACTTTAGAAGATTAAGTTGTCTCCCTTGATGTAAGAAAAGGACCCATCCTTCTATAAACAATCCCGAAATATGCTTAGCCACAATTATGCAATCTGTGATCTGACTCTGCGGACAAAGGTTACCATCTCGCTTCTTTCCAGCCATGTTGTTTAAAGGACTCAAATTAGAATCTCGGCCATGACTCTTGCCTCTTGATGGCTTTGTTTGTTTGTTTGTTTTTTGAATTTTTAAATTTTATTTCAACTACAAACACAGGGACGTGGTGGCGCTGTGGGCTAAACCGCAGAAGCCTGTGCTGCAGGGTCAGAAGACCAAGCAGTCGTAAGATCGAATCCACGTGATGGAGTGAGCGCCCGTCGCTTGTCCCAGCTCCCGCCAACCTAGCGGTTCGAAAGCATGCAAATGCAAGTAAATAAATAGGGACCACCTCAGTGGGAAGGTAACAGCGTTCCATGTCTAAGTCGCACTGGCCATGTGACCACGGAAGATTGTCTTCGGACAAACGCTGACTCTATGGCTTGGAAACGGGGATGAGCACCGCCCCCTAGAGTCGAACACGACTGGACAAAAATTGTCAAGGGGAACCTTTACCTTTACCTTTACAAACACATATCTAAAATACAATACAGATACCCCAAACCTTCCCCTCCTTTGAGGACAGAGATTCAGACCTCATTACATTCCAGCTTTTCCAAACTCCAGAGAGCATTGAAAGTGAAAAGAGAAGGGGAAAAAAAACCAAAGCTCATCAATCATTTTGCCCTATCTTCAAGTCTGACCCTGGGCCTAAGCATGTATTAAGTTCCAATTTTGATTTGCATAGTCTCTTGGTTGATCTCGTAGCGCTTCTGATAATGTATCCAGTTCTATAATGTCCAACAGCTTCTTCAGGAGCTCCTCCATTGTAGGTACATCTTCACTTTTCCATTTTTGGGCCCAGAGTAACCTAGCTGCTATCAATATATACATCAAACAATATTTGATTTTCTTATCAGTAATTTCTGGCATAATATTTAATAATGCTATTTCGGGTTTAAAGTTTAATTTCTTTTGAATAATTCCTTTTATCATTTCCCACAACTGTAACCAATAAACCCTGGCTTTTTCACATGACCACCACATATGATAATAAGTTCCTACTTTTTTTTTTTTTTACATTTCCAACAGATATTACTGCTACCTTCTGACATTTTTGCCAGTTTTATAGGAGTATAATGCCATCTATAAAATATTTTGAGGATATTTTCTCTTAGATTTACTGGCTTGATCATTTTATAACAGTCTTTCCACATCATCGTCCAGTGATCAATGTCAATATTATAGCTGAAATCCCTTGCCCATTTTATCATTGTCTCCTTTACCCTCCAATTCATATTCCAATAAGTATGTATACATTTTCTTTATTATTTTCTCGTCAGTATAGATCCAGAGTTTATCTACCTGTACTTCACCTTCAAAAAAGCCCAAATTTCTATCTTTTCTATATCTTGATTCTAATTTATTCAATGATCACCAGTCTGTTGCCACCCCTCTTGATGGCTTTGTGATTTAAACAGAAGAGCCCGGGTTTGTATTTTTCAATTACTGAGAAATTCAAGCTAAACAAAGCCCTATGAAGCAAGCCTAAAATATCTCTTTCTAAGCAACCAGCTAGAGCAGATATACTACACTTTCAAAAGTAGCCTATTAAAAATAGAGACCCATTATCGTGAAAATCAACAAAGCACACTTTGAAATACTTTGTTTAAAACAAAATGAAGCAATGCCCATTCTTGTTGATATCGGAGGACCCATTTCAGTTATGGGAGGAAATCTTAAAAAGTGAAGTATTTCCTGTCTGTCTCTTTTTCTCTTTCTCCACTCCATCTTATTAATGTTTTCATGGATCTCCACCTTTAGCATATTTGGTAGGATCGTCTAGTTGTTTAATTTCTATGGGTTTTTCTTCATTTCTACTTTTTTGTACTTTTAATTTGGTCAGAACTGCAACAATGACTGGATATGTCAATGGTTCCTTACCCATGATGTAACGTACTTCAGTCTTATGGGGATTTCTGTGCATTATCTTCTGACTAACGATATCCAGTGTGGTGGATAGGATGATGGACTAGGACTTGAGAGGTCTGGGTTCAAATCCCTGCTCAGCCATAGAAACTGTCTGGGGTGGGAGTGGAACTGGTAAAGCCACTCTTTAAATATCTCACCTACCTTGAAAGCCCTATTAGGGGTTCAACAAGTCAGTTCTGACTTCATGGCACATAACAGACAAAGACAAAAAAAAACTAGTGACTACAGGTTATTCTTCCAAAATTCTCAATAAAATTCTCTTGTCATATCTATTGTCAAATGCAATATTTGCAGCCTTAACTGTATCATTCTTTGTCTGCATTCATGTCATGTTCTTAGCCTATTATTTTCCATGAAAAGCTCATCAGGATCCTTTCTGGTTCATATAAATGCTTTCAATGTGAAGTTCTTGTATAAGTTTCTGCACTTATCAGCCATTGAGGCATATATTTATAAGATGTTGATGCCTGTGGGATTTATCCTTTAGTCAGATAAGCAATTACATATCTGGTGAATTAAGGCACCTGGTGAATCTAGCTGTGGGGTTTAGGCTATAGGATTTATGCAAGTAGCCCTGTGCTAGCTTGGTTTAATGTGAAAAGGGAAGGATATTAATTGTGAGGCTATCCAAAACAGCGAGCATCATTTCTTGAATACAGTTGAACAAAGATTGCAGAGTTAGCACTAGACTTTCAAAAGTCATTGCAGAGCAATTACATTGAGCAGTTTCAGAAACTTTCCTATAGAAAGTCATCGTGAAAGCTGGAAAGTTCATAAAATTGTATATGGTAGGCAATCATGATGGTCCTTGCTTCTTGAAAAAAGTGTAGCTCTCTCTGACGGGACACCTCGTTTCCGATGAATCAAACTAATTTAATCAATCAATCAATCAGACCTTTATTGGCATAGACAAGACAACGTATAAAAGGAAAGTTAAAAGAGGAGTACAGTTTACTGGTCTTTGTTACACAGGATTGTAACATAGTGTAGAAAGGATGCTACACTCGCAGATACATCCTGTAAAGAGTCACTCAACATAAAATAAACTTTGTCGGCTTCAGAGAGGCCTGATTTGTTTTTTAAAATTGGTTCTAAAAGTTGGATACGAGGGGCAGTATACTTGGGACACCCTAATAGGATATGGGAAATTGAATCGATACAGTTTTGTTTGCATGAACAAAGCCTATCTGCGTGGGGGGTCCTTAAAAATCTGCCCGTCAGGACTGCAGATGGCATCACATTAAACCGGGCCAATGAGAACGCCCTCCGGTGCTGGGGGTTACTTAGTGCAGAGAGGTATGAAGCTATATGTCCAAATTTGCAAGGAAGAGACAATTTCACTGGTGAACAAGTCTTGTTAGCCGCATTGTAAAGGTTTTGTTGCTCAATGTCCAGGACTCTTCGTTTAATTATTTGAAACGTTTCAGAGGCAGACAGCATATAGAAGGAGTCCAAGCATAGACCCAAAGCACTAATTTTTTTCTCGATGATGGCAAGCCAGTTGGAGGAGGACGAATCTTGAAGTAGTTGAAAAATGAGACTATTTGGATCAGGGTCGTTATGAAGTCTCAGCCAGTATTTGAAGGTAATCAACCAGGCTCTAGATTCAATTGAAGTCTGTCCGGTTTCCAGGCAAAGAGCAGCGTATGGGACGCAATTAGGCAGCCCTAATATTTTGCGAAGAAATTTTGACTGGATACACTCAATAGAATGGTCGAATGAGCTGATCCATATAGGGCAACCATATAGAATTTGGGCCTGAACTTTAGCGTTAAAAACCTTTATGGCTGCAGGGATGAATTGGTTGCCAGTATTGTAGAAAAACCGGGAGGTAATTTAATCAACTACTGTAAGAGTCAAACTGCTTGAAGTTAATTAAATGAAAATCTCAATGAAAGCCCCCGAGGGTTTCATCATGAGATTAGTGTGTTCTCAATTACAGCCCTGCAGAACAAAAGAGAGCTCCCCTTAATAAGAGAATATTTGCTGCCTAATTGCAAAATGTCTTGATGTCTTGATGACTGCTCCTGGTGACACTGGGGGAATGAGGCAGAAAACGTACCATGGAATGTAATGCCAGACCCGTTTCTTCTGTTTCTTTGGAGAAGTCTGATTAAGTTTATTAATTGATTACAGTTCAAGAATGCAACTTGTCTGCAAAGATCTAGAATGTATTTGTTCAAGACTTCTATACACCACCCAACTGTCAAATGTCCTCAACAAATGTGAGAACAGATGCTAGTTTTTGAAAAATCACAGCATGAAGACATGATCTGAACCATTGTGAAAACATTACATTATTAGTACAGTATCCTGTTTGTTCTGAAATGTGATAGCCCAATCCAGTTGTTTTTTATATTATTATTATTATTATTATTATTATTATTATTATTATTATTATTATTATTATTATTATTATTATTATTATTATTATTATGATTATGATTATGATTATGATTATGATTATGATTATGATTATGATTATGATTATTATCATTATCATTATCATTATCATTATTATTATTATTATTATTATTATTATTATTATTATTATTATTATTATTATTATTGTTGTTGTTGTTGTTGTTGTTGTTGTTGTTGTCATTGTTGTTGTTGTTGTTGTTGTTGTTGTTGTTGTTATTATTATTATTATTATTATTATTATTATTATTATTATTATTATTATTATTATTATTATTATTATTATTATTATTATTATTATTATTATTATTATTATTATTATTATTATTCAGAAACTCCAGGCACAGTCAACATTTTTAAAACACAAATTGGTATTATATAAGTTTTTGGTTTTTCCCCAAAACATTTTATTAGGTTTTTTTCCTATTAGTAAAATCAATCCCTGCTTATAGAACATTGTGATAAATGGGTCCAGTTTAGATTCATTTGTTGATACAGATTAGGGCCTAATCTCTACACCGTGTTTCTAGCCATTGGTAGAACAAATTCCACATTTGAAAATATTCAGAATCTTCCTTCTCTTTAATTTTCAGAGCGGGCATCCCTGTCTTTTTTATATTAATATTGCCCGTCAACTCACCATTTACAATTACTTTTGCTATTTGTCCATTATAGATTGTCTCGATTACATTTATGAAGTTCTCGCCAAAGTCCATATATCTCAGTTGCTGCATCATAAATTGCCAGCTCATACAAGTTTTAACCAAAAACCTAAGTATCTTTTAAATATCAGCACATTATGTATGCTGTTCCTAGTATTGTCAGTAGAGGAGATATGCTCCTTTTAGTTGCACTGTAGTGCCTTTATTTTGCTACCCAAGGGGCATACTGTGGCTCAAAGTGAGAGCAAGACTGTTTAATTCCCATTCCTGCTTTAAGCTGTTGAAAAATAATAACAATACGTTCTTCCTTAAAGCCCTTGCTTTTTGTTCTCCCACACTGTGAGCTCATAGGCATGTACAGGGCCTTCTTCAGAGTGGCACCATCTTTTTGAAACTTCCTTTCCAGGAAGTTTATCCTATTTCCACTATTCCTCCCTTTTGGCATTTCAGAACTGGTTACAGTGAAACGGAAGGAAGGAAGGAAGGAAGGAAGGAAGGAAGGAAGGAAGGAAGGAAGGAAGGAAGGAAGGAAGGAAGGAAGGAAGGAAGGAAGGAAGGAAGGTTTCCAGGCTTTTGGGCCAAAGAGGCCAAGGGCACACTTTCAAATGGATTCCCAGTCTAATTTATTTATTTATTTTATTTATTTATTTTTGGACTTATATACCGCCCCATAGTGCTACAAGCACTCTCCGGGCGGTTTACAATTTCATTATACCTGTACAGGCTACACATTGCTCCCCCCCAGCAAGCTGGGTACTCATTTTACCGACCTCGGAAGGATGGAAGGCTGAGTCAACCTTGAGCCGGCTACCTGGGATTTGAACCCCAGGTCATGAGCACAGTTTTAGCTGCAGTGATTTTGATTCCTCTTTTTTTGCTTTTTCCGCCTCCCTACTGTGTTTTTCTGCATCTGTTTGCTAATTTGGTGACAAAGGTTTTCAAGCATTCTTGTAAGCACTTTTATAAGCCTCTAGCCCACCTGCGAACCCCCACTGAGGTAATTTCACCTCACAACCTTGCATATGATAATTTAATGGTACAGATGCAAAATTAGAAGAGTGAATGTAAAAGCGCATTATACAATTGTACCCAATAATCGCAAAGCAAACTAATTGGTACATGTACAAATTACCCTGTAGAAAACAAACTATTATTTCATTCACTTGAAAGCTAATGAATTGATCACAGAGACAATTAACTTTATTAAAGCTTTAAATGAAACATAATCTAACTGTAAAATTGTGGCAGGCAGAATGAGCAGTCATTTGAATTGCCATTTAGCTCCATCTAAACCTCCACCATACAAGAATACTGAAAATTTAGATGCCACCCTGAAAGTTCCCAGTGATGCAAGACCATTTTGGAGGTCACTCATTCAGAAGATAGCCATACATTGGAGATGACTTGATGGAACCTTAACAATAGCAATATAAAGCAGCAAAGCCAGTAAATCAAAAATTTGAATAAAAGGAGAAAGCAAAAACAATCTTCCTTTTGGTTGTTGTGGGTTTTTGGGGCTCTTTGGCTGTGTTCTGAAGGTTGTTCTTCCTGATGTTTCGCCAGTCTCTGTGGCCGGCATCTTCAGAGGACAGGAACAGGAACTCTGTCTGTGCTCTGTTGTTCCTACTTGTGTCCTCTGTTTTTGCTGACTGTATAGAGCTTCTCTGTCTTTGGCTGCAGAGAACATAATCAATCTGATTTCGATATTGCCCATCTGGTGATGTCCATGGGTAGAGTTGCCTCTTGTGTTGTTGGAAAAGAGTGTTTATGATGACCAGCTTGTTCTCTTGACAAAACTCTATAAGCCATTGCCCTGCTTCATTTTGAACACCAAGGTGAAACTTTCCTGTTGTTCCTTTTATCTCTTGACTCCCTACTTTAGCATTCCAGTCCCCTATAATGAGAAGAACGTCTTTCTTTGGTGTCAGTTCTAGAAGGTGTTGTACATCTTCATAGAATTGGTCAATTTCAGCCTCTTCATTATTGGGGGTTGGTGCATAAACTTGGATTCATGTGATGTTGAAAGGTCTGCCTTGGATTCGTATTGAAATCATTCTACCATTTTTGAGATTGTATCCCAGCACAGCTTTTCCCACTCTTTTGTTGACTATCAGGGTTACTCCATTTCTTCTATGGGATTCTTGTCCACAATACTAGACATGATAATCATCTTAATTGAAAATGAGGAACTGCTTAGTTTTGGAGAGGTGCGAAAGACCTTAATAGAACTAAATTGGCTAGCAAGAGTACGGAACAACACACTCAGTGGGAAGTTAACATCAGAACTGTAATGGGCAAGGGTGTGTGTAAAAAAAATCAATTATTTCCCACCCCCATAACCTGGATACAAATCAATACCTACTGAATTATAGACTTTCTTCCCTACACATGAAATTGTGGAAAGCTATATTATAAAAATAAATTTATTTATTTTATTTTATTTATTTGATCTGTATACCGCCCATCTAACTCAGTGGTTACTGTGTGCGTATTTTTTTGTTTTGTTATGTTATGTATGTTAGTGCCTTGTACATGTTTCCTTTGTTATACTGGTTTTGCTTGGCTCTTCCAAAAAAAAAAAAAAAACACTACCCCCCCCCCACACACAATTGTTTCCCTCTACTCTTTCCTGCGATGACAAACCTCAACAGCATCTTAAAAAGCAGAGACATCACCTTGCCAACAAAAGTACGCATGGTCAAAGCTATGGTTTTTCCTGTAGTGATGTATGGAAGTGAGAGCTGAACCATAAAGACCGCCGAAGAATTGATGCTTTTGAATTGTAGTGCTGGAGGAGACTCTTGAGAGTCCCCTGGACTGCAAGGAGAACAAACCTGGTGGGCCAGATAGACGGGGTATAAATCAAATAAATAAATAAATAAACAAACAAACCTATCTGTTCTGAAGGAAATCAACCCTGAGTGCTCACTGGAAGGACAGATCCTGAAGCTGAGGCTCCAATACTTTGTCCATCTCATGAGAAGAGAAGACTCCCTGGAAAAGACCTTGATGTTGGGAAAGTGTGAGGGCAAGAGGAGAAGGGGACGACAGAGAACGAGATGACTGGACAGTGTCATCGAAGCGACCAACATGAATTTGACCCAACTCCGGGAGGCAGTGGAAGACAGGAGGGCCTGGCATGCTCTGGTCCATGGGGTCACGAAGAGTTGGACACAACTTAACAACAGAGAGTATTTGATGTGGTCAGTTTAAGAGAGTGATGACTGAATTCCATGAATCATGCTTGCATTTTTTTACTTATCATTTGCCATGTCCCAAAGTGCCAGATGACATTTCAGGGCATTGTTCTGTTCACTTGAATCTCCAGGTATGGCCACAAATCCCAGGGTGAACAGCGCTGGAGGAGAGGAGAAAGCTTTAAGACCCAGCCATCTGTCTCCAACCATTCCCAGCTACTGTCAGGGCTCAGGAACACAGCGCAAAAATGTATGCACATATCCTGAGCTTATGCAATGACAGTGCACCAGAAAGGTTCAACACTGAAAGTCATTTCCCACTGACATTTCATACCAGAGCAATGAAAGTGTTACAAATTTTTAGGAAGCTCATTACACAAGAATGTCAGCAGAAGGAATAAAATAACTTTGCACAGCCAGCCAGCCAGATGAACGCAGGAGTCAATGAATGCAAGAGCCAGAGGGAGTTTTCCACTCATTGTAGCCAATTAAACACCGATATCTACAATTCTTTCCAGGTCTCAGCATTGGCAATCAAGATATGGGCATGGGCTCCTTCTGAGAAATTGATTAAATCTTCCACTATAGCTGCATGATTTATGCTTAGAGAGAGATAGAGATGATAGAACTCTGCTGACAGCGTGAATATGAAAGCCAGAGGTCCAGATTGAAGCAAGATTATGTTAGGTAGAGGCCTGGGGTCCTTCAGTCCTCCTACTTTTTAAACAGAGTATCCTGCAAATGTTGTAAGCTTCATAGGAAAAGTACATAAAAAGGTTTAGCCTAGGGGAGCGAGCAAAATACAGCCCTGGAGATGTTTCTGGACTTCACTTCCTAGCATCCTTCATTATTCACTAATGATGGATAGGACTGTAGTTATTGCAGGCCAACCATATCTGGAAAGTTATTCCTCACACTCTCTGGTTTAATTCTTCTCCTTTCATCCTCTTTTCTTCACATAAATCAATTCTGCTTTTTCACTTCTACACAAGGACCTCATATTTTTCAGCTGACATGGGAAAAAGCAATTTATGGAAGATGATTTTGACCTTAAAAAGGGATGGAGGGGAAATCGCCAAACAGTTTCTCTTTCAGCACCATCTTCTTTCCACATGCACGGCTGATACTGTGTTAAAAAAAAAAACAGGCAGTTCTTTTAAAAATATCAAGGAGGAAGGAACTGTTGTTTGCTCTATCACCTTAGTATAGTTCTAAGTAGTTTTGATATCAGCCAATATTAAAAATTGGATATATGTGGTTTTGGTCTTAATAAAATAACTGACACCTCATTAAGGCCAGTGGAGGTGATGGCATTGCAGTTGAACTATTTAAAATCTTAAAAGACGATGCTGTTAAGATGCTACACTCAATATGGCAGCAAGTTTGGAAAACCCAGCAGTGGCCAGAGGATCAGTCTACATCCCAATCCAAAGCGCCAAAAATGATTTGAAGCTCAACATCAAAAAAACCATTAAAAAAACCTAAGATCATGGCCACTGGTCCCATCACCTCCTGGCAAATAGAAAGGGAAGATATGGAGGCAGTGTCAGATTTTACTGCAGATGGTGACAGCAGCCATGAAATTAAAAGACACCTGCTTCTTGGGAGGAAAGCGATGACAAACCTAGAGAACATCTTAAAAAGCAGAGACATCACCTTGCCAACAAAAGTCCACCTAGTCAAAGCTATGGTTTACCCTGTAGCGACATATGGAAGTGAGAGCTGGACCATAAAGAAGGCTGACCTCCGAAGAATTGATGCTTTTGAATTGTGGTGCTGGACTGCAAGGAGAACAAACCTATCCATTCTAAAGGAAATCAAGTTCCTGAGTGCTCACTGGAATGGCAGATCCTGAAGCTGAGGCTCCAATACTTTGACCATCTCGTGAGAAGAGAATACTCCCTGGAAAAGCCCCTGATGTTGGGAAAATGTGAAGTCAAGAGGAGAATGAGACAGCAGAGGACGACATGGTCGGACAGTGTCATCGAAGCTACCAACAGGAATTTGAGCCAACTCCAGGAGGCAGTGGAATACAGGAGGGCCTCACATGCTCTGGTCCATGGGGTCACGAAGAGTCAGACATGACTTAATGACTAAACAGCAACATTTTGCAGCCCTCGTTTATCATGAAATAACGTTTTTACACCATATATTTCCATTTGAGCCCATGAGCAATGACAGCATTATCAGAATCACAGAAACGTGTAATTTTTGTCCCATGACATTATCTATAATTTTGGCTGTTTCTCTCCAAAATCTTTGATCATCGGGGCAGTTGTACCTATGTACAATGATGTTTGTTTAGTAGAAGGAAATAATGTTGCTTGTAATCCACCCTAAGATCTAAGTGTGTGTGTGTGTGTGTGTGTGTGTGTGTGTGTGTGTGTGTGTGTACGTGTGTGTGTGTGTGTGTGTGTGTGTGTGTGTGCGTGTGCGTGTGCGTGTGCGTGTGCGTGTGTGCATGTGTGTGTGCGTGTCTGTCTGTCTGTCTGTCTGAGTGTGTAGGTGTGTCCTTCCAGCACTGCAGTCGAAATAATTGTTATTTCTGGAGTTAATGGTCTGATAGAGCCACTCTACTTAGATACAAAATCTATTTTATTATGCTGGGTGTTATTACACAGGTCAAAAGCCAGAATGCTTAATGGGGTTGGGGTGGGTGGAAGCTGCTGACTATGATCTCAGCTCTGGTTTAGTCCAAGATTTCAAAGAGCTCCCTGAGGCACTGAACCAATTTTGGTGGTAGAAGTCAGCATCATGGATAGCTCCTCTACCACCTCCACTGGGAGAGCCTGTCCTGCTTGTTCTCCTATGGTTTTCCCGAAGCCCTGCCCTGATGGCATCAGTGTCCCTTTCCATTCTTTTTTTTCCCATTGGATCCATTTATGGAGAAGGATGGGAGATTTAAAACAAATAAATAGGATTTCTTTTCAAAGGCCATCACAAGATGGCTTTTGCCACCTAAATCACAGGCTAAATGTTCCTGCCAATATCAGTTCTGCATCACCAGACATCAGTTTCCCCCTTGCCTATTCCCCCTCTCAGCCATGGTGTCCTCTCAAAGCACCATTTCAACTTTCTGCATGGCGCGACTCACTTGCATTTAGCCTTTCCATGCTTTTGCGGCATTTTTGGCATATGTGATTTGCGTCCAGCATGGCCTTGAGTCTGCCAGACATCCTTCTTTTTGAAGGATCGACTCAAAAGACCTTGTTTTGCAATCCAGGGTGGTGTTCTGATCTCTGAGCCTGACTTACCCCACAGGGCTGTTCTGAGAATAAAGTCGGGAGGAGGAGAACCAAGTAAACTGCATTGGGCTCACTAGAGGAGAGTTCTTGTTGTTTAGTCATTTAGTCATGTCTGACTCTTTATGACCCCATGGACCAGATAATATTATAACATGGTGGCACTGCAAGTTAAACTGCACAAGACCCACCATTGTAAGATCAAATCCACGCAATGGAGTGATCTCCCGTCTGCTTGTCCCAGCTCTTGCCAATCTAGCCAACCTAGGAATTCGAAAGCATGTAAATGCGAGTAGATAAATAGGTACCACCACAGTGGGACAGTCATGGCGTTCCGTGTCTAGTCGCGCTGGTCACGTGACCACGGAAACTGTCTACAGACAAACGCTGGCTCTACGGCTTAGAAACAGGGATGAGCACCACACCCTAGAGTTGGACACAACTGGACTAAATGTCGAGCAGAACATTTAACTTTACCTTTAATATTATAACCAGCGTAAAAAATGTGTTGATCAGTCACAGAGGAGCTCCAAAACGGCAAGAGTTAAAAGCAGAAAATGCAGGGATACTACTGATTTCCCAACTTGGAAAGCTATTGAGTTGATGTCATCTCAACATCAGTTTCACCGGAAGCTTAATAGGTCCCACTGGTAGTTAGCTTTTAGTACATCCCGATGATAGGCATTTACTCAACTCTTCCATTAGCAATGGAAAGGAGATACTGTATGTTATTCTGTAATATCCTATATATATATAAAATAATTGTCTCTTTTGACACACTCTGGCTTGTGCCCTAGAAAAAAAATGTTACCATTCATTCCTATGACAGCCGGGCCTACCTGGCAGATGACTGATCATCCTCACTTCAGCCTGCAATTTTGACATCTTGACAGTTTCACTCTTGTATTAATGATGCATTGTAGCTATGCCTATTGTCTCTACCCTTACCTGGTCATGACCCTTACCAATATGTGGATAAGTATAAAACAGATTTATTTATTTATTTATTATTTGTTTGTTTATTTATTAAATTTACACCCTGCCCATCTAGACTGAAGTCTACTCTGGGTGGCTAATAATAATAGATAAAATAAAAACAATATAATAAAATAAAAAACAACAGTAGTAATATAGTTCAAGATGGGAAAAATATTCAAGTGATGACAGGAGGGAAAGCCTGCCTAAAGAGCCAGGTCTTAAGTTTGCTCTTAAAAACACCCAGCGAGCGAGCCAGACAGATCTCTGAGGGGAGACTGTTCCAAAGGCGAGGGGCCACTGCTCAGAAGGCCTGGTTTCTTGTTCTTTCTTTCTGGGCCTCCCTCAGCATTAGGTCCCTCAGCCTCCCTTCCTGGCTAAAACGAGTAATTTGGGTAGATCTAGGTGGGAGGAGCCATTCCGCTAGATATCAAGGTCCTAAACTGTTTAGGGCTTTATATATCATCATTAACACTTTGAAATCAATGTGGAAATGAATGGACAGCCAATGCAAGGCAGCTAGAGTGGGAGAAATATGCTAATATTTTCTCACCCCAGTGAGAAGTCTGGCCACAACGTTCTGCACCAGTTGAAGCTTCCACATCAATCTCAAAGGTAGCCCCACGTAGAGTGCATTACAGTAGTCTAATCTTGAAACTACAAGCACATGGACCAGAGTGGTCAGCACCCCAGCATCAAGATAGGGACGCAGTTGGGCAATCCGCCACAGATGGAAATAGGTGGAGCAGACCACTAACACTACCTGGGTTTCCATGGTGAGCACCAGATCCAGATGGACCCCCAAGCTGCAAACCTCACTCTTCATGGTGAGAATCACTCCCCCAAAAGAGAGGGAGTTTCCCAAACCACCGATGGAGGGACCACCCACCCTCAGGATCTCCGTCTTGTCCGTGTTCAGCCTCAGTTCATTCTCCTGCATCCATTGCAGTACAGCCTCCAGGCAGTGCTGAAGTGACGGAATGGCATCCACTGTAGTTGGAGAAAAGGAAATATTGAGCTGGGTATCACCAGCATATTTATGGCACGAAGCCCCACACCCCCTGATGACCCGACCCAGTGGCCTCATATAGATATTAAACAGCATTGGGGAGATAATCGAGCCCTGCGGAATCCCACAATTGAGACTCCACGAGGCCAAAACACACTTCCCAAGCTCTCTGAGGATGGTTCTCCAGGAAGGATTGGAGCCAGGCAAGTGCCAGACTACCGATTCCCAACTTGGAGAGCCTCCCCAGGAGGATACCGTGGTCGTCAGTATCAAAGGCAGCTGAGATATTGAGGAGGACCAACAGAGACATTTTGCCGCTGTCAGCTTCCCTCAGCAGGTCATCCAGCAGGGCAACCAATGCTTTTTCCATACTGTGGCACAGCCTGAAGCCCAACTGGAATGGATCCAGGGCACTGGTTTCATCCAAAAGAGCCTGGAGCTGGTCAGCCACCACCCTCTCTACCACTCATGCACTTTTCGAATTCTTGATGCTTTGATTTAATTCAGGAGGCCCACGGCTTCTTTTAAGTTGTTGCACATATGTCTTCTTTTAAGTTAAAAGATATCCAGTCATGGGTCTTCTGTGTCATATATCATTTGGCTCCCAGACAACAGGAAACACTAAAGCAAAGTGAATATCATGTTTCCCCGAAAATAAGAGAGGGTCTTATATTAATTTTTCCTCCAAAAAACGCATTAGGGCTTATTTTCAGGGGATGCTTTATTTTTTCATGTACAACCATCTACATTGATTCAAATACAGTCATGTAATCTTTTTCTGATTGCTGCACAAGGATGGGGGCGGGGTTTCCCTACACTGGGGCTTATTTTGGGGGTAGGGCTTATATTACGAGCATCCTGAAAAATCATACTAGGGCTTATTTTCAGGTTAGGTCTTATTTTCAGGAAAACAGGGTAGACATCTGGAAGCTCAAGTGCATCTTAGCAAGAGACAAACAAAATTGTAAGTGGTGCTAGAGCAAAAAGGAGTAGAGACTTCTCTTTATTCTGGTTGGTCAGAAGTGCACAAGAATTGCCGTGCTATTGGGCCCTGGCACCCAATAGCACAGCCCAATTGGATGTTTGCTTCTCTGTAGCTATGACTTTCCATTCTGAAGGAAATGAACCCTGAGTGCTCACTGGAAGGGCAGATCCTGAAGCTGAGGCTCCAATACACTGGCCATCTCATGAGAAGAGAAGACTCCCTGGGAAAGACCCTGATGTTGGGAAAGAGTGAAGCCAAGAGGATAAGGGGATGGAGAGGATAAGATGGTTGGACGGCGTCATTGAAACTACCAACATGAATTTGACCAAACTCCGGGAGGCAGTAGAAGACAGGAGGGCCTGGCGTGCTCTGGTCCATGGGGTTGCGAAGAGTCAGACATGGCTTAATGGCTAAACAACAACAACAAGCACTGACCTTTCAAAATGAAGAGTAAGGCGTATGGAAAAAGTTGGGTGCAGGGAAATGAAGGCTACACTAGTACTTGAGGTAGTCATCAACAATGGAATCATAGCCAGTCCTTGAGAAGACAATCTGCATATTCTGGTGGAGATATATCTCACACTTATGTCTTAGATAACATGTGTGTTTTGAAAGATACAGTATTTAACATTGGGTGTTTATTCCGTAAAGTTTCCTACAGTTCTCATTGCAACCAGAAATCTGTAGAAAAGAGAAAATTCTATTGCTTCTCATAGTATGTCTAAAACAAAACCATTACTTATATCAGTTTAGATTTCTGCTCCTGATTTGAGGTTATGTCATATATCTTCATGGGCCATGATACTGTCTCGCAAGGCTGTTCTTGACATTTGTGACAAATTGAACATGGCTGCATGACCTCCAGTGATTTAATCAGGGAGAAAAATGAGCCATTGTTCCAAGAAAATGTACACTGTTGAATTTTTGCTATTGTCATGTGGCTTTGATCCCACTTTTCTTTGCCGGTCTAAAGTTCATGCTGAGCTATGTGGTTGTCCTTACTCATCCATCTCCCAGTTGCTAATTTCCAATGATCTTCCAGGTATTTTCATCTTCAAAACAGCTTACATCTCTAATCACAGGTCTTTGCCATCCATGCCTTTGACTAGTTAGTTGTTGATTTGAAAAGAAAGGTGGCTCTAAAGTCTAAGAAAGACCTACTGTGGTTGAGTGATTAGAGCTCTGGACATGAACCTGTGTGGAAATACACTATCATACTTTCTCACCAGGTTGTTATTGTGAGGACACCATGGGTAGTACAAGAGCCCTCTATGCCATAATGAGTTTCTTGGAGGAAAGTTGGAGTATGAAACCAACCAACCATTCCACTTATGTGCTAGATTAGTTTGTGGTGGGTTTTTGTTTGTTTGTTTGTTTGTTTTTTTGTAGGTTTCTGTAGGTTGCTAGAGGACTACACAACCATGAAATTATGAAATGGGTCAACTGATGATGATGCCAAGTTATTTGAATTGTTCTCTCAAATCTGGGAGTTCTGAATTATCCCATTTGCTTTCTAAAAGAGGTGTGAAATGAAAGTTTGTGTGGTTCCTGGTGAGTCTTATTTATTTATTTATTTATTTATTTATTTATTTATTTATTTATTTATTTATTTATTTATTTATTCTATTTGTATCCCGCCTATCTGGTCATCGCGACCACCCTAGTCGGCTTACAACACCAAATACATGGATAAATATAATAAAGAATTATTACACAATTAAACAATTCTACAAGATGGAGAACAAACAAAAATAAATCACAATAGAGAAAGGAAGGGAGACAGAGAAAGGGAGGGAGAGAATCAAGAATTAACTGGGGGGGGGGGGAAGGCCTGCCTAAACATCCACGTTATCTCCAGGTGACACATAATGACCCAGCAATGAGTAGCCATTTACACATTGCCTAAAAACAGAAATTCATCACCAAAAGAGGACTCTAGTTTGAATGAAATCTGAACATGCGTACTTATGCGCACAGCTATACATCACATGATTTAAACAGAAATATGATTCATCTCATGTTCACCATAGAAGGAAGTCTGTTTGGCTGCTAAATTTGCTCCTCACTTCAAGCAGAAAACTCCTTCACACTCCCATCAACTTCTTCCATCTCAACTAGAATTGAACTATCTTTCAAATAAGGGAAGATGCCTTTTAATAATGGACTGTAAAACAGGATACCTGACTACTTTACCATGCAAAAGCAGCACTAGATTGCTGGCCAAAAGATTACTCAAGTCTGTAACCCTCTCTTTTTCATTCTCTGGAATGCAGTGGAATCTAGATGTATGACATTCTATTTATTGCAGGAGATTTAAACAGTAGCACTATGGAGTTAAGGTAGATGAAGGGAGGCTCCAAATTTAGCTTTGTATCTGTAAGGGTAGGAGGCCTTGCCAGGACTTTTATAATTGCCCAGGAATGCTATATACGATGCCAGCACCCCTGCCAGGAGTGGCCCATAACTTGCCCTTCTGTGCTAGGGACCCAGGATGGGTCAACCTAGCCATTCACAAGAACAAGATGAGGAGAACACACATTCAATCCATGCATATGGTTTCGTGCAGCTAATGGAGAAACTCTGCAAAGAGTCAAAATGGTTGGAACTAGGATGCCAACAAAAGCGTGTTCTTCTGTAGACTGACCTGTCGGTTTTCCATCTTCCACTTCCAGAAGCAAAGCTCATAGTGATAAGATACAGGGCCTTTTTTGTGTTGGCTCCCCCAACAACTCTTCAGCCAATTCATTAAGCTTATTTATGAAGTTGTTGCTTTTTCTAGCGTATAAATAAATAAATAAATAAATAAATAAATAAATAAATAAATAAATAAATAAATAAATAAATAAATAAATAAATAAATAAATAAATAAATAAATAAATAAATAAATAAATAGAGCTGTCTTCTAACTAGACTCAGACTATTGCAATGGACCATTGTCTACCCATACTGTCTGGTAATGGCATTGCAGAGTTTCATATGGAGCTGTTCCACAAGCTATACCAATGACTGAATTTGGGATTTTCTGCTGACAAAGGAACATGTCCTCCACAGCAGAGATATGAAGGGAATTCATTTGCTTTGCACAACAACAACAACAACAGCAACAACAGCAGCAGCAGCAGCAGCAGCAGCAGCAACAACAACAACAACAACAACAACAACAACAACAACACAACAACAACAACAACAACAGCAGCAGCAGCAGCAGCAGCAGCAGCAACAACAACAACAACAACAACAACAACAACAACAACAACAACAACAACAACAACAACAACAACATGCTATAACCTAACTGACATTTCCCAAATTAGGATGGAGATTGTATTATCATTTTTCTTAGGGTTTTTGCACTTCTTTGAGTGTTGCAGTACATTTCTTTACTCAAAGAAACTGTGCAAAGGGGCATACTTTATGGGAAAGAGTGTACAAAAATACAGAAAAGAGGAGAAATTGCTTTCAACAAATATATATTTTAAAAAATAGCACATTAGATGTGCATACATTTTCATGCTGCTGCCAACACAGAATATTACAGCTCTTCGCTTGTAGGGTTGGAAGAATGCAGCTACCCCATGTGATTTATACAAATATTAAAAGTAAACAAAATGTATTCAATTTTGGCAGATTTAAAAAAGAAAAATGAACATTGAAATGGGATAGAATGGAGGTGAACCTGAAAATATATGGCTGTGTTAGAAAACAAAACAGATATATTGTATAATAAAGCAAAGTTTGGGAGTTCAATTCCCCACTGTGCCTCCTTGAAGGAGGCTGGACTCAATGATCTATAGTAGAGATGGGGACAAATAGGAAAAAATGGTGCTTGATCAGGATTTGTCATTTATCGTAATTTAATGACAAATCATGAATATTTGTCAATTCATCATTAAAACACAATGTCCTGCCAAACAACTGATCAGCTGGACATAGACAAGCAGGCTGCCTCTGGGAAAGCAAACCCTGTTTATGTTCCCGCAGCAGCCTGCACAAAAGGACAAATAAAAATGGGCAAATATTCGTGCCTTCACATTCGTTGGGGTCTCCAGACCTGGTGAATACAAAGGGGTGAGTATCGTATGAATCAGCGATATTTCACAAATATCACGGTTTGTTTGTTTTTTATTCATCCCCCTGCTAATCCATAGGGTCCCTTCCAGCTCTGCAGTTCTAAGATGATGATGAGGATATCCTTAGAAGTACTGCTGGGAGTCATAGTACTAGGAGTTGCAGCTCCAAAAATTGAAACCTTGCAAACCATCTGTACTTTGAAAGACATTTGAGCGACTGGCTATTGCTGCTGCTATAAACTGGTTTTCCTATTTTCATTCTGTGGGTTTTTTTAAAAAAAAATGTTTTATCTGTTTCACTGCATGATGTACATATTTCAATATCATAGCCAGTTTGATAGCCTCTTCAGCTGACCTTTTCTATGGGGCGACGACTCTAAATTAAAACGATAAATGAAATGCCTTAAATAAAATGGACATGAGCATTGTTTACAAGCACATTGAGTTTCTTGGCTATCTGTGCAGGAAGTGAAGACGAGGACAGACATTTTAAAAAGTAGGAATGGCGGTGGAGGTTATATGAATACACTCCCTGGATTCATACACAATGACCTTGAGCAAAGTCACGTATTAATCTTCCTCTTCCAGACAAGTCACTCCTATGAAAAAGTGTAATAATTTAGCAGACTTGTGAAGTGCTGTGAGGTTTTATTGGTGGTAAAAAAATGAAATAAAATAAACCATTCAGGTGGCAAAAGAGCTCCACAGGGTCCAGTAGACATTAAGTTAGAGCACAGAGGAGTTAGCTTAAAGTTTTTCTTAAAAAAAACTACAAAGAGAGGAGAATTCTTTATGTTTGTATAAGGGAAATCACATAGCTCTTAGTAAAAAATTTCCACTCAGTAATAAGGTGCTGGTTATGTTCTTGGGAGCCCCCCACTATCACAACCAAAATGGACATCCAGAAGTGCAACCAACATTTTTTTCAGTTATTTAAAATTATAGACTCTAATTCTCTTAGTTAGTAACATGGGCTTAGCACGGATGGTATAACGTTTGCCCAGAGATGGAGACTTGCGACTTGCGACTGAGTCCAACTTAAGTCACACCTGAGACTTGACTCTTTTTTGAAAATAATGGTTGCCCCAAGTCAGAATTGACTTAATGGCGCATGATCATTATTTTATACAAAACTATATTAAAACAATTAAACATTAATCAAGATTTAAAACATTATTTAAAAATTAAACATATCAAAATGTCATAAATAGAGTGTTCCCTTGAACCTCACTTTTTCTTAAAAGCCTACCTGGAAACAAAAATCAAAAGTGAGGGAATCAACCTGGGCTTCTCGGGGCAGCACATTCCAAAGCTTGAAAACAGCCAGACATTGCCAAGTTCTACATGTGGCCACCGCTGCTGTGCAAGGTTTTAAAAAAAAACAGCACAGAAGTATTTAAATTTGACTGGGACTTCTGTGAGAGGGGAGCGGGTTGAATTCTTTCCCTTAGTCCACTGTTTCCCAACCTTGAGTTACTAGATGTTCTTGGACTTCAACTCCCTGTGATGGCCAGGATTTCTGGGAGTTGTAGTGCAAGAACATCTGGTGACCCAAGGTTGAGAACCACTGTCTTAGTCTCATTTGGAGTCTTTCCCACTTCCTGTTACTCAGAACCCCTAGTTTGGCTGTTGGAGTGAGAAAACTGCCCCTAAAGAAGGGATTACAGACCGCTTCCCCTCTCATACATGGGTTCAACATCCTAGTCTCCCAAAGAAGCATTCCATTGGAAGCAAAACACCATTAAGATTGTATTCATGAAGGCTTTCATGGCCAGGATCTAATGGTTGTTGTGGGTTTTTCGGGCTCTTTGGCCGTGTTCTGAAGGTTGTTCTTCCTAATGTTTTGTCAGTCTCTGTGGCCAGCATCTTCAGAGGACAGCACAACCACCACCATTAAGATTGTTGGTATTCCCATTTGAGGTAATGGCCAGAATTTGTTCGTAATTTCACTTGCATGAGGGAAACTGCATACATATTGGTGACCAATTGCCACTTATCAAGCATCCCTTTAGCTTACTCACACACACACACACACACACATACACTGAACTGCTGGATAGCTCAGTGGATTAGCGATCTGGCTGTGGAGCCAGAGATTGAAAGTTCAATTCCCTACTGTGCCTCTTTTGCAAAGGCTGGACTTAATGATCCCATAGGGCCCTTCCAACTTTGCAGTTCGTTATGACGATGAGTTGGGCATGAATCAGAAAACTGGCAATTCTTTTGCCTCATGAGTCATCAAGGTCAAGGATCACAAAAAAAACAAATTTATATTTTTTTCTGACAAATTGACAAAATTTGTCAATTTGTTTTTGCCTTTAAAACCCTACAAAACGGGCCCCCAAGTACCTAGAGGCAGAGAGGCTTCCCTTGCTCTACAAGCCCTCCAGGTTTGGTGAAGTTTGGGTTTTCGACATGAGTTATACTCCCACAAAGGCAACCCCCCCCCCCAGTAAGTTCCACCAGGCGCATAGAGATACCAAAATTACAGGCAAGCTTACCCTGGCTCTCCTCTACAATCTCTCCAATTTTGGTGAAGGTTGAGTTTTGGACATCTGAGTTACACACCCCCAAATTGGGTCCCCCAGGTAAGTGCTCTTTAACAGCTGACTTGGGGAAATCCAGTCTTCACAAATCAAAAAATTAGCCATTTTGATTAATTTTGCAATTCATTTCTTAATTCCTGCCCATCTCTAATGATGATGACAAAACTGCAGATATATGTGTCAACATTTGTGCTGGCCCCTATGGTGGTAGAAACACTTGGTCATTTTTTTTTTTAAAGAAAGGAGGGAAATAGAAAGCACACCTTGATTCTTCTCTCTTCATCATTCCTTCATTAATCAGGGCTGTGGGAGATGTCATTTGGTCCAAGCTAATTTATACTTGTTGGATTAATAAGCAGAAACCTAGATCATTTTTCTCTACACTGCACATTACTTTCAGTTTTGCAATTAAGTTCTCGGCTCAAAACGTACATATAAAAATGCAATCACTAAAGAAAACTGTGTACAAAAATGTGGCTATTAGGGAGAGTAAAAATGAATATATTGGAAGGAAACTGTTCTTAAAAATAAATGTGGCATTTTTTTCTTTTTTTAAAAAAAATTCAAACAGATGCAGATAGAGGACACAATAGAGTTCTAACTGAATGCATGTGAAACGGACATCCATTTAACACTTTCCTGTACTGAAAATCAAAGCAGTTTTTTAAAATTTAAAAACAAAACACTAGGGCGTCATTACATTTACTGTATATGTAACAGAACTTCCTGTGTTGACTAGGCCCACTGAATCAGGGGTGATTCAACTCCTCCATATGTTCCATTGATTTAAATAGACCTACTCTAGATGTGACTAAATACATTAAGCAACATGATTTCAGCCATTAAGACAAGATGGGAAAGACACTGCACAGATGCATGATGTATACTAAGCTGTTTAGGAATAGGGTTATATGGTGACCTAAATAGCTACGGCAAATGGCACAAACTGACTCAGCCATACAAATCAGAGGAGAAGGCCTCTTGGAGACTTAAGCTGTTGCCACATTTGAATATTTTAGTTCCCCTTGCTTTCCTCCCACTGTGACAAACCCAGACCTACTGGGATCTATCACACAGTTACTAAGCTGCCACCAACCATTCCCTATAATAAGTCACACAGACCAGGGATGGATTTTTAAACAACAAAAGAATAAGGTTTATTTTAAATACAAACAGGGTAAATAAAACAATCAGGTGAATAAAATAAAGTAACGTGGCTTATTCTCACACACACAAGCATACAGTTTGGTTCACCTAGAACCTTTAACTTAAAGCACAGACCCTGAACCCATCAGTTCTGGCTAACCCACAGACACCTGAACTTATCAGGTTGGTACTCTGACACACAGTAGTACCCTGTCAGACACCCAGACTCCCACAACAGCTTCTTCTTCCCCAGCTGCTGCTTCGTCCCAACCCAGTGTCTCACAGTCTGTCTCAGCATCTACTCTTCACCACACAGGCATCACATATTTATACAGTACAGCCCCTCCTCCTGATGTCCCGCCTTCCACTCCCCATAGGATGGAACTTTCCCTCCAAACCCATGACAGACAGGTAACATCAGTGCTGTTATGTAACACCTCCCCTCTTTAAAAGTTGTTTTGTAGGGGGAAAGCTAAAAGTGCTTTTCACCAAAAAAACAACCTGCATAAAATACACAACAACATTTATACATACCATATAATACTTACATATACTTACACTCCAAGTTAACCATAGCAAATATGCATTTAAACATTTTACCATATACATTACATCAATTTTACCTTTATTAATACAAACCAATTTAAAACCAGGTACATTTTAACTTTTTGTCTTCATTATATACATATAGTCCATGTTCTTTCGCCGTCTTCAGTCTTCAGGTCTTCTTGATAAGGCGTCAGCAACACAGTTCACTGACCCTCTGACCACCTTCACTTCAAAGTCATAGTCCTGTAAGTTCAAAGCCCACCTCATAAGTTTGCTATTGTGGGTTTTCATTGTCTTTAACCATTGCAATGGTGAATGGTCAGTACACAGAACAAAATGTCTTCCCCAGATGTAAGGCTTGGCCTTCTGGATCGCGTAGACTATGGCCAAACACTCCTTCTCCACGGTTGCCAAATGTCTCTCACCTTTTTGAAGTTTCCTACTCAGGTAGGACACTGGATGCTGGCCACCATTCTCATCCTCCTGGCACAGAACTGCTCCTACCCCGCTGTTAGACGCGTCGGTGTAGATGATAAACTCCCGGTCGAAGTCTGGAGCACGCAGGACAGGATAGTTGATTAACGCCTCCTTCAACCTCTGGAACGCCGCCTCACAGTCGCTGGTCCACGGGATGCTGTCATCAGTCTTCTTCCTCGTCAGATCGGTCAGCGGAGCCGCAATCTCGCCAAACCTCGGGATGAACTTTCTGTAGTAGCCCACCAACCCAAGAAATGATTTGACTTTTTTCTTGGTGTTGGGTCTGGGCCAATCACGAACAGCTTCTATTTTGGCCTCCAGGGGTTTTATCACTCCTCCCCCTACCTTGTGACCCAAGTATTTTCTTTCTGGGATACCCAGCTGCAGTTTGCTCTCTCTGCAGAGCCTAGGCCAAAGCACTTCCTCCCCTGGGTTAAAGCGCCTCTCCCTGCCTTCCTGGTCATCCCAAGCTTTCTTTCTGACCTTTTGAGCTGGCAGGGTCTCTGCTGCTAGCTCTAGGTTTCTCCTTAGGTCATTCATCAAGGTGTCTATGTAAGTCACAACGTCTTGTGGGTCACCCTGGGCGATCTGCCCCCAACCCTGCTCGATCAAATCAAGGGGCCCCTTCACCCCTTTCCCAAATAAAAGTTCAAATGGACTGAACCCGGTACTGGCTTGTGGCACTGATCGATAAGCAACCAAAAGGGATTGCAGCTTCTGGTCCCAATTGTTTGGATTCTCTGCCAAGAAAGCCCTAATCATGCGCATTAGAGTCCCATTGAACTTCTCAGTTACCCCATCACTTTCAGGATGATAGGCAGTGGCTTCCCTGAGCTTAATTCCACAGATTTGCCATAAGCGTTTCATGAGCTTTGACGTGAACGATGTGCCCAAATCTGTGATTATCTCTGAGGCAAATCCCATCCTGGACATGTACCCCACCAAAGCATCGGCCACTGTGTTAGTTTCGATGTTTGTCAAGGGTATGGCTTCAGGATACCTTGTGGCATGGTCCACAATTGTTAGAATGAACCTATTCCCCCTCTTTGTGGCCTTGGGCAAAGGTCCCACAATATCCACCCCTATGCATTTGAACGGAGTGTCAACCACAGGCAAAGGGCACAACTTTGCTTTGGTCCTGTCGCGGTTATTCCCCTGCCTTTGACACACATCACATTGTTTACAGAACTCCCTGATCTGCTTCCCTATGTCAGGCCAGTAGAAATTCTGTGTGATTCTCTGCTGTGTTTTGTTCACCCCTAAGTGTGCAGCAAACATGTCAGAGTGCCCCCTTTGTAAGATCATGGGGCGATACTTTTCAGGTACCACCAGCTGACTTCTGATCCCATCTCCCCCTTTTGAGATATTTCTCAGGGTTTCTCTATATAAAATCCCCTTTTTCTCCAGAAATCTCACTGGGGTTTCAGGTGTTAGCTGCGCGTCAGTCACCTGTTCAAAACACTTTTGGAGAGTGGCGTCTGCCTTCTGCTCCTGTCCAAATCTGCTGTCTGTGGTTAAGGTTTCCACCACAGCTTCTGAACTCCCCTCTGCTTCCGTCTCTGGCTCATCATTACCCCCCTGAACTGTCCCTGTGGTGGCTTGTGAGCGTGTAATCACTAGCACCCTTTTCACATGTTCAGCCAGGTCATTTCCCACGAGCACGGCTGCTGGCAGAGTCGATGAAATCGCTATCCGCCAATCTCCCCTCCAGCCTTGAAAGTTGACAGGTACCTCTGCTACTGGCAGAGAGATTATCTGCCCCTCAATCCCTGCCACCTTTATGCTCTCATTTGGGATTATAAACTCCCGAGGAATAATATCTGGATGGCACAGGGTTACTTGGGAACAAGTGTCCCGCAGCCCCCTATACTGACGGTCAAGTATTCCTACGTCCACCCCTGCTGTCTCAAACAACTGAGAATCTGTTTTTATCAGCAAGCAGCGCTTTACCTCCAGAAGAGGACCATTTTCCTCAGCCTGATCAGCAGAGGCAGCTGTCCCAGACTGAGTAGCCATGGCAACAGGCTCCCTCTGTGACACTGAGCCTTGCTCTTTCTGGACACAGAACACAGCTTTTGGCTTGGTCCCACTAGAATTCTGAGGCACCATTCCTTTTAGCTGCTTTAATTTTTCACACTCTGAGATTAGATGACCCTTTCCCTGACAGAAATAACATTTTCTAGTGTATTTGGATTCTCTCTCCTCTTGTTTCGGTTTTCCCTCCAAATTCTGAGGGCTTGGTTTCATGCCTGAGGGCTTCCCTTCACCATGGGCCCCTCCCCCTTGCTGGCTTTTCCCTGGTCCCTGAGAGTACTTGCTGTAGGTTTCTTTGGGTTTACCTACAGATTTCCCCTCACCCAAGGGCTTTCTTATTTGGGAGATAAAATCCGCGATTTCTGCGGCTGCTGCCACAGATTTCGGTTTCCTTTCCCTCACCTGGAATTTCAATTCCCCCTGCAGGACTGAATAGAACTGTTCCAGGGCTATCAAGTCTTTAAGCTGCTCATAGGTCTCTATTCCCTCCTGCAATAGCCATTTCTCAAGCAGCCTCACCAATTGGGCCCCCACTTGGGTAAAAGTCTGTTCTGGTTTCTTGGTGAGGGACCTGAATCTTTGTCTCAGCTGCTCTGCATTTATCCCATGTCTGGCAAACACCAGTTTTTTAAACTCTGCAAAATCTTTCATCAATTCCTCAGGCATCTCGGCATAAACCTCAGCCAGGCTACCACTGATTAAAGACCGCATGATGGTCATCTTCTCAGTTTCCCTTACTGAGAAGTCCACAAACGCTCTTTCCACTAAGGAAAAGAACACCTCAGGACAATCTCCCTTGTGGTACACAGGGAATTTCTTCAGGTCAGCCTTAGACAATTGGCCTCCCTCAGAATCCCTATTATTATTATTGTTCTGGTTCATCAGTTCCAGTTTTCTTAATTCAAACGCCATTTTCTCTCTCTCCAATGCCAATTCAAATTGTCTCTGTTTCTCCCTTTCCTCTCTTCTTTCTCTCTCTAATCTTTCCTCCATTTCCCTCACCCTCAGTTCATGCTGTTGGGCTAGGAGTATTTTTCTGAGTTCTGGGTCCTGCTCTCCTGTGCTGTCACCTTGCACTGAGCCAAATTCATCCTCAGAACCTTGGTCAATCTGGGGGTCTTTCACCTCACTCATGTCTGCTACTTGGCTTCGAGTCAAGGGCATACCCCCCCTCAGAACAGGCTGCTTTAAAAAGTCAAGCCTCAAAATAAAACGACCACTTTTTTCCTTTTACCTCAGAACCAGCTCTCCCTAGAGATTGCTGCTGTTCTTCAGCACTAAAGTTGCAACAGTATCGAGTCAGAGCCTACCCCCCTCTGCTGGGCCTCTCAGCTGGCAAGCTAGCTCGCTGTTGCTACGCAGTTTTTCCTCAGCTTTTCCCGCCAAAACTAGGCTGCCTCAGAGCACCTTAATCTAAGTCTCCCCAGTTGGCACGTTCTTCTACTAGCGCACCTCCCCGTGAGGTACACCTAGAAGATTACCTACGCGCCTCAGACTGTCCCTGACTAGACCCCCCTTGCTCTGGGCACACCTGCCAAGGCTTTGCTGGACCGCTGGACAACTGGACCAGTCGTATCCCACACGCTGGACACCAATCAATGTGACAAACCCAGACCTACTGGGATCTATCACACAGTTACTAAGCTGCCACCAACCATTCCCTATAATAAGTCACACAGACCAGGGATGGATTTTTAAACAACAAAAGAATAAGGTTTATTTTAAATACAAACAGGGTAAATAAAACAATCAGGTGAATAAAATAAAGTAACGTGGCTTATTCTCACACACACAAGCATACAGTTTGGTTCACCTAGAACCTTTAACTTAAAGCACAGACCCTGAACCCATCAGTTCTGGCTAACCCACAGACACCTGAACTTATCAGGTTGGTACTCTGACACACAGTAGTACCCTGTCAGACACCCAGACTCCCACAACAGCTTCTTCTTCCCCAGCTGCTGCTTCGTCCCAACCCAGTGTCTCACAGTCTGTCTCAGCATCTACTCTTCACCACACAGGCATCACATATTTATACAGTACAGCCCCTCCTCCTGATGTCCCGCCTTCCACTCCCCATAGGATGGAACTTTCCCTCCAAACCCATGACAGACAGGTAACATCAGTGCTGTTATGTAACACCCACCACCATCCCTTGTCATCTCCCTGAACTCATGTCCTCAATCATCCAACAGTCAAAGGTGATATGAAGTCATCTACAAAGATTTGAAAGGCTGTCACACGGAGCAAGCTTGCTTTCTGTAACTCTAGAGGGTAGGACCTGCAATAGGGCATTCAGATGGCCTAGATATCAGGAAGAAAATGTGTGAAAGTGAGAGATGTTCAGTGATGGAATGAACTGGCTCAGAGAGTAAGTGGACTGACCCTTCTTCTAGTGGATGTTTTGGAAGAGAGCTTAGATGGTCCCTTGCCACGGATGCTTTGACTCAGGTTGGACTCAGTGACCCTGGGGTCCCTTCTAGCTCTCCCGTTCTGTGATTCTATGAACTATTTCAGACAACAATACACATTTACAATAAAAGCAGACACCTTCCTTTTCTGGTCTCTTGAGCCCACAGGCACGCATGCCACATGTACAATCTCAGGCATTTTCCTCTTAATACTGTTCTTGCTGTATCTCCCTGAAGCCATCTCTCCTCCACTCCCCGACTGGCTTCCACAGACCTTTATGTTGTGCTGTTCCATTTTGCCAGACTGCAGGGCATTTCCACAGACAATAGCCATCTCTCTTACACTCTATTAGCATCACCCATTCCACTGTTGTTATTATCTGGGTCAGAGATATATTATATGGCAGGCAACTCTCTGGGTACTTCAACATTCATTTTCTTTTTAAGGAGACTGAGGGTCTTCATTGACTTGTGTCTTCCAGAGAATTAGGACGATGTGCTTCCCAAGCAGTGGCATTTCCATGTTTCCCTGATTACCCTCCCTTTTCTGTCTCTTTCTCTTTCTCTACAGTGTTTGTTTGTTTATAAATCTTTTTTTTTACCCTCCCTTTTTTCTAAAAAAGGACCCAAGGCAGCTTACATTTTTTTTTAAAAAAAGACCATATTAAAAACTAAAAGCAGTAAATTATTCAAGTATTTAAAAAGAATTAAACAAATGTTACGTAAAAACAGTAAATTAAATCAGTTCTAAGAACCATTTTTAAAGCAACAAAGGACAGCAATCCATTGAAAACCCCTCTCAGATAGGCAGGCAGTAGAGATTGTCATGAACCAGGAAACCAATGAATCAGGCTGGTTCTTGGTTCAGGGCTAACCACAAACTATGAACCACCACGAACCCCTAGAAAAATGAAAGAGTTCATGAACCATTTTGCCAAACAAAGGGGGGGGGGAAGGTTTGGTGCTTCCTTTTGCCTTGGCAAAACGAGATCCCTGAACTGTTTCACTAAATGAACCTGAACCACAAACCAGCAAATTCGTTGGTTTTTCTGGTTTGTGGCTTGGTTCATGTCCATCTCTGCCAGGCACTAAGGGAAAACCTGCCCGAAGAGAAAGGTCCTCACCTGCTTGCGGAAGGACAGCGAAGATGGGGCCAGCCTGGCCTCCTGTGGGTGGGAGGTCCAGAGTCTGGGAGCAGCCACAGAGAAGGCCCTCTCCTGTGTCCCCATCAGGCACATCTGTGAAAGTGATGACACTAAGAGGATAATCCCTTGATTATCTTAGACCCCAAATTCATGAAATGAGACACACAGTCTTTGGGACAGCTTGGACCCAAGACATCTAGGTATGAAAAGTCAACAAACAAAAGAGGGAGGAGCCTGCCTGTCCCAAAAAGGGATGTCATCGTCAGATGTGTCTCCCCACCTCCCCTCCTGATTAGGGCCACACTTTTAGTTGCTCAAGGGACATGGTGGCGCTGCGTGTTAATCCACAGAAGCCTCTGTGCTGCAAGGTCAGAAGACCAGCAGTTGTAAGATCGAATCCACGTGATAGAGTGAGCTCCCGTCGCTTGTCCCAGCTCCCGCCAGCCTAGCAGTTCGAAAGCATGCAAATGCGAGTAGATAAATAGGGACCACCTCATTGGGAAGGAAACAGCGTTCTGTGTCTAGTCACGCTGGCCATGTGACCACAGAAACTGTCTACGGACAAATTCTGACTCTACAGCTTGGAGACGGGAATGAGCACCATGCCCTAGAGTTGGACACGACTGGACTAAATGTCAAGGGGAACCTTTACTTTTTAGTTGCTTGGCTCTCTTGTTTTCTGGAATGCTGGGGTCATTGTCTTTGTTGCTACTTCATAGTTCCTCCCTCCCCCTCATTTCTACCTCAATTAGAGCTCTTGCCAGCTCCAGAGAACTGGGAACAATGGAGGGCAGGTTTGCCGGGGGCTGAAGCTGCTATCTATGGAGAAGGAAGGACAGGTTTTTTTCTGAATTATTTTGGGGGCAAGGCTCTGCACAGTGTCTGAAGGACTCAGTGTGCATTTAACTTAATCATGAGAACCTTTCCCTCATAGTCCACTAAATTAATCTGAATTTGGGCATGTTTATTAAATATTTTAAATATATAAATCAAAGAAAATCAAAGGCTGGCTCTTTTAAAAGAATCGTGGAAATCCAGACCCTGGAGAAATCACACTTTGGAACTACAGTTGGTTGTCAGGGCTTCAGCCTATAATTTTTTGGCTTTGTTTAATTGATTTGATTGCCGTGTATTTTTGGAGGTGGTTCAGGGTAGTTAACTACACAAAGTAATACAGATCACTAAGAGCATGGCTACAACCTGTATTTGGATTGGGTTTAGCATGTTTGAAATAGATTTTTTTTTTTTGAAAGGTGACTACATGATGCATGTGGAAGCATGAGGTATTTTTGGTTTTTTTGTCCCAGGAAGTGTCTTTTTGTGGAAAGCAAGTGGTTTTTTTTAAAACTGGACAGCAAGAGGGTTGCTTTTTTTGATTTATTTGTGAAATTGGTTCAGTTTGAATCATTTTGACATGTATAAATGCCTCTGTTGCTCAACTGCTGTCCAGCAGAGTTTTGAACCAGATCTCTTGAGCTTTCGTCTGATATTCTGTCCCCCTAATCCACACTGGTTCTTGCAGCAATTCACCCAAGTCATGAAAATGCCTTTTCTGCCTTCCGATGGCCGTAGTTCTTCCATCCTCAAAGTTACGCTACACTGTAAGTGCAAGCTTGCTCAGTTCCAAAGAGGAGTGGAAAGAAACTTTACCGGTTAGTTCTTTCATCAGGGCTGGGAAATTACTTGGCTGCTGAAGAAATAATTGCATCTTGCAAACGTTAACAGCACCAGAGCAGCCGGTGATCACCAGCTTGAGAGCGGGGTGGATGTAGGGTTAGTGCCTCCCTCGGTCTGGCCAGCAGCAAATATAAAGCGCTCTTGGCTTGTTTCCACAGGGGAATTTAGCACTCAGACTTCTGACCTCAGTGCTGGGATTAGCCCCATCTAGCGCCTTCCACATTCACAAAACGTTTCAGCTGATACTTTCACTGCAAAGGCATTCTTTCTGTGGCACTGAACAACAGAGGTTTAATTCTGGACTGTTTGAGATGGAAGTCAATTTCCAGTCCCTTTCTCCTGACTCACCTCTGTCTGTGTGAAGGATGACAAGGCTTAAGAGGATTTGCACCGAGGCCCCAATTTTAAAAGCCATTTCTTCTCCAGCATGTTCTGTTTGACATTTTTGAACTTCCTTTTTTAAAACAATGGAAGAAACTTTTGCTTCCCTGGTGAACCTTCCCTTTTGGAGGGTTTTTTTTTGGGGGGGGGAGGGGGACTAATGAAATCCCCAGATAAAAATCAAAGCACACCTCAGGAGGAAGCAAAAAACAACACAGAAGGTCCTCCATTTTGTCACTGTTGGCACCAAAAGAAGTCACAGGGATGGCAGCAACAATATTGACAAAATCAATGCTGCATCAGGCACAGGATGGAGAAGAAATGCTCCACCTGGATGAGACCTCAGTTATGCTACGATTGTAACTTAACAAGGGAAAACCTCACCCCCTTTTCCAGTGTAACTGTAATAGTTAAAGTTACTGTAATAGATAGGCAATATGGCCTCCTAATGGGTGGAGGAAGATTATTACAAGGTTTCAGTGATGGTTCGTACTCAGTGGCTAAGTGCCTATTTTGCACACAGAAGGTCCCAGGTTCAGTTCCCAGAATCTCCTGGTTGAGTTGGAAAAATTCCAGCCTGAAATCCTGGACAGTCTTTGCCTGCCAGTCTCAACAATAGGAGACTAGCCAGGCTGATTCTCTGGAAGGCAGTCTCCTGTGTTACTTTGCTTGTTGTCACATTCAGGCTCTGGGGAGTTTCCCTTCCCCTGAATTAGATCATTTGTAGGTAATAATAACACATGTTCCTAGCAGGAACTGTACACTGTTTCTTGTTACCTGCTTACGTACTTCTGCGTTTGAATGAGGATCACAACATGGAGTCAGCTGAAATCTTGTTGCTTAGCATAGTAAATTGCACTAGAGTAGGCCCACTGAATCAGAGGTGATTTGGTGAATTCACTCTTCCATACATTTCATTGATTCACATGGGCCTACTCTAGGTGGCAGGCATTGAATATGCATAATACTTTCCCTCTTTTTGTTGTTGTTGTTTAGTTGTTAAGTTGTGTCTGACTCTTCGTGACCCCATGGACCAGAGCACGCCAGGCTCTCCTGTCTTCCACTGCCTCCCAGAGTTGGGTCAAATTTATGTTGGTAGCTTCAATGACACTGTCTGACCATCTCGCCCTCTGTCCTCCCCTTCTCCTCTTGCCTTCACACTTTCCCAACATCAGGGTCATTTCCAGGGAGTCTTCTCTTCTCATGAGATGGCAAAAATATTGGAGGCTCAGCTTCAGGATCTGTCCTTCCATCCCTCTTGGTAATTCTGATGAAATTGTTAAAGTAGGCCCCTTTTGAACCAAGGGAATGTACAGTGGAGTTGACTATATTGATTCAATGGGTCTGTTCCAGTGCAACTTACTACACTAAGCAACAGAATTTCAGCTATAACAGCAAATCATAATACTGGGCCAGGTCTATGCGGCAGAAATCAGACCTTCATGTTTGCGGTTCAGTCTCAGATAAAGCTGATGACCGGACTGCAGAAGTCCTTGAGCAGAAGATATTGGCTAAAATCCTGTTGCTGGCAGTTAAGCAACATAAGGCGGATGACTTCATCAGCTATGGGAGTCTTTTGGAAATGAAATATTTCCAATTCCCACCTCCCTGAAAGTCTGGAGGCTTCCATAAGATCCCTCTGAGCGACAGGAAGCCATTGGGTGCTGCAGAATGGGTGAGAGATTTTTATGACCTAAAAAGTACAGCTTCTGGGATGACTTTACTGCAGGCAGTGATGTTCAGAAATTAAAGTCATCGCCCCCACCCACATTGCCTTCCCCACAACAAAAGGGATTTAAAGGAATCCAAGATAAGAGAAGTTACTTTGGAAGGAGGTAGAGATTGGAAATGCTTTATTTCTGAAGAACATTGACATCTCATAATATCTTCAGCCTTATGTGTCACACAACCAGATTTTAGCCTTTGCATCATAGTACACTAAGATGGCTAGATGTGATACAAAGCAGATCATTTCAGAAAACATCACCCTGGCCTTTCTGACTTCACCAAACAAAGACAAATAAACAAAACAATCCCTACAGGTGTTACCGTGAACATGAAAAGTTTAATGGCAAGAGAAACATACCGTAAACAGGTTGTTTTATAAATGTTTCCCAGACTTTTGCAAGCCCGTTAATCTTTGGAGGCCCCTCTCCCGTGAAGCTTCAATTCATTTCAGGGTTTTGCGGTGGCCATAAACCAATTTCAGGCTCCCGCTTGCTGTTTATGACATCTCCAAAGCCTTTCGTTAAATGATTTTCATGCAGAGAGAATATAGTTCATCTACTGCTGTGTTGCATAAGAAGAAATCAATAAGAGAGACAGAGAAGGAGAGAGAGGACCCGGAGAGATTTCACGTGGAAGAGGAGTGTGGGCAAAAGGGCTCTATCCTAGCAAGTGTGTGAGCCTAGGCATGGAAGATCTGTATGTAAAATGAGATAAGTGAACATCACGGAACGGTCGAAACCTGGGTCATTCAGTGGATCAAATTGCAGTATATCTACATAGCAGATTTAAAAAAAGAAATAATTGTGTAAATGCCTGCTAATAGAGACTAATCCAGAAGAAGGGTTAGCTGGAAGTCATCTCCATCCCCCTCTGAAGTAACCATGTACAAACTGTTGCAAAATGTTGAATCTTTGTTTACATTCCCTCAGCTGTGCAGCAGAAGTGCAAAGTTTCACAGAACAGAATTAGCTTCAAGTTCCCCAGACTAGTCCATTCCTTTTTCTCATCAACTGGCACTTCCGGTCTCAATAACTCACTCTGAGACATTTTTAGGAGAAAGAATAAAAGGGTTCTATTACTTATAGTCAACGTTCCTTCTAATTTTTGTTCCCACTATGTGGGAGCCTCAGCCTGTGCACATCCAGAGGGGAGGGGCTTCATCTGAAACAGGAAGTAAACAAACCAACTGTTCATGCGCAGCCCCGATGGACACACACACCCCTTATGGCAACATTGCTTACAATTGAACAGATCAAACAGCAGACTGAAAACAAACATGGCTGATTGATTTTCAGCAACAGATCTCAACAGATTAACCACTTCCAACAGACTACAGAGGGGGGGGGAACAGAGCAGAGACGTGGGGTTCTCTTTTGAATTCAGAGACAGGGAAAGAATGATTAGTTAGTGATGGATAGTCACCCCAGCGAGAAAGGTCCCTACTAACCATACCTACTAAAGGCAGCAAAACACATATAAAGCACAGAAGGACTGTTAGAACAGATCAGGTACAAGAAACCCATTTATTTCTTTGAATTTGTAACTGAAGTCATCTAGTTCTGGGCAATATGGATGATTGTGAGAAGAACACAATTGTGAAACATTTTGTGCCAAGCATCATTTTTGCCAAAGAAAAGGCTCTGTTGAGATGGTCAGAAACATCTTCAACTTCCTCATCAGCATGGAGCAAAAGGTTGCCATTCTTCATCCGAGCAGGCAAAGAAAAGAGGGCCCAACATTCATATCTCTAGAAAAGTGTGCCATTTGCTTGCTCACATCAGTCAGCAAAATGTCTTGGACCAGCAGACTCCGTGATGTTTCTTGTTGATGGCCACTCCGACGAACAATCCATGGGAGTTAGGGCAGCAAGACACCTTCAGGGCTACACGAAGGAACAGAAAGGGAAGAGAGTAAAGATCACAGAGGCGAGTCTGTTGAACACATTGCTGGGAAACCTGACATTTTTCTCCTTATCATTTCCTTTCGCGTGACGTTATTTGCAGCCGAGATTGCTCTTCTGAAGTAGGGCCATATCTGCCCTACAAAACTGCTCCAGATCCTTTTTAGACCTCTCTGCGTGCAAGCCAGGAAACGTGGAAGTCATTATTCTTTGGAGTGGAGAAGACGCGGTGCACTAGGATCTCAGCTACTCATCAAAACTGCTATTTCCAGGTTCCTTTGATGTTAAATAAGTTAAGCTGGTTTCTGAGCTACTTAAAGGACTGGCAGATAGGAGAGAGCTGTGAGCCAAACAGCAACAGGTCTGAGATTTTCTTTGATCTTTGTGGTGCCTTCTATTAGATTCAAGCACAGGTTAATATCATCCCCTTTTGGTTTATTGAAAAACAGATGCATTGGATGTGACAAACACTGTAACTCAGATTTGCTAGTCCAATCAATTCTAATCCACAGGGGATGGGGCAGAGGTTACTGGCTAATTGGATTATTGCCATAGAAATCTATCTTTTTAAAAAAATCTTCACAAAAAAGATAGCTTCGTGGGGGCAATGAAATAAAACTGGGCTGATGGAGAGTCCAGACTGTCACGATGCTCCTAAAAAAGATGAATGAAGCAGCACAAATCAGAAAGTATTGACGTTGTAAAGGGCCACCTTGTGTCACACACACACACACACACACACACACACAATATAACCCCAAAGCCATCCTGATGGCAACTTAAATAACAAGATCAAAGGCTTGTTTAAATTAACACAGGAGACACAGAGGTCAATAAAATGGGATGGAGGAAGGAGACTGCAGAAGTTTTGAGACATCGTCGTTTAGCAGAACACTCAGACTTCTGTTGTTTGGATCGCTTGCTTCTGGCAGATAGAGATTGCTCTTTCTTTCCCTCTCTGCCATTTTCATCCCAGTTGTCTCTCTTATTAGAGAAGGTGACATTTCAGGCACCATGCCACTTGCCAAGTGTGGTGCCCTGGGAGAAGTCGTTCCTTGGCTTTACAAAGCTAGGAGAAGTCACTTTTTTGGAGTACATTCTCCATTCTTCAGGAGGCCTTATTACTTTGTAGATGCATCTAGGGTTCAGATTGACCGTTTTGGGTGTAGTTACAAAAGGTCAGTTGAGGTGGGGGGGTAGGGAGAAGCCATGTGTCATTTGGCATGCTCCTTCCATCCAAACAACAAATGACCCCTTGTAGCTCCATCAGCCATTAATTAAGCGCTTCCTCTGATCGTCTGCAGAGGAAAAAATGTTTTACATCACTCCTCTTTCCCTTTATCATTGCTATTCTGTTTTCTGTCTTCCCCCCTCTGTGCTTCCCTTTCCTTCTTCTCCCCCAACTTCCTTTCTCAAGCTCTCCCTAAGACTCTGCAGCTGTTGGAGATGGTTATCTCCCAGCTAACAAGCATGCTAAAAAGAATAAATTCCCTACAGCTGGTCTACAGAGGTGTGGGACAGCTCTTTAAAGGGAAGGTTGGGTTGTTCTAGTTAGAAACACTTGCAGACAAGGTCCTTTTTTTCAATCCAGACCTTGCCCTCAGTGATCCATATATCATTTCTATATGTTACTGTGGACAGACTCTAAGATTTCCCTGCTAATCTCGAGCAGCGAGCCCAACAATGCTAAAATTAACCAGATTTTGTGGCACAGATGCTTTTGTGCAAAAGAATCTAATTTGTCAGATATTTTTTCTTTCTTTTCTTCTGTTCTCAAATATGAAAAACAGTCAGAAATATATCAAAGAATATTTACAGTACAGAGAGGCTTTTACACTAGTCTAGCTACAAATGATATTTTCTCTTCAGATGATAATCCAAGAAGTCTGAAAGCTCTGTCTACTGGGAGTTTTGATGTTTCTGCCAATTTCCGTACTTTGATCAGGCACTCCTTTAAAGAAGAAGAGGGAGAATCACACCCTTCTTTTCTACAGCCACCATTCTTGCTGAATTTTTTTTAAAAAATCCAGAGAATAACTTGTGATGCTCTTGATGCAGTTTTTTCATCAGAAAGAGCACAGATACTGCATCAATCTACTCATAAGGTGCAGGGGGAAGCTTTTGCTGGAAATCTTTCAGCACAGCCTTCCACAATCTGGGGAGAAGAACACTTCCCCTCATCCCTCACCTAATATAGATGATGGGGAGGCACATCCCAATGAATACAGAGGCAGTGGTGGAGAAGGCTGTTTTGGCACAGTGGTCAAAATCTTGTTGCATAAATTGTGCTAGTGTAAGATAGATGGCATACCCAGAGTGGTGTAAAGGATTAGGACTTAGGATACCTGGGTTCGATTCCACAGCTCTGCCATAGAAATCCACTGTGAGTGTGGAACTGGTAAAACCACTCCTTAAATACCTCACCTATCTTGAAAATCCTAATAGGGCAGTCATAAGTCACTGCTGACTTGATGATACATAACAACAAAGGAAGATGACATTGTTGGCTGTGGAAGATTGCAGCAAATTAAAGAGTTTCTGCTTCAAACCCCAGGCTCGCATGACTCACATGCAGTCTCCTTGTGTGTACATTGTGCAAACCCTGGGACTGAAGCAGGAAATCTTTAACAATTGGCAATTTAATAAGTGGCAGACATCACCACCCTTATGTCGGTGTAAAATTTGCCACTGGATTTTGGCCATGAAAATGGTTCATTTATAATGCAGTATCTTCCTTGGTTGGGAAACATAGCTTAGTTGGTTGGTTGGTTGGTTGGTTGGTTGGTTGGTTGGTTGGTTGGTTGGTTGGTTGGTTGGTTGGTTGGTTGGTTGGTTGGTTGGTTGGTTGGTTGGTTGGTTGGTTGGTTGGTTGGTTGGTTGGTTGGTTGGTTACCAGTTATTCTGAAATTATCATAGAATGTCAACTGCCTCTTTTATGGCTTGAGCAGATGTTCCTGGGGTGCTAGGTCCTGCCAGGGATCTGTGGCACCAGAAGGTACACAAAGACAACAGAAACTGATCCTGAGATTGATTCTGATCCAAGGCAAGGCAAAAAGAGCTTTCCAGCTCTGCAGTTCTGAGATTGCAGATTTTCTTTTAAATTTCTCATCCTTTTAAAGTTATACTTTTATTATCCTCCTTTGTGCTGTGTCTCATCTTCACAGTTTTAAACCTCACCCCCCCCCTTTTTTAAAAAAATCGTGTCACTTGTACATGGCAGTGGAGACATTTATACTGAGCTGCATTTCAGAAGACTTCCTTTAGTACACGAAGAGTGGAAAGCAGCATTTGTTTTTCTATGACAACCTGTTGAAATTACTGCTCTACTTGTAAACTGCAAGCATAGTACATCCATTGATTCAATTGCTGAACGATAGGTCATTACTTATGTAAATCCCATTGATTCAATCGGGCTACCTTATTTGGACTTCCAATTAGATCCAGGTCTTGGTATGTTACAGAGCAGTGGTTCCCAATTTTGGGGACCCAGATGTTCTTGGACTACAACTCCCAGAAATCCTGGCCAGCAGAGCCAGTTAGTGGTGAAGGCTTCTGGGAGTTTTAGTCCAAGAATATCTGGGACCCAAAGTTGGGAACCGCTGATATCAAGCACCGGTGCCTGGCAGATTTTATTGCCCAACTTCCAAATGCCTTCAAAAGAAAAGAGAATTTCATTGCCAGACTTTAATTTAACTACCTGTTAAATTAAATCCTTATCCCCTCTTTTCCTTTCTCGCCCAGGTCAATGCGTTCATTTCTTTCATTTTCCCAATGGTCGTTATCTCTGTCCTGAACACCATCATCGCCAACCAGCTCATCATCATGTTCAAGCAAGCCGCACAAGAAAACCAGGTGTGCACTATCGGAGGGCAACAGACCATGCTCAGCATGTCCATGGAGCCAGGCCGTGTACAAGCCCTGAAGCATGGCGTTCGAGTCTTACGTATGTATTGCTTTTATCAGACATCATATCCTCTGTACAGAGTTTAAGAAAGATACCTTATTTACACTGCATATAACAAAAATAAAATAAAACTAAAAGCAGAAAGTGTAGTGGCATTGTAAAGATTAAACGTTCCATTTCAGTGTGAGTTTTTGTGGATTACAATCCACTTCTGATCCTTGGCATACGATGCCTCCAGCCCTTTCCACCTTTCTCCCCTGCCCCCACAAGTCTGGCTTTTTTCCTTCTCTTTATCTGTAATCAAGGTGCATTTCAGCTTTTAAGGTCCAGCTTACCCAATGCCTATATTTGAACAGCAGAATTTCTGTTCTATGTTTCAGCTTTCCATCTATTATCTATTACCCCATGTGCTCACACCCTAAGATTATAAGAATTGATTTCTATGGGACTTAAGCTGCAGTCTTTTACTGACTTTCCTGAGCGTAGGAAAATCTTCCTTCCTTCCTATCAAAAGCATGATCATACAATTAATAGAAGGCAATATAAAATTAGTGTAACGGCCTCCCTCTACCTCACAAAGGGGGGTTGCTACGTCACTCTAAATCATTCTTCTTTTCCACTGCCACCAACCATTCCCTCAAATAAGTAGCTTCAGGCCAAAATATGATTCAAAATAAAAACTCAGGTTTATTGGGTACAAATAAAAGGAATGGTAAATCACTTATAATTAAATAATAATTCAGTCACTATAATAAAGGCACTAGCATACACAGACTCTCACAATATATCACAGATCTCCTGACTCCTCTCTAAACCCTATCCAAGCCCTATCAAAGCCCTATCAGTCCCTATCTAAACTCTCTCACACACATTCGCTCCCATTTATACAACAGCTCCACCCCCTTGTGTCCCACCCTCCGTCACACCATTGGTAGATGACTCACAGCTTTAGCAGTGACGGACAGGTGAGGTCATAGCTGTATGTAACAATTAGGTAGCATCCTGTACATAAACACACATGACATACAGACTGGTCTAGAAAAATAAAATCGAAAAGCTTCGGTGTCAAACAATTGTCGCCTAGTAACAGGCAACATCAAGAACATTTTGGGCAGTCAATCTCAAGTCTTCCGTGGTATGTGTTGAGGGACATAGGGTACACTGACATAGGTGTGAAGTTGTGTGCTGTTCTCCACACTGTGTCTGGACTGTGTCAGTGCAAAAACCTCCATTTTCCTACATTCACCTTGGTTCTGCCAATTTGAATCCAGAGCCTATTAAGTGACTGTCAAGCAACCCACCTCTCTGTATGACTGGGAGTTACACTTTCCTGGGATTCCATCCATTTTAAGAGGCAGCTGGTTCTTTCTTTCTACATCTCTCCCCCCCCCCATGGCCAACATAGGTCATTTATTCTTAATATTAGCCAGGCTGAAGCACTGGAATTATATACCTTAATTGAAACAAAAACAATATAAACTCTCTTTCTATTATTTCCCATAGCCCCCCAGAATTTTTAGGGAGGCATTCTCTCTCTACTATTTTTGCAATCACTCTTCTTATAATTTTAAGTACCTGCACGTTTTGTCATAAAGAAAAGATGTTCAATGAATTCAGACACTGCTACATACAGCCTGCTATCCTAGGAGCAAATTACCTACAGCATATCTTCTCCCCAAAAAATCAATGCTCACATACAATGCTATACAGAATCTACTAAGAGAGCAATAAATTCTAATAATGTTCTCATCCAGGACTTAGAAAAAGAAAAGTGAGTTCAGATGTTAAGCCGTCATCAGCTTTTACATGACTGCTAACTCCTGGGTTGGTTACCTGGGGAAAACAGATAAATATTATAAAAATACAGTCAATAAGGGTTATATCTAGTTCTGGAAAAGAAAACTTTTCTACAGTCCTATCAGGCCAAAGCAAAAGAAAAGTAAAAAAATAAAGAAGACAAAAACATTATGGCACCTTAAAACTAAGTGCTATTTTTTAATGTGAGCTTTTGTGAAACAAGGCCACTGCTTCTGTCTGAGACCAGCCATTGTTTAAAATTGAAAGCTTTCTTTCAGTCTGAGGAAGAGGACTTGTCCACAAAAGCTCACATTAAAATACAGTAGTTAGTCTTTAAGACACCACAACATTTTTGTCGTCTAGCTCGTGACTGGGAGATTAGCTGAGGAGGTGGAAAAAGACACATAGCCTGGGCTTGATGAGTGTCTGGATCAGCTGAGGAGGCAGAGGAGGGGAACACTTTGTGTCCATCTCTAGTCTGCATTGTTATAATGTGAGCATGATCACCCTCAAGATATGAGACAGTGTCCTATTCAATATGTACATGAGTGAAACTCCAGCTGCAGAAGCTATCACACCAATCTGAGAAGATGCTGGATATGTGCCTTGTGCCCCCCCCCCAATATTTCATTAGATCACTGCAGGACCTTCCACAACTTGAACTTCATTCCTATGCCTAAATGTTGAACATGATACCAGCCATTGTTTTTTTTAAAAGGGACAGCCATTTACTGAGGGGGAAAAAATCAATTCTTCAAAACACCACTGGCATATGAATGTGGGATATTGTTCTTCTATATGCATAATTCAAAAAGCCAAGAAATGGCCCAATATTGCTGCACGATATCATGCCCACGTTGCCAGCAGGAAAAAAGGATGCCAAGCTTTACATAGCAAAGAACAGTCTGAATGTTGACAACACCAAAGGGCAGCAGTCAAGATGGTCTACTGGATATCCTCTAGTGCTCACTACTATTCACGATGTAACACCACACAAAAAAGCAAAGAAACTGACTCTTTTTTCCCCATCAATTAACCACTTGTCACCCTAAAACAAAACAACTGTCTAGGATGTTTTTCAACGAGTGTGAATGGAGGGAGCAGAAGTAAACTATTCCTTCTACTCAGTACCATTCACGTGTTGAAAAGGTTTATTAGGCTCCCATAAACTGTTATTCAAATAGGAACATAATGGCTGAAATCCTGTTGCACAGCTCCTGGTGCATAATAGCGATGATGTCAGCAGCAGTAGCAAATTGCCACAGATTCAAGGCAACTCCCTGCTGATTAAAGGCAACTTCAGGGTGTGCATGTCTCGTCTACAATGTGAAAAAGTCAATTGTACTCCATAATCACCAAAGGAAGTCTTTAATGAGCAACAGTGAAAAGTAGTAAATGCAAGAATTCTATGCTTTGGATTCCCTCTTGATTTAATCCATGGCCCCAACTATCAGCCAAATAACAGAAGAATATAGGGGGGAAACAGCTGATAGTGACATATTTAAGACTTTATTTCTTTCTGATATTCTTATCCACCTATTATAAAATGGCATTACTGAATTGGCGTGTTTCTCTTGCCATTGCAGTACCACTGCTTCTTCTTCTTCATCATCCATCTCCTTTCCTCTTTTGTTCTAAGGCTCTCTGTTACTCTTGACTAGCCAGCATGGGGGAATTGCACCAGCATTTCTAGCTCAGGACCCAGAGAGGAAGGGGTTACAGATAAGCGAACAGTACGTCACTCTGAAGATAATAAGTAAAAAGATCTCAAACACTGAAGACCACCTACTTTGTGGACTATCAATTAAGAAACCCATATTCTTTCCCCTTCTTCTTTCTTTCTTGATTCCCCAGACTAATTAGGCAGATCTGACTGGAAAGATTTTACTGACTCATGCCAACTAGGGAACTGAACCCACTTACCCAAATCGTATCTTTCTGTCAGCATCCTGTGGCTTATCTGCCAATACATGCCAAGTGGGGAGATTCAAAAAGCAGGCACACAGAACTGCTCCCTCTCTTCGGTGCGCGTGTTATGTGCTACCAAGTCACCGCCAATTTATGGAGATGCTTATAAGGTTTTCAAGGTATTTTGAAGAAGTTGTTTACCACTGCTGCCACACACAAACGGGAATTTGAACCCAAGTCTCCTGAGTTCTAGTCCAACACTCTATCCACTGAACCAACCTGGGGCCACACACCCCCAAAGGGGGTCACAAAGTGTTTTCTGTGGGGGTTACAGGTTGCCATACAAGTGTTGTAGCCTTTGTCAAAGAATGCCTTCCTTGACCTTTCAGAGCAGGATATTAAATTTAGTGCACATGTGTACATGTATTATGAGAAACAGGCCCTTTGGGGAAGAAGAAAAAACTCTACTTTCTGAGAAGGGATGACCAAAAAAAGAAAGATATAATTGCTGCACAAGAAAAAGGCAAGGCATTTCTTTTCCCTGATAGACTTTGGGAGTGTCAACTCCTTTGACTTCTTTTCCCTGATAGACTTTGGGAGTGTCAACTCCTTTGACTTCTTTTCCCTGATAGACCTTGGGAGTGTCAACTCCTTGGACTTCTTTTCCCCCATAGACTTTGGGAGTGTCAACTCCTTTGACTTCTTTTCCCTGATAGACTTTGGGAGTGAAGCCAACTCCTTCGACCCTAAGGTTCTTACATTTTTTTTCTTTGTCCCTGTCAGCCCTTTAAGGAGTTCTGTTGTTCAAATAAAGAACTTGCTTCTGCAAACACTTGTTGTGTTATCATGGAGGAGGGCAGGGGCACTCCCAGCTGGACAATTAAAAAAAGGTGGCAGGAAAGAAAAAGTGCTCAAGATGTAATGTCAGAGAAGAGCTTGACCAAGGACTGCCAAAAAGATGAATCAACTGGTCCTATATTAAATCAAGGGTGAATTCCTACTAGAAGCAAAAAGTGAGAATATCATTCTTTGGACATATCATGAAAAGACAAGACTCACAGCAAAAGATAATAGTACAAGGAAAAATCTAACTGCACTTGGAGAAGATGACCAAACATGAGATGGATTGCCTCAATAAAAGAATTCAGCACTTTTACGTTACAAGACCTGAGCAGGGCTGTCAATCACAGAGTCTGTTGGAGGCCACTAATCCAGAAGCTGAAATCCTGTTGCCAAACTACACAAATTATGTAACTTTTAGAAGAAAACCACCATCAGTTAAGAAATCTGTGTTGACGTTATCAGTTGCATACTGAGTCGCATGACTTGGTATGCCAGAGATAATACCTACAGAGATTTTTTTAAAAAACTTATGATAGTTTGCATCTAAAATGTATAAAGTTTGCATAACTATGCAACAGGATTTGAACCAGACGGTCACCATAATTAGGAAATGACTGTATAAGAACTACTACATCCAAGAAGGCCAAATGTATGCTGCTGCCCTTCCATCACTACCGTCATCCCCCTCTCTCTGCATTTGCAAATTTATTCTCCGGTACAATTAATTGCATGTCTCACTCTATTTATAAGGCTCTAATGGTAATGGAATGGCATGGCATTTTATAAAATTATCATACACACACTGCTAATTGATTATTCATTTACTGAGTCATAACAACCACTCTGATAAATGGAAATACAGTTGGAGCTTTTCCTGATTATAGGCAAGTCCATTAACTTTATCAAGGACCACAAATTAGCACATAAGTCCCTTCCAAGCCATCTTGGTTCTTAAATATGTAATTATAAAATGGAAAAACTAGACCAGCACGATATATCTATGCATAGACATTTCACCAACTGCAGGTGATGCCGTTCTGTCCCTCCAGGGCTGCCTGGTGGCCGTACTGCAATGGATGCAGGAGAACGGGCTGAGGCTGAACCCGGACAAGACGGAGGTTCTGAGGGTGGGTGGCTCTGTGGGTGGTGGCTTGGGAAACTCCCTCATGTTTGAGGGGGTGACCCTGGCCGCGAAGAGTGGGGTCCGCAGCCTGGGAGTACACCTGGACCCGATGCTCACCATGGAAACGCAGGTGGTATCGGTAGTCCGCTCCGCCTTTTTCCACCTTTGGTGGATTGCCCGGTTGCGACCTTACTTAAACACGGGGGTGCTCACTACATGCACTCGTAATCTCTAGATTAGACTACCGTAACGCGCTCTACATGGGGCTCCCTTTGAAGCTGATGCGGAAAATTCAGGTGGTGCAGAATGTGGCGGCCAGACTCCTTACTGGAGTGAGAAAATACCAACATATCTGTCCTACTCTGGCCATGCTGCATTAGCTGCCCATCCGTTTCCACATTGACTTCAAAGTGGTAATGCTTACATATAAAGCCCTAAATGGTTTAGGACCTCGATACTTGACAGAACGCCTGCTTCCACCTAGATCTACTCGGATCACCCACATGAGCCAGGAGGTGAGGCTGAGGAGCCTAACGATGAGGGAGGCCCGGAAAGAAAGGACACGAAACCGGGCCTTCTTGGCAGTGGCTCCTCGCCTCTGGAACAATCTCCCTCCTGAGATCCGCGCGGCCCCCACTTTGGACACTTAAAGTCACTTAAGTCAATTAAAAACATGGCTATACATTCAGATCTTCCCTCCGCTTAATATCTGACTTTTCTGTTTATTCTCTCCTTATGTATTTTCTATTCTATTGTTGTATTCTGTTTATTACAATATGATTTATGTAATTGTTTGTGTTTTTTGTATTATTTCACTGTTTTTATTATATTGGAAGCCGCCTAGAGTGGTCTTTTAGACCAGATGGGCGGGGTGTAAATCAAATAAATAAATAAATAAATAAATAAATAAATAAATAAATAAATAAATAAATATCTGTGAAGATTCTCCATCATCCAGGCGAGGTTATCTGGAAGATGAGTCACGGCAAATAGACTTCTTTCTTATTTGACTGAAACATTTCACTTCTCATCCAAGTAGCTTCTTCAATCCGGTTGCCATGACTCATCTTCCAGATAGACCTGTTCAAATATTATAGTTGCAATATTTTTGAATGCCAGAACTCTTAACAGGAGCTATTGTAAAATCTGCCTGACTTTCAAGGATTCAGGTTATTTTCTATGAACCTTTTCAGAATTGTCGTATTCTTGAAATATCTGCCTTGTTATGGTTTTTCAAACATTGTTTTGCATCAAACCATCTGTATTGACTTCTTCTTTTTACCCTTCATTGCCAAACAGTCTTTCATTTTGCAGGCAAAATGTGCACGTAGCCCTAAAGCAGGCATAGAGAGCTTTTAGCTTTTCAATTTTTCCACTCTAGCATGCCCATCAGCTTCACCTCCACAACCAGTGGTAAAGGGTTACAGGAGTTATACTCTAAATATCTAGATAGGCAAACCAGCCTAATGGGTATGAGTATGCCTTCCTAAATGGTATTACCAAACATTCAAAAAGGAGAAATATAGCCATGATGAGAGACCTCAGGTACCTTGATATTCATTAGAAGTCCACTTTGGCCAAGAATGCAAGTCCCAACAAATTGGAGTTGGCCTATATGATGTTTCAGATCCCTTCCATTTCCATGATACCATGATTCTATGAAGGATTCTTTGCTTCTGCCCTAAATATGATCCATGATGCAGCATGACCAATGTTCCCTCTAAGCTGTGTGCACACACACATGCACAGCGCTGCATCAATCCTGCACAACCAGATCAATATGGTGGCCTTGCGGGATTTGGAAACTATACTTCTATTAATGCAGCCTAAAATAGCATTAGCCTTTTTTGTAGCCACATCACACTGTTGGCTCATATGTAGCTTGTTATCTACGACAATTCCAAGATCATTCTCACTCGTAGTTTTACTGAGCCAGGTATCACCCATCTTATAACTGGTTTCTGTTTCCCAGGTGGAGGACTTTGCACTTATCCCTGTTGAATTTAATTCTGTTGGTTTCAGCCCAGTGCTCCATCCTATCAAGGTCATTTTGAATTTTGTTTCTGTCTTCTAGGGTATTAGCTATTCCACCCAATTTGATATCACCTGCAGATTTGACAAGCATTCCCTGCACTCTCTCATCCAAGTTATTAATACTAATATTGAAGAGCACCAGGCTCAGGACTGAACCTTGGGATACCCCACTAGTTACATCCTCCTAATTAGAGAAGGACCCATTAATCATCACCCTCTAAGTATGATTCTGTAACCAATTGTGTATCCACCTGACACTTAATCTATCCAGCCCACACCTAGTTAGCTTGCTAATCAGGATATCATGGAGCACTTTTTCAAAAGCTTTGCTGAAGTCAAGATATACTATGTCTACAGCATTCCCTCTGTCTATCAGGGAGGTTACCTGCAGATGGAGACAGCCGCCCCGAAATTAAAAGACGCCTGCTTCTGGGGAGAAAAGTGATGACAAACCTTGACAGCATCTTAAAAAGCAGAGACATCACCGTGCCAACAAAAGTCCGAATAGTCAAAGCTATGGTTTCTCCTGTAGTGATGTATGGATGTGAGAGCTGGACCATAAAGAAAGCAGACCGCCGAAGAATTGATGCCTTTGAATTGTGGTGCTGGAGGAGGCTCTTGAGAGTCCCCTGGACTGCAAGGAGAACAAACCTATCAATTCTAAAGGAAATCAACCCTGAGTGCTCACTGGAAGGACAGATCCTGAAGCTGAGGCTCCAGTACTTTGGCCATCTCATGAGAAGAGAAGACTCCTTGGAAAAGACCTTGATGTTAGGAAAGTGTGACGGCAAGAGGAGAAGGGGACGACAGAGGATGAGATGGCTGGACAGTGTCTGCGAAGCAACCAACATGACTTTGACCCAACTCTGGGAGGCAGTGGAAGATAGGAGGGCCTGGCGTGCTCTGGTCCATGGGGTCACGAAGAGTCGGACACGACTAAACGACTAAACAACATCAACCTAATCAAAACACGAGATCAAATTAGTTTGGCAGTATTTGTTCTTGACAAATCCATCTTGGCTTCTAGTTATTACTGCATTGTTTTCTAGGTGCTTGCACAATGACTGCTTTACGGTCTGTTCCAGAATTTTGCCTGGGATTGATGCCAGGCTGACTGGCCTGTAGTTCCCAGGTTCCTCTTTTTTGCCCTGTTTGAAGACAGGGATAACATTAGCCCTCCTCCAGTCTTCTGGCACCTCACTCGTTTCCCATGATTTCAAGAAAATAATGGATAGCTGTTCTTCAGCCACTTCCTTAAGTACTCTCAGATGCAGTTCATCTGGCCCTGGAGATTTGAAATCATTCAAGGTGGTAAGGTATTCCTTGACTATTTATTTCCAGGTGTAATCCTGCCTCCCACACTTGCCCTTTCAATTTGTTTGGAGGTCCACAGTCTGTCTTATGGGAAAAGACTAAACTAAAATGGGAATTGAGCACCTCTGCCTTTTCTGTGTCCTCCGTTATCATTTTTCAATCTCCATTGCGGAGCTGAGCCACTATGTCTTTTGCTACATACATACCTGAAGAACATACAATGCTTCATGCTGAATCACTATGGCCTGATCCAGTTGGGAGTGGGAAAGTTATGGGCACCCAGATACTAAAGCCTTTACACACTATGACTGAAATCCTGTTGCTCAGCCTAAAGTCGCATTAGAACATGATAAATCCAGTGGGAATTTAGTGAGACAACTCCTCGGAACATTCCATCGATTCAAATGGGCCTACTTTAGTTGGAAATTATCATGCTAAAGTAATTAATAACTAGAGTAGGCTGATTTGAATAAACTGAGCATGGGAGAGATGTTGACTCACCAAATCCCCACTGATACAGTGGGTCTACTGTAGTGCAGCGTACTACGTTACGCATCAGGATTCCAGCCAATAAAATCATACTCCTGCCTCCATTACTTGTCCTCATTTGCAGATCTGGAGAAACGTGGGAATTCCATGGGACTTCAGCCTGCATCGTGGAACCTGGAACCCTAGCAAATCACCATACTGATTCATTCTTCATATACTGATTCATTGTTTCAGTTATAAGAGTAATTCAGCAATGCTTTAGCTACTGAAAAATGTTTGAGGTTACTGAAAAGAATTTATTTTTATTTATTTATATACCTCTTTTCCTCTGTAAGAGTGAAATGTTGTTAGGCATCCTTCAGTCTCAAAAGACTATGGTAACGTGCTCTGAATAGAGGTCTTGGAACAGCATCTAGTGTGGCTGAAAAGGCTGATTCGAGAGTGACAATCCCTTCCACACTGAAGACAATCTGCCCTCTGTCCAGCTCCCTGGTTTTGCTTGTTTCGGGACTTCCTGTTTTCCTCAGCCTGCTGGACAAGGGTCTCTTCAAATTGGGAGAGGCCATGATGCAACGCCTGCCTCTAGGCTTAACGCTCAGATGTCAGGGTTTCCCATCTGTTGAGGTCCATCCCTAAGGCCTTCAGATCCCCTTTGCAGATCTCCTTGTATCGCAGCTGTGGTCTCCCTCTGGGGCGATTTCCCTGCACTAATTCTCCATACAGGAGATCCTTTGGAGTGAAATACGACTACAAGTAACTTTCTGTTTATAATTCCCACACTGTAGCTCTCTTGCCCAGTAGGTTAAACCACCCAAACCAACATAAACAGAGATTTTTCTTGTTTCTCTTTGGTTGTCATTTCCAGGGGTGGGGATGACGGAACCTCAATATTCCTTGTCTGGCATAGGTTGAACTCCTGCTTAACAGGTGACCCTCAGGCATCGAGTGCAATTAGAAGCAGGAAAAAACAGTAAACTTGAAAAAAGTTTAAATAGATGCACTAAGCAGAATAGTTGGGGATGGTATGAGCTGCTGGCTCTCATCATTCCCTCTCACCTCGAGATTAGCTGCTGAGTGGCAATGGCTCAAGAGCCATAATGGCTACTCCCTGCCAAAGCAGGAAAACCACAGATAAAGCATCCTAGATAGGTGGCCATCTCACTTTGTTTGAAAATCTTCAACAAAGGAGTGTCCACCGCCATTCCAGACAGTTGATTCCCTTGTTGAACAGCTTTCACAGCCACAGAAATTCTTCTTAATATTTGGGCAGAATCTCCTTTCTTGTAATCTGAATCCATTGCTTCAAAGCAAGGTCACCGAGAATCAGGTGAACAGCATGCTCAAAAGAATCCCACTTTTTTCAGAAGTATAAAAGGAAAGGGGGGGAAAACCTGGGGAGGGGGCCAACGAAATGGGCAGCCCAACACACCAGATTATCTCAGGAATCACAGAATGTTAGATGCCTCTTTCTGATCCTGCTTCTTCAAGCTAAAGCTGAGCGAAAGAGGTTAAGCTTGTCAGTCTGGAAAGAAAAGGGAGCCACACACACACACACACACACACACACCAGAGGAAATGCTGTCTACACCACTGAGTGACTACCACCGCCCAACATAAGGCAGGCTAGCTTGGTGGCTGGAGCCTCAGAGCAGGACAGGAACTGCTATAAATTCTGCAAATGTCAGAAATAGCATCTTTCCCCCTCAATAACATGTAATTTAACAGAGCAAAGAAATAAAATTAAATCCATTGTGCTCAGTATAAAATAATGTCCAGAAAACATCTGCTTTGCATTTAATGTTCAGAAAGCAGCCATCTCTCTTTAGAAGATTTATTCAATTTCCTTCTGTCCCCTGAGTAAATTGCAACTGGTTGCCATTTCGGCTATGTATCAGATCTTAAGTAGCTGTACTGTCATAGGGTATTTCATGGAGAGCTGGTGTGGCTTATAGGAAATGAAAATATTACCCTTAGACCAGTGGTCCCCAACCTTGGGCCTCCAGATGTTCTTGTGTGTGTGTGTGTGTGTGTGTGTGTGTGTGTGTGTGTGTGTGTGTGTGTGTGTGTGTGTGTGTGTGTGTGTGTGTGTGTGTGTGTGTGTGTGTGAGTGAACAAACCATTCTTCTCCACTGGAGGAGAACTGTGTTTAAACCAGCTCTACCACAGGGGTAAGAAAGTAGCTTGTCTCCCATCCGAGCTAACCCAGCAGGTCAGATGATATTACAGGGCAGGGCCTAAGCACCAGACCAAGCATTTGTCTTGACAGTGTCCGATCCACTCCCAAATATAATTTTCCTTTCTCTGTTTTAAGGGGGGCATAGACTTCAATGACCTCTTCACAAAGCATGCTCCTGCTCTCACATCTCTTCCTTATGCCGTTCATGCTCCCATTGGAGAATATCAACCTAGTGGTGAATTCCACTGCCACCTCCACTCTTAAACTGGTGGTAACTGCAGCTTTGGCCACCCACGGCTCATTTTTCCAACTGGAAGCAGAGGTACCCGGAAGGGTAGGGAACTTAGGAAGCAAGCAAAGCTTTGTGAAAGGAAGAGCTATCCCTCACACTTCTCAGAGGCCAAATTAGATTCATGGGCTAAAGATTTCCCTTCCCAATTCTATGGAATCGTTATTTGCAGTTATGCTCACATTCTGGTATTAATAGGAAACTCTCCCTTGATATATAGGAGTCCTTTGCACGGGATGCATACATTGATTGATTGACTGACTGCTGGATTGATTGAGTCGTTGGTTTGTTAGCTACATTTATATCCTACCTCTTCTACAGAGAGATCAGGGTACCAGACACGTCATTCCTCCCCTAATTAAGTCAGGCTGAAACAGAGTGACTGAATCAAGGTTCTCCACTGAGTTTCATCGCTCATGGAGGACTGAAACTTTAGCTTTAGTCCAAACATCTAGTCCAGTGGTTTCCAACCCTCAGTCACCAGATGTCCTTGGACTACATCTTCCAGAAATCCTGACCAACGCAGCTAGTGGTGAAGACTTCTGAAAGTTTTAGTCCAAGAACATCTGAGGACCCAAGGTTGGGAATCACAGCTCTAGTTAATACCCTGTATCGGTTCTCAACCATCATGTCCAAAGCTGAGAAGCAGCTATGTCACTGCCTGCCCACCCACTGGTAGAATTTGTGCAGAGTGAGGTGAAGGAGATTTTGCACTGTTAGTAAGGTGGTGATGCGTGTGAACTCAACACAGGATACTAGATGCCAGCTTGCCTTGCAACACAGCAAGACTATGTAGACTAATTGGTGTTTCTGTGCATTGCAGGAGCTGTTGTGATTGCTTTTGTGGTCTGCTGGCTTCCGTATCATGTACGGCGACTTATGTATTGCTATGTGCCAGAAAATCAATGGACAGAGTAAGTAATGATGGGTTTTCTGAATGTTAATGTTGGAATATTTCAAGCAAACTGCAACACCAGCAACCCAATCCTCTCTTTACCACAAAAACACATAGACACATCTCAACTGGTTCCTGATCTCTTGGGAGGAAACAGCAATTAGAGGAGGAAACACCCACATCCTGAGAGATAAACCAATTAGATAATGGATCAAGCCTTCCTCTTCCTACTCTCTGCTAAGGAGGAAGAGTTTGTTGGGCATGCCAACAGCAATTGCAGTAAATGAGCCAGATTGAAAATGAGGTTAAAGTCCAATCTAGTTCAGCATTCTGTTCCTATCACAACCAACCAGGTGCTCTGGGAGACCCCCAAACAAACACAATAGCACCCTCCACTGCATGGTTCCCGGCAACTGGCTCCATACAGAGATATACTTCCCTCTGAAACTAGCCGTCATGACTAATAGCCCTTATAGCTTTACCTTCTGTGAATTTGTAAAACAAAAACAAAGGACCCTCTTTTAAAGCCAAACGGGTTTGCTGTCCTCTGTACATCTTGTAGCTGTGAATTCCATGCTATGACTGTTCAGCAGACAGATCCACTCTGGAGATCTCACAGCCACTAAATCCATCTGATCAAAATGGAACATCCTAACGTGCAGAAGAGAACGAGTCCAATTACGACTGGGCTGGTGCAACTGCCTGATGAGGAAAGGCTACAGCGTTTGGGGCTCTTGAGTCTAGGCAACATGATGGAGATGGATAAAATGATGCAGGCGATGGATAAAGTGGATAGAGAGAAGCTCTTTTCCTTCTCACACAATACCAGAATCAGGGGACATCCACTCCAGTTGAGTGTAGAGAGAGTGAGAACAGACAAAAGAAAAATGTTCTTTACCCAACCTATTGTTAGTCTGTGGAACTCCTTGCCACAGGATGTGGTGACGGCATCTGGCCTAGATGCCTTTAAAAGGGGATTGGACGGATTCCTGGAGGAAAAGCCCATCACAGGTTACAAGGCATGATGGGGATGTATAATCTCCAGTCTTAAAAGGAAGGTACCTCCAAATGCCAGATGCAGGTGAGGGGTATCAGGAGACAGGGATCCAGTTGTCTTGTGTGCTCCCAGAGGCATCTGGTGGAACCACTGTGAGATACAGGAAGCTGAACTAGAGGGGCCCTTGGCCTGATCCAGGAGGGCTCTCCTGATGTTCTTATGTAAAGGAACGCCAAGTTGCCTGACTCTCAAGCAGAGCCTGGAAGCTTGACTGGGACAAGTAATCTAAAAGCACTTCACTATCCATGGCTGTTTATTCTCTTAGGGCTCAGTTGTCAATGGGAAACATTTATCTGGATAGTTCAGTGGTTTAGGTCTCTGGCCACAGAGCGAGAGATTGGGAATTCGATTCCCCACTGGTCCTCCTTAACTCAATGATCCGTAGGGTCCCATCCAGCTCTGCAGTTCTAAGATTATTATTAGAGATCATCCAAGGAGGTCAGAGTGCACAAATCTAACACAGGACTCTGTAGACAGTATCTCATTGAGCTTCTGCTGGGCAAAAAGTCCTGTTAGCATAGTAATGTAGGATTGCACCACTTGTGCAAGCACCGGTGAGGTTGTCTTCAAGGAGGGCATGTTTTCTTCATGGAGACCACTGTCTGTGCAATGATGCTACTTGTGCAAGCAGTGAGATCCACATGACTACACTTAAGGGTGTTTCCCTTTGATAGAAGCATAATAGCACCCTGGTGGAATTCCCTGGGTCTGAAGTATAAACCCTATCTAGGAGGAATGAGGGGAAAAATAGGCAGGAGTTCTTGCTCCAAAGTGGTCAAAAAGAGCAGCAATGTCAAAAAACAAAAAAGCAGACCTAAGATCTAAGTTACATTTCTGCTGTGTGAGTAACAAGAGATCATTGACTGTTTTTGAGAAGAACAGTATTTCTCCTCCCTCGCCACTCTCACCCCACCCTACCCAGTTTCCCTGACATTTCTTGAGTTTTGTGATGGGGGAAATGATTTCAAAGTTTCACCCATATTTTACATAGTTTCAGATTTCTAACCACACATAGCTATCCTGTTTATGGGCTCCTACAAAGCAGTACAATGGACCCCATGAAAGCCACAGCTTGGAAAATAAGCTGGTCCCAGAACTGGGAGAGACTGGAAGTTCTTGTCCAAAAAAGCAACTTCTCAAAGTTCTGATGTGAACAGATGAAGCTGTCCCATAAAAGAGATGGACCACTGCAATCATCCTACCCTGTTGTATCTCTTCCAACTGGCAGTGGATCCTGGGGATCTCTCAGTCCAGTTGCTCCCCTCTTCCAGTTGCAGCTTCCTAACTTATGATCCATTGGATGGAGACACCAGGGACTGAACATTAAACGTTCTTCAAACAAGAACGCATGTGCCATCTCCCATTGAGCAATGATCCAATCTCAGCAGCCAGAAGGTGAAATAGGGGAAAGGACTCTGTGGTCCTGAAGACCCAGGTGGCCTCATTGGGGGTCCCAGTACTTCCTCCCCAGCACCCACACCCCCAATTCTTCTCTCTCTTTTTACTTTATTCCCCCACTTTATATAGCTCCCCATAACATAGCTTTTGTATTTGGGATTATATCTGTATTTACCAAATTTTTGCTGATGATTCATCCATTCACTTATTTGGGATATTTATATTCCATCGCTGAGCCAGGAACTCTCCTTCCTGGGCATACACTAAATGGCTCCTCTTCCATTCAAGCTTACATTCTAAAAAAGTCATCACCCAAAAGGAAAACAAGAGGGGAGGGGAAAGGAAAACAAGGAAACTTATGCACCTGTTTATAATGTTAGAAGGTGCTTATAAGAGCCATTTGTATTGGTGCTATAATGGCCGTACTGTGAAGGTCAGTCTGCCATGATCAAGATGATCCCTACTGTTCCTGCTGTCTTATATTTTCTCGTTCAGCTTAGAGCCTCTTCCTTTTGTTCTCTTCCACCAGCTTCCTTTATGATTTCTACCATTACTTCTACATGCTGACCAACATTCTCTTCTACGTAAGTTCGGCCATCAACCCGGTCCTGTACAACCTGGTCTCTGCCAACTTCCGCCAAACGTTCCTCTCCACCCTGATGTTCATGTGCCTGCCGTGGAGGAAGAAGAAGAAAAGAACCAAGTTCAACAGGAAGTCCAACAGTATCTCAAGCAACCACACCTTCTCCAGCCAAGTGACCAGAGAAACCACGTACTGAGGTTTGGGCTTTGCTCAGGAAGGAAAGGAAATGTGTCTCAGTCCATGACAGAAGGAGAACTTGGGCTGAGAGCTCTGCCACTTTTTTTTACATGGCCTCCGAATTCACCATAGCATGAATGTGTTTATTAGCTGGGTGTCATACATTGGAACAACTAGGTGTCTTTTCTACGAGTCAGCGTTGGGATTCTGTTATTGCATTGGCCTCTGCCTGTTGTCAGTAATGTCTCCATGTGTTGTTGTTTTGATCCAGCATAGACCTCGCCTGTGACGTCATCCAGGAAGCTGTAGCATTTATGGAGTCAATGTTGGCCAACGCTTGAATGCCTCTTGTGCTGCAGTCCATCCATTTCTCAGTTTAGAAGTGACACAGGGACACCCTTTTTCATAAGAAGGGCTCACTGGCCACTGACCAGTAGTCCTGAGATTCTAAAAGGATCCTGAGGCTGGACAGGTGTTAGGGTCAGATTTTGGCTTTGTTTGCTTTTTTAAAAGTGAAAATGGGTTGTTGGCTCTTTTTTTAGGATGGGCAAAAAAACTTATTCCATCCAGTTCTTTATGGAAAGAGGAATGTAAACTGTTTAATAAAGAAGGGCATGCAATACTCAGGGAATGAGGTTATTATTGTATTTTGGAATTTGGCCTGAATCCGGATTCCGTAGCTAGTGTGCAAGAGAACCAGTTTGACCCTCTTTTCTTTCACAGCAGGGAATGCTGTGGCGAGTCCATGGTGCTATCTTGGATTTAGCTTTGAAGAACAGCATTTCAGCCTTGCTTGAGCCAGAAGATAGGCTCTCTCTTCCCTCCTCATCCTTATTTTATATGTGCCTGGTATGGCAGAGCCTCTTTCCTTGATCAGTGTTTCTAAACAATGTTAAAGCATAGGGTATCTTTTCACAGAAGAAGAATCTTAGCAAAGAGGCCTGCCAAAAAACAGCGTAGTTACTCTAATAAACACAATTTGTATTTTTTATATATATACAGTTGACATGTATGCGGGATTGAGGAGATGCCAACAATTTTGATTCTCTGTCAAGTTCTCCTGATACATACATAGAAGTGGGTAACACATGTTGAGGGTCAGCAATATGCCCGATGACGTAGACCGGACATGTATCTTCCGTAGTCTGTAATTTCCAGAATCCCTTGGCATTTGGGGGTTGCAGTCCAGAAAGGTAACTGTTCTGGGCTTTACTACACACTTACAATAGAGAGGAGTGATAAAGGGTGTGCTCCCAGAGCTTTCAAGACAACAGTGGAGAAACGGCTGAGACAAAAAGGTAGGGAATTGTAAGTGGAAAGTAGGTATGCCATGGAAGAATGGGATGAGTTTGATTGGAGAGCTGTGACTGAGGCATTTAAGGGGAGGGGGCTAGGGACCATACTCTCTTATTATTGCTGCATTTGCAATCCATCTTTCTCCCAAGGAGGTCAGGAAGTACGCATGCTCTCTACTCAGCATCCCTTTTATCCATCTGAATAAAGCTGCGAGGTCAGTTAAGGTGAGAGACAGCAATCAACCTTAGGTGACCCAGTAAGTTTCACAGCCGGAGCGGCATATTAATTCTCCTATTACTCTGTCGATCTCCTCAGAAGCAGTGTCAGCTCTTCATCACGCAGAATACATACCATTCCCCAGAAGAAGGGAATGGTAAATCACTTCTAAGTACTCTTATGTCTAGAAAGCCATGAGAAGGGCCGCCATAACTTGGAATTAATGTGACAGCATGTAATTAGGTGGCACGAGCTGAAACAGAAGGGAGGAAGCAATATATGCAACTGATGTAAATGATTTAATGAATTCAGGAAGGCTAGGTAAAGTTATATCAAGAACAAAGAAGTTTGGGGGTAAGAAACATCCCCCAGTCAAAATCAACAATGTGGGAAATATTAGCAATTCCCTTCAGGAAAGAATCCAAAACACTAACCATATTTTCCTCCTGGCATATTTATGTAAGCTGTCTAGTGACCTTTTCTTGGGGCCAAGAAGCAGCTTACACGTTTATAAATAAATAAAAATTCAGTTTGCTGTAGTTAAGAATTCAAACACGCTGTGACCAAAATCACAGAAAGATATAATCTTAGAGCAATGGAGTTGGAAGGGGCCTATGTCTAACCTCTGCTTAAGGCCTCCGATTCAGTCAGTTTGCCGGTGTAACATACTTTTAATGATGGGAAAACTTGTTACTAATAAAGATGCTAAAGCATGTACCTTAAAAAAGATTGTGACAAAGCAAACAAATATATCCTTTGGATTTAAAAAGTCTCAAGGTCAATGTACAGCCTTACAGCTGAAAATGAGTTAGCAGTACTCTTTGTACAAAGCAAAAAGGTCACAAAAGGAATTTGAGATATATAGTTCAATACTGTCTGTAGGCTGGACTGTACATTACAGGTAACCTGTTACTGGAAGATGGAATTCCTTAACTGATGAAAGTGTCTGATTGCCACAACAAGAGCCTTTCCCACTTCCCAAATTTGCAAATTAGCTTGCTTTGTTTTGTGATTGGTCTTTGTGAGTTACACCCTGCTTTGTTTTGTGACCATGACTGTTCAATTATGAAGATGTCGCTAAGTCACCTCCCTCATACACTAATGTGATTTCAGCTCTAATAACAGGTTATATGCCAAATTGAGTTTGACCCTCAATTCACAAAGAAGTAAATGCAACACATTTTCAACAAAGACTAATCTCAGGTAAGTGTTGGCAAGCCATACTGAGTTTGGCAGCCATATTGGATTTAGTATCCATATTGGGTTTGGTAGCCATATTGGATTCATTAATTACCTCATGATCTGACAGAGGAAGATAGCTGAAGAACTTATCAGAACCTTCTCATTCCCCTGAAAGACATTAATCCTCCAGTACTTTAGGCACATTTCATTTATTTGTTTGTTTTTGTTTCGAGCTCCAAATTCCAAAATTCTGCATTTCCAGCAAACAAAGGGACAACATCCTTTTCTAATATCAGGAGAGAGGTATCTATCCTGTTTCCCCCAAAATAAGACCTAACCTGAAAATAAGCCCTAGTAGGATTTTTCAGGATGCTTGTAATATAATTCCTACTCCAAAAATAAGCCCCAGTTAAGTGAAACCCCGCCCTCCATCATTGTGCAGCAACCAGAAGAAGATGACATGACTATATTTGAATAAATGTAGATGGTTGTACATAAAAAAAAATAAAACATCCCCTGAAAATAAGCCCTAATGCATTTTTGGAGCAAAAATTAATATACGTAAGATCCTGACTTATTTTTAGGGAAACACAGCAGTTGTCTCATCTTCTGATGTTCTTATGTAATAGATACAGAGGTTGGAGCTCAGCCTCTCCTAGGCCAAGAAACCTTCCATCCCAACCTTTCTCCAAGTGGGCACAATATGTGTCTCTAGTAGGCAACTAGGGACATAGTGGTGCTGTGGGTTAAACTGCAGAAGCCTCTGTGCTTCAAGGTCAGAAGACCAGCAGTCGTAAGATCAAATCCATGCGACGGAGTGAGCTCCCGTCGCTTGTCCCAGTTCCTGCCAACCTAGCCATTCGAAAGCATGTAAATGCGAGTAGATAAATAGGTAGCACCACGGTGGGAAGGTAACGGTGTTCCGTGTCTAGTCATGCTGGCCACGTGACCACGGAAACTGTCTACGGACAATGCTGGCTCTGCGACTTGGAAACGGGGATGAGCACCGCCCTCTAGATTCAGACACGACTGGACTAAATGTCAAGGGGAACCTTTATTTTTACCAAGCAGACAAAACTCTCAGAATGAGGAATTCTAGGATTTAGATTTTTTTTTTTTAAGGTACATCCCTATGCAATCATCTCCTGCAAGGAACTAGTGCAGAAGCTGGAGAATTATCACTTGAGCCCAGAAGATAAGCGATGCTCCCTTTTGTGCATTACACTTTCCTGAAATCCTCCAGCCATTATGGGCATGGATATAGCAGAGGTTTATATCTTGTTAAAGGGCCATGCTTTTATCATCTAAGTAATATACGGAGGAGGGACACAACCTTGTGTTTGCTCCAGGTGGCAAAACAGCAGCAGCAGCTTACATTGCTACAGAAAACATGTCCCCGGTTTCTTGCAGCAAATGGAGGGCAAGTAAGAGAGAGGCCAGCTTCATTGTCGTTGGTCGTTTAGTCGTTTCGTCGTGTCCGACTCTTCGTGACTCCATGGACCAGAGCACGCCAGGCCCTCCTGTCTTCCACTGCCTCACGGAGTTGTGTCAGATTCATGTTGGTCGTATGACACTGTCCAACCATCTCATTCTTTGTCGTCCCCTTCTCCTCTTGCCTTTACACTTTCCCAGCATCAAGGTCTTTTCCAAGGAGTCTTCTCTTCTCATGAGATGGCCAAAGTACTGGAGCCTCAGCTTCAGGATCTGTCCTTCCAGTGAGCACTCAGGGTTGATTTCCTTTAGAATTGATAGGTTTGTTCTCCTTGCAGTCCAGGGGACTCTCAAGAGCCTCCTCCAGCACCACAATTCAAAGGCATCAGTTCTTCGGTGGTCAGCTTTCTTTATGGTCCAGCTCTCACTTCCATACATCACTACTGGAAACACCATAGCTTTGACTATTCAGACTTTTGTTGGCAAGGTGATGTCTCTGCTTTTTAAGATGCTGTCAAGGTTTGTCATCGCTTTCCTCCCAAGAAGCCGGCATCTTTTAATTTCATGGCTGCTGTCTCCATCTACAGTGATCATGGAGCCCAAGAAAGTAAAATCTGTCACTGCCTCCATATCTTCCCCTTCTGTTTCCCAGGAGGTGATGGGACCAGTGGCCATGATCTTAGTTTTTTTTGATGTTGAGTTTCAGACCGTTTTTTGCACTCTCTTCACCCTCATTAAGAAGTTCTTTAATTCCTCCTCACTTTCCGCCATCAGAGTGGTATCATCTGCATATCGGAGGTTGTTGATATTTCTTCTGACAATCTTAATTCCGGCTTCAGATTCCCCCAGTCCAGCCTTTCGCATGATGTATTCTGCATATAAGTTAAATAAGCAGGGGGACAATATACAGCCTTGTCGTACTCCTTTCCCAATGTTGAACCAATCAGTTGTTCCATATCCAGTTCTAACTGTTGCTTCCTGTCCCACATATATGTTTCTCAGGAGATAGATAAGGTGATCAGGCAGTCCCATTTCTTTAAGGACTTGCCATAGTTTGCTGTGGTCCACACAGTCAACGGCTTTCGCATAGTCAATGAAGCAGAGGTAGATATTTTTCTGGAACTCTCTGGCTTTCTCCATAATTCAGCGCAAGTTAGCAATTTGGTCTCTAGTTCCTCTGCCCCTTTAAGGCCAGTTTAGCCTTCATTAAAAGAGACACTTGTGTGGTTGATTAAAACAAACTCACCCAGGGAAATCCAGCTTCCCACATGTGACCTCTCAGTGGAGCCATTCACATTTCTCCTGCTGTGTAGTCTAGGCTTAAACTGCATGGCTTTATTTGGTCGTAGCTAGACATGGGAATAGACCAGAAGAAGATGAATCAGGGTGGTTCCTGGTTCGTGGCTAGCCAGAACCATGAACCACCTATGAACCCTGGAAAACAAACTTGTTCAAGATTCTTTCTTTTTTTTTTCTGGTTTGTGCCTGGGGAACCTAACACCTCCACCCTCTCCGTCACCTGCCTGCCCCCTCCCCACTTCCCCATCACCTCTCTACGTGGTCCTGTCACCTCCTTCTCTTCTTCTTCCATCGCTGCTGACTCTGCACATGTACACACCAAACAGCTAATTGATGGAAGATGTAATCCATTGTTTTTGTTTCCCTGCTCCTGAATTTGAGTCCTTGCGAGCTGAAATGAACCTTGCAATCTCTAAACCTTGCTGTGTCTAAAAATGGCAGTGGAGGAGGAAAAGGAGGAGGAGGTGGCAGGACCAAGTACAGAGGTGACAGGGACAGCGAGAAGAGAGCAGGGCATCTGTTCTGCCAAAAATGAAGTGCCAAGTGGAAAAAAGTCTGATGTTTTGTTTCATTTCAGCTAAACGATTCTCCCCAAGCTGAACTACAAACAGAACCATGAACCAGCCCAATTTGTAGAGTCTGGGGGTTCAGTTCATGCCCATCTCTAGTCTTAGCATGTTGAATTGTGACCTCAGGAGGTCATGGACGGGTAGCCCCTGAAGCTGATGTAGTTTAAAAAAATGTTTCTATTATTTCAATAATTGGTGCAGGTCAATGGGGACCCCCCCCCAAAGTTTCAGAACACTGTCCAGTCATAGCTCAATGTGCAGCATGTTAAAAGTCTGTGATAGGCGCGGCACTAATCCATCCACAGAGCTGCTTGACCTTGGGCCACTTGAGCACAATTTGCATAGAAAAAGGTTGTTTAGTGATGGATAGCATAATAGCAGATTCAGATTGTTTACCAGGAAGAGCGTGCAATGCAGTGAAATGAAATAGCCCAGGGGAAACTATGGAGAACTCTTCAGGTTTTACGAAAAGCCCACAGGAATCTAGGTCAGGCAGATTAATCTTATGGATTCCTGTATTTGGAGCACATTGGACTATAGAAACCTTCGGGTTCCTTCTAGTGAAAAGATTGCAAGGTTCATTTCAGCTTGCGTGGGCTCAAATTCAGGGGCAGGAAAACCGAAACAATGGATTACATCTAGTAGAAGGTCCACCATATGGTCTCTGGAGAAAACCCATTTCTCAAGCTTTCCCTTTTCTTGAGAATGTTATTGTTTGACAGTGTGTAAGACCAGACTCGGAAATGTGCCAGTGCACCGGAGAAATGTCCTCCTCTATGGGCGTTCTCTCCCAAGGTGCAGTATACCCTTGTGCATGTAATGCTGATCCCGATCCGGTCTTTTGAGTAACGAGCAAGGTTTCGCTTCAGTGACTCTCGCTCGTAAAGAAGTGAACACAACAGAAGGGCAGCTTGGAGGCCTAACGGGGACACATGATGTAAACAGGAATGTAAACAGATGCTTTCATTGGTTATTGTCAAATTGTGCAGCTTCTGCCTCCCCTCTCCCCAAATCCTGGAATGTAAGACAACTGCATTGCTAGAACTCAATACTATTGCTGTCTCCCACTGGAATGTCCTTCTTTATGTAGGGCAATGGAGATTTTTTTTTTCATAAGAAGATCTTCGTGCATGCTGTGTGACATTGCAAAACCTTTTCACGCACCATGATTTTCAGTCATGTCCCAATGTTTCCTTGAGTCTGCTTTGTTGTATAGTGATGCTATTACAAACTAAAAGTGGGGGTGGGGACTGGATTATTCCACACAGCTGACTTTTTGCAATCAGTCTGTTCCTACCTTGGTATTCCTAGGATATCTGGAAAGCCAGGCTTGCCAGACAAAAATATAAAAGTCATGGAAGTCGAATCTGTTCTGTTTTATCCTTCTTTTGCACTGAGGCTTTTTGGCACATGCTATTCCTGTTGTCTCTGAATAAGTAAGTCGTCAAAATCATTACGAACCTCCACTTACTCTTGGCCAGGTGGCTTCAGGAGGAAGGTCTTAGGGCACAACTATGCTTATTTGAGAAATATGGAGCAGCTAGTGGAAGGAAGACCGTTCAGTTAGTGTTGTGTTGGTCAGGCTGGAAATGTTAAGATTGTGATAATCCTTATAGCCAGCCCACCTCCTCAAAATGAATCCCGAAAGTCTGGCAGCTAGATAGGTCTGTATCAAGGAGAGGCAGGTATTTTGTAAAGTTAATGATTCTTCATTGCACATTCAATGGTCTGGGACAAGGATTGGGGATGAATGTTTCTGAAAGGGTGCTGGGCAGGTTGGGCACCAGGCCCACCACGGCACTCGGTTCAACAGGGACACCTCTTATGTGTCCTGAAACTACCAACACACCATTTCACTGTGTGACCCCCCCAAAAAAAATCTCTTCTCTTTCGACCTTCTCTACATCACACATAATTTTATAAATGTCTATATCGTTTTAAATTTTTTTTAAAAAAAAAAACTTTTTTAAACTAAAAATTCTCTAACAGTTTGGCTATTTTCACAATAGGAAGTATTCTCTCTGCTTTTGACATTTGTTCCCCTTTGGAGAGGAAGAAGTGCCATATTTTTTCCATGTATAAAACAACACTTTTAACTTAAATAATTAGACAAAAAAATTGAGAGTCGTTTTATACACAGAAGGCAGCTACTTTTCCCGGCCTTTGGCGAAGCCACAGGGCTTAGCAAAAAGGAAAGGAAGGCTCCCTTCGGATAAAGCAGCCGTGAAAGGGCAGCAGGATCGCACCCCTTTGATCCTGAAGCAGCCATGAACGGGCTTCAGGATCAAAGGTGTGTGATCATGCAAATTTTCTAATTTTCTAATTTGGGGGTTAGAAAAAGGGGGGGTCGTCTTATAAACGGAAAAATATGGTAGATAATGGTGCATCGCATAATAATGGGGAAAGAACTTCGTCTCTTGATATTTTTAATATCACTATTATTATGGCTATTATAAACACTATATTTAAAAGTGTTGCACCCAGACTAAAAAAATACTATCACTGCTTGTCTGAATTTTAACACTAAACTAAACTTCAGCATTAAAGTTTTAACTCCTCAGTTGGCTGCTTACCTCAGTAAGATTTACCAGCAGCCTTTTTACCAATGGTTTGAGGGGAAATACCTAATTCGCATCCTTTGATTATAGTTTTTTTCCAGACATTGCCCTTCCTTACACTTCAATTCATGGATAGCACTTCCAGAGTACAGGTTGCTGTCCTCTGAAGATGCCGGCCACAGAGACTGGCGAAACGTCAGGAAGAACAACCTTCAGAACACGGCCAAAGAGCCCGAAAAACCCAGAACAACCACCAGTTTAAACATAAATGATTATTCAAACAGCCTTAATTGTTTATTTAAGAAGAAAATTCTGATGGATACATTCAGATTTACACCAGTTGCTGCTGCCAGTAAAGAAATGTAAAGTGCACGATTCTAAAAGTTCATTTAGAATCATGCCACATTTAATTATATTTAAAACAAATTCAGTGAAATTATCAATAGGTCTTAATCTTTTATTAAGGCTCGGTGTGTATTTAATGAATTAAAATGAAGCTTTAATAATCGTTATTATTTCAGACAGAGTGGGAACTATATTTCTGAAGAAACTGTATTATAGTCAAATATAAAAGACATACCAGGATCCAATTTATAGCTGTGTAATGTAAAGCTACACAGGCATAACTTTACTAGGTGTTATGGCCCCAGCAACATAGATTCCACAATTCGACTGTGCCATTAGTTATGCGGTTCCCAACATGACCAATTGTGCAATGGCACAATTCATCAATAGCACTTCCATCTTGACGCTATTGTAGGTACTGTGGGTGTAATGTCAAGTTATGCCTGCATAGCTAAATAAGGATTTCAGCCATTTTATAACAGGCAGGTGGGGAGGGGGGAGAGAGAGAGACTCTTTATCTCTTGCGTCTGTCTCCCACATAAGTGTGCAGCTCTCAACAGGTTGGCCAACCAAAAAAGTGGATGTGTAGAACCCAAGCAGTTGGCCAACCTCATGGAAATTGCTCACCTTTGGAATAAAGAAACATGGACTCTACAGAGAACAAAAGACAACAGACAAACCTTAAAAGCTTAACATCTTGTCTTTTGTCCTCTGTAGAGTCCATGTTTCTTTATTTTACAGAGTTCCATTATTCTTCTTTCAACCAATCAGAAGGAAAACCATTTGTGGAGGCTATGGCTTGTGGTTTCTCTATGAAGCCAAAGGGGTAGACTACCGGCCCATCTCTTTTATTCCTGTATCCTTACAGAATTGCTGCCGCAAGATGAAAAGGGAGGGAAATGAGGAGCCTAAAATCAGCTGGTCTCTTAGTCCCAGTTAAATGGCTGGTGTGCATTGTCTCAGATATGGCTATATCATTGCCTGACAAACATCTTGATGACATGGGACACAAAGAAAGTAGCATGACATACTACAGAAGAGACGAACTTACACAGGTTTATTCTTCTAATATGTAATTTCTTCCTTGCATTGCTTGCAAAAGATATTCTGGTAAAGATTTTGTGAAACTCTGAAATTTCAGTGTATTTGGTTGCCAGCAGTAATGCTTTTTTTTATGTCTCCTTATTGCGTAGTCTCAAGGCATAAAGAAACTGCAGTGGTTTGAAAGTTACTTTTAAGAAAAACGAATATGAGGACATGTTGAAACCGTCCATAACTGAGCAATGATAGGGTCATGTTCAGGGTTCCAGTGCAACAGTTATGGATGGCTTCAGCCTGCCATTGTTTTAAGAAGAATGGACAATAACTTTTCCAACTTTGGATCATGGGCATGGCATTTCTCCTTGTAAAGTGGTAATCGGAGGAAACCAAACGCCAACAGAATTGGAAGCATCTTGCAGAGAAAAGCATGCTATGTATTGAGAATTCTTTTTCAGAATCAACCTGAAGCAGAATTAAGAATTGGTTCCAAACAACACTTAGCAACGACAATCTACATGGCCAACATTCTTCTGGAATACTTATTTAAAAGATAAGTCTTATTCAGCAAAGGTCTCCTGCAATGTTAATTGGCAGCTTCCTCTTTGAAGCTTCTGACATTTTTATTGTTTCCTGTTGACTACAGCAGTAACACTACTGATCAATAACTTCTTAGTTCACCATGTATAGCCTCTAGAATGCTATTTAATATTACTTCCTGTTCTTAGAAAGGGTACAGGCTTTACTAATTTCATTTTCTTTTTGTTTTTTAAAATATATTATGACCTAATGGTTCTACATTCTTTAAAAAATGCCAGAAATAGTAATGAAAAATCAGTAATTTGAGGGGCAGGACTTGATGATTCATAGGTTCTGCAATTCTAAGATGATGGTGATCATTAATACCTGTCCTATAAAAAAGAAAAACTGCCTTCCAGCTGCAGTTTACAAGCATTGGAAACTGAGAAGACATTCATGAGTAATGCTGCAACTGCACTCAACAAGAAGCAATAAAACACATAAGAAGGAAACTTCTAATTAAAGGCACAGGACCTTGAAGAGTTTCAATAGCACTTTACTAGTTGGCCAAGTCATAATTTTAAATATCCTTAAAAATCACAATGAGTCCTATCTGAAAAACCTGGGAGGGGTCTACAGAAAACAAACAGATTGTAACCTGCAGCACCCCCTGGATTCCGTCAAAAGTGTGTGAACAAAAGATTGTAGTTCCAAGCTAAACGACAAGCGTGGAAGCAACATTTATTAGAAAATCTTTGTGCTGAACATTCATATCTTTATTCAGTGTTTTGGCTCCTGCCACTCTTTTTGGCAGAAATACAGAAGTTACAATATAAATAATAAGAAAGAAATCCTTACATTATTATATTTTCAATGCCTATTGTTCATAAAATGAAAAATATACATTTGAGTGTTCCAGTCTGTACATTAGCAGCTCATCTATTTAAAAAGAATAAGGGAAGGGACTTGATTTTTCCATTCTAAGAATCAGTTCCCTGAAACGCTCTTAAAATGTAACAACACCATATTTGTATCTTGGATATATTCTTGATATTAGCCTTTGTACTGTATGGTACTATTTTGTCATTCATTGATCTTCGGAAATAAAAGAGCTTTGGAGGGATTTTATTCTTTCCATTTTGTTTATTTTCTTTTTTTTTCATTGCCCCTTCAAACTTCATGCAGTAGCACCAGACATTTTACTCCTCCACATTTGTTGCAGAATACACAGAAAGCTAACCCTAAAAGGTAGGCATTTGTGAAGGGGACCCCTGTATCACGCCTACACCCTGTTACTTCAACATCAGTAAACCCTGGGATTAATCCAGTACACACATCCTTTATTCCTGGAAGGCACTAGTAGGACTATCAGCAATGGAGAGACAGACACCACGGTTGCCAATGGAAACTGAAGACCAAAAGACAAAAGAAGGATATTTGCCAGGATGCCGTGGGGCTGCAGAATATTCTGGAAGCCTCAAGATTGGAGAAGGTCAGAGGGAGGCTGGAGCAGAGGAAGTGTGAGATCTTGCAAGGAGAGTGGAGCCACGAAAGTATAAAGGCTGGGAGCATGCATCAGGTGGAGGCTCTGGGATCTAGCAGTGGATGGGAAGTGGAGGTCAGAGGCCAATGATGATGGAGAGTGGAGGAAGAAAAAACTGCAGAGGATGATGAAGAGCCGTGGGTACTGGCACCAGAGTTTCCTCACACACAGCCTCTCAAGGAAGCCTTCCGGCCCACTTCCTTAGACAGCCTTGTGATGGCCTTGCCCAAAGGAGGTGTAACCAACTGCCTTCTGATACTACTTCTACGACTCCCACACCCACGCAATGACAGCACCGGAGAAGACAGCCGTAGTTTGAACATCCTCGCTATTTGGAGCTGATAGCCATTCAGTGTTTGGCACACCAGTTTTGTGTCTGTGGGCAGAAACATGGACAGAGCTTTGGGGGGGGGGGACATCATTCAGCGAAGGGTGACGAAACTGCTCCCAATTTTCAAGACCGTGGTTGAGTTGTTCGAAGTGAGAGGTATGTCAAGTTGCTATTTCATTAAAAAATTTCTGTTGGTTTGTCACCCCAGATCTTGCCTTTATGCCTGGGCTAGTGGGATGTTCTGGAGGGCATATACATATGGAGGTCTCTAGGGCACGTACAGCTTGATACATGCCATGGGCTGTGTACACGAGTGGAAGGGTTTGCAGACTAAAAACAGTTGGGATAAAAAGTGTCCCAGGAAATCTATTGCTTTTTTTTTGCCATTGAGGTATTTTTTATCCTAACCAATGAAGTGTATCGGGGCAAAGAAAAAAAAATCCGGTGCCCTTTTAATGCAAGTTTGGATGCTGAACAACCAAAATGGTAGTCTCTGGCTGTCAGCAGTTTGAAAAATGAGGCACTGGAATTCTTAAAGAATTCAGAAAATACAAAGCATGTACAGTACATTAAACCACAGCTGCTTCTAGTCACAGTACTAACTCTACTGGGAATTCTCAATGCAATGGAATCCCGATGAGGTCAGAAAGTACTCCAGAAGCCTCCATGAGCTGATTCTCATCCTGGAATCAGCTAGTTCACTTCCCTTTATCCCAACATGAGCTGGTATCCAGAAAAACCAGATCCAGATTCCTATAAAATGGAGTTCGCTGTTCAACAACCAGATTTCATCAGTTACTCCCCTAGTGTGAGTCATCTCTTCAGCTTAGGTGGTTAAAAAACCTCCCAGGATTCTCCCAGGATTCCCCAGGCAGAAGTCTGGAAGTTCTAGTCTACAAATGCACACTCGTAGAGCCTTTCATTTCACACCCCCAGAGAAAGGTTGAAATCTCTTCTAGGCCTTCTTTCCTGCCCAGTTGCTTCCTAGGAGGAAGATGTTGCAGTGCAGGAGGTTCTTCAGGAAGTGACTTCTAGCAGAGCATAAAGAGCAATGAGACTACCCTTTTCTTGCTGGGGAATTCTTGGAGGATTCTAGCATTTGGAGTCCAAAAAAATTGAATGGCACAACCCTATAGTTCACTTTCCAACCACACTTCACTATAGAGATCCTGATCTTTAGTCTAAAGGTGCCCCCAGCAATATTCCAAAAGGCCACAATTTCATTGATGCAATGCATTTCCAAGCCAAAAAAAATTATGAAACTGAAAAAGGATAACTGATGGCTGCAATAAAGTGTACAAAATGTTGTGTGTATGTGTGTACTGTGCAGTCAAATTGGAACCAAACTTATAGCGACCCTAACAAGGCCTTCAAGGTGAGATGTTTAAGGAGTGGTTTTACCAGCTCCATTCCCCCAGTGAGGTTCCATGATAACGTGGGGATTTGGACCCTGTTCTCCAGAGTCCTAACCAATCATTATGTCCACTACACCACACTGGGATGTGTACAAAATGTACCAAATACTCATTCAAAAAGATTGGACGTACTCAGAATTAGCAAGAGGTTCGTCTCTGATTGTTGAAGAAAATATCAAAACAGTCAGCAAGGTACCGTATTTTTCACACCATAAGACGCACTTTCCCCCCACAAAACAGGGGGGGTGGAAAGTCTGTGCATCTTATGAAGCGAAGAAAACAGATTATATTTTCCTGTTTTCTTCTCCTAAAAAATTGGTGCGTCTTATGGAAAGGTGCGTCTTATGGAGAGAAAAATACGGTACATAGGACAAACAGCAGGACAAATAACTCCTCATTATGGCCTGCGGTGCCAGCATTTTTAAGAACACTGAAGTTCAAGAGAGAAACAGCACATAAGACGACAGCATCTTGTTTATAGAATCACAGAATCGTGCTGTACATATGTGTGTATTCTATGCTGTCAAATCAGAACTGACTTATAGTGACCATAACAGGACTTTCAAGGTAAGTGAGATATCATCGAACCCACAACAGCTATTTGAGGAGTGGTGTTTTTTTCCTGTTCCACTCCTCCAGTGAGTTCCCATGGCAAAATAGGGATTCAAACCTTGTTCTCCAGAGTCCCGATCTGTTACTCTATCCATTAAACCACATTGGGAATCCATGACTGCAAAATAAAACAAAAAAGGACCAAATGCTTTTACAAAAAAGGTTGGACCTACCCTGGATTACCACTAAAGTCATCTGATAGTTGAAAAAAAAATCAAAATAAGCAGAAAGGAACATGGGACAAAAAGCAGGACAAATAACTGTCCTGTTATGCTCTGGAGTGCCTGCATTTATTTATTTATATTTTTTGGAAGAATTTTAGGGGAGAAATAGCACCTAAGACTACAGCATATTTATCACGGGATATGAAATTAAGGTGAAGAATTAGATTAGATTAGACTACTGTAACGCGCTCTACGTGGGGCTTCCTTTGAAGCTGATGCGGAAACTTCAAGTGGTGCAGAATGCGGCGGCCAGACTCCTTACTGGAGTGAGAAAATACCAACATATCTCTCCTACTCTGGCCATGCTGCACTGGCTGCCCATCCGTGTCCGCATTGACGTCAAAGTGTTAATGCTTACATATAAAGCCCTAAACAGTTTAGGACGTTGATACTTGGCGGAATGCTTACTCCCAACTTGTTCTACCTGTGTCACCTGCGCAAGCCAGGAGGTAAGGCTGAGGAGCCTGACGCTGAGGGAGGCCCGGAAAGAAAGAACTAGAAACCGGGCTTTCTCGGCGGTGGCTCCTCGTCTCTGGAATAACCTACCTCCGGAGATTCGCGCTGTACCCTCGCTGGGTACTTTTAAGAACTAACTAAAAACATGGATGTATAGGCAGGCCTTCCCTTCCAGTTAATTCCTGTCCTCTTTCCTTTTTTTTTCTCTTTATTTGATTTATTTTTATTTTTCCCATCTTATAGAATCATTTAATTAATTAATTGTTATAATTTTTTTTAGAACTTGTTATCCTTATGTTGTAAGCCGCCTAGAGTGGTTGAAATGACTAGATAGGCAGGGTATAAATACAATAAATAAATAAATAAATAAATAAATAAATAAATAAATAAATAAATAAATAAATAAATAAATAAATAAATAAATAAATAAATAAATAAATAAATAAATAAATAATCATTTTGTGGCCTTGAAAAGCACCTTTGCTCCCCAAAATCTTCACAGAGGAATATTCAGCACTACCAGAACTACCTCTCTTAGGAGAAACCATATTTTCACATGGAGGGGGAAACACATGGACCTGCTCTAACTTTCTTCACTCTCAGCCTGCATACCTTGAGCACAGTTGTCTGAAGGGATATGCTGTGTGTGCTCAGCTAATTCCATAAGTAATTGGTCTTGCCAGTTGTGGAAAGAATTCCAAATGCATCAAAGCCCAACCTGCTTAGACCCCCACCACCACCACCTTCAGAGCCTTTTTGATGAAATTAGAAAGGTCTATAACAGCGATGGCGAACCTACGGTACACATGTCACAGCTGGCACACAGAGCCCTTTCTGTGGACACGCGAGCCATAAGTCCCCGGATCGTTACTCCCCCCCCCGCGCGCGCAGCCAAACCTGGTGCTTCGAAGGTGGATCCAGAGCAACTGGCACTGGCAGTGGATCTGGAATGGGGTCTCGAGGCACCTCCATGCCCGGGATTGCCCCTTCTACCACCACTTCTGGTTCCCCCACCACAGCATGCTGCCCACTGGTTTTTTGTTTTTCAGTTTGGGCGTGTGAGCCCAAAAAGGTTCGCCGCCACTGGTCTAGAGTGGAAGCCGCAAGGACTGGCCCTTCTCATCAGAGACAGCCAAGATGTCCACCAACAAAGAGTTCTTTCCATGACTGCGACCCAGTGTTCACAGTTGCCTTCACCCATATTTTTCTCCCTAATCCCCACCCCAATGCCCCCAGATTGTGCCCTCTGTTTAAATGTTATTATTGTAATTAGGAACAGTAGGAAGGAAGAGTTATTTTAGCTGGTCTTCCCTCTGTTTGTCATTGACCATGTCTCTGCTGATCATTCATTGTCGTTCCACCCGTTCTTGGCTGTATCTTGTCCAACTCTTTCGTTTGTGCAGGACCAAGATCCATTTTAAGTAAGAATGTCCACCACTATTCCTGACCCTGCCTTACACACAGTCATAAAGAACACCTGAAAGGATTTTCAAGAGTATATTGTAGTGCAGAAGTAGCATTTGTTTGAAGTACATAATATTTCTTCCACAGTGAGATGATAATCTCTGGATAAAGCTGAAGAGGGTGACTACACAGGCATTTGGCCTGTAGTTTGGTCTGCTGTAGGAATGGGCTGGTTTGTTCCCTTTGTCAGAGATCAGCTGATATAATTGCTAGAGTGAACCATCCCATTCCCACAACATTCCTACCTGCACCTTTCTGGTTCCTCTCAGGGGCTACTTTTTCTAGGTGTGGGTAGGATTGCTCTGTTTTGGTTTGTTTTCAGCACATGCAAATAGCAGGATTGAACCAAAGTGAAGCCTCCTGCTTTAATTTCCCAGGTGAATTCAATTTCCTAATATCATTAGTGGCTTAAACAGACAGCTCAGCCACTTATTGAGATTGGGAAAACGGGAAATTAAAAACATCCTTTCTTTGTTCCTCTCTGAAGGGATGGAGGGAGGAAGCAAAGTTTCTCTGTATATTGGGGGAGAATGAAAAGCTTCCTCCCAGAAAGTGGATAAGAGGGAGGAGCAAGGAAGGAGATTTTTCTTTTCTTTTCCTAAGAGAGGTGGCCCAGATAGGGTCACTTGAGGTACATATGCTATGTGGATGCAAGATCACACCACATGGCATAGTGGACCTCTACTTGACCTTAAGCAACTCTACTTCCTGTTTCAAATGTTCTGTCCAGCCAAGCCTAAAGTCTTTCCAAACTAAACTTTTTGCCAAACATGCACATTCAATACTGGCTGAATTAATTTTTCAAATCCCAGTTAAAGATTTACAGTTGCTGAGTGGAAAATAAAATGTTTGCAGCGGCTGATCCAACCAAGATCTGCATCAAGAACAATGAAGTATAAAAAATGGATTTGTGTCTCTAAATGAAGCTATTACTGAATCAAGTAATATATTAAGGGAGTCCATTTTCTGTACTTTCCCATTAGACCTATTAAAGCTTCAGGGTTCAGAGCCTGACAAAAGAAATGCTTGATGAGGTCCATGAATGATTTTTCAAAAAACGGAAAGTCAAGGAGGAGGGTTTTATTTCTCCCGTCATCAAAAAATAACACAAAATTGATTTTTGTTCCTAAATATCTAGGATGAACTCCAAGCACTTCCGATTAAAGGCCTGGTTCTTCTGATTAAAGTATAGCAGGTTGTTCTGCAGATATTCTAAAAGGGAAAATCAAAGGGAAATGAAGAGCGCCCAGTTTACAATGATCAATACTTAACTTAATGACTTCTCATTGGCTCTGAATAATAGATTGAAAATCCTGTTCCTACATTATCCATCACATAAATCTCACAATTGCAGACTAAACTAATGTAATAGGCATTCACTCAGTGAAGTATTATCTGGACTGGAAGAGTCTTGGAGAAGTAATAAGAAACTTATTAAAGATGAAATGGGTTTTTACCAGAAAGCCTTTGAATTTCCCCTATCTTCATATTTAAAAATCACCATCAAAATTTTGGGAGTTTGGAAGTAGTTGTTTCCATTTATCCTGCTATAAGCACCATTGGTTAGGTAGTGTGAGGGTATGGGTTTTGTAGTGCTTGTTTTTCAAGCCTTGCAAGTGTTTTGTCTCAACCAGAGACCTAACTGTTCCTGTGAAGAGGAGTCAAGGCCATTTCACAGGACTGATAACCATGACATTCCTTGCTAATGGCATTGTTGTTGTTTAGTCCTTTACTTGTGTCCGACTCTTTGTGACCCCATGGACCAGAGCACGCCAGGCCCTCCTGTCTTCCATTGCCTCCCAGAGTTGGGTCAAATTCATGTTGGTTGCTTCGATGACACTGTTGAGCCATCTTGTCCTCTGTCGTCCCCTTCTCCCCGTGCCTTTCCACACTTTCCTAACATCAGGGGCTTTTCCAGGGAGTCTTCTCTTCTCATGAGATGGCCAAAGTATTGGACTCTCAGTTTCAGGATCTGTCCTTCCAGTGAGCACTCAGGGTTGATTTCCTTCAGAATGGATAGGTTTGTTCTCCTTGCAGTCCAGGGGACTCTCAAGAGCCTCCTCCAGCACCACAATTCAAAAGCACCAATTCTTCTGCAGTCAGCTTTCTTTATGGTCTAATGGCATACCAGCATACCAGCCTGCAATGAGAGAAGGAGCTGTGGAAATGTACAAGTTGGGTGTGGAATTGCGAATGAAAGACCATATGCTGACCGGATACCATCATGAAGAAGAGACTTTCATTTCAGTTATAGACAGGAGTGGGGTTTTACGTGTAGATGGGTTTTGGTGTGTGTGCATAAGTTGGAGAAGGAGAAGGAGATGATTTATACCCTTCATTGACTAATTGGAGACTTAGTCATGATTTCTTAGAAGAGCCTAGTAATTAAGTAGTAAAGCTATTAGCTAGTAAGTATTTTATTGTTTTATGAGAAGTCTTACAGGAGCTTACTTAATACCTGGATGCTTTGAATTGTAACATTTATGCAATTATCAGATGTGTATGAGAAAGGCAAATATACAAAGGATCCACAAGGTGATAGTCTTAGCAATGATTATTATGGGTTGTTAATAGTCAGGGATGACAGAGAGCTTAATGGTGAATATTAAAGTACGTAATTCAAAGGTCAGAAATAAGCAGATTAATATGCATAGAGTTCCATTATCAAGGAAGTAGCTGAGTTAGAGTGTGACTATACAGGGATTTGTCCCACTATGTAGTCCACTATCAGGATGGGCTGATTTGTGTCTTTTCGCAGCAATTACACAATGTAAGTGGCAGCATGAACCGACCAATTCCTAGAATGCTCAGTACTGTTTTTCAGGTTCAAGTGGAATTGCTCCACTTTGGTTCGGTTCCAGCACAATTGATCACTGTGAACGAACCAAACCAGGTGGCTTGATGCTTTCAATTCCTTATCCACCTTCAATTTCCCAATATTGTTAAGGAGCTTAAGCAGACAGCATCACTTAATGATAGTGGGAAACTAAAAACTTCCTCTGTTCCTCCATGAAGGGGGAGAAGAATGAAGCAATGTATGTTTGTTTGTTTTAAGCCTAGTTAGGGCAGTATTGATGTGGGTATACCTTGTAGGGAAAAAAATTAAAAATTGACAGCTTTCTCCTGCAAGGAGGAGAAGACAGAAAAGGAAATGCCCTGGATCCATTTCAGTCAGGCTTCAGGCCGCGCCATGGTACAGAAACGGCATTGGTCACCCTGCACGATGACCTGTTGAGGGAGGCTGACAGGGGTAAAATATCTCTGTTGGTCCTCCTCGACATCTCGCCGGCCTTCGATACCGTTGACCACGGTATCCTCTTGGGGAGGCTCTCCGAGTTGGGAATTGGTGGCCTGGCGCTCGCCTGGCTTCATTCCTTCTTGGGGGACTGTCCCCAGAGAGTAAAGTTTGGGGAGAGTGTCTCGGCCCCGTGGAGTCTAAACTGTGGGGTTCCACAGGGGTCGATTATCTCCCCAATGCTGTTTAATATCTATATGAGGCCACTGGGTAGGGTCATCAGGGGGTGTGATGACACTCAGCTCTACATCTCCTATCTACCTACTTGCAGGAAATGCCGTCCTGTCCCTTCAGCGTTGCCTGGGGGTTGTACTGCAATGGCTGCAGGAAAATGGGTTGAGGCTGAACCCGGACAAGACAGAGGTTCTGAGGGTGGGTGCCCCCACTGTCGGTGGCTTGAGTGACTCTCTCTCATTTGGGGGGTCACCCTTGCTGCAAAGAGTGGGGTCCACAGCCTGAGGATCCACCTGGACCCAGTGCCCACCATGGAAACTCAGGTGACGTCAGTGGTCCGTTCCGCCTTTTTCCATCTCTGGTGGATAGCCCGGCTGCGACCTTATCTCGATACGGGGGTGCTCACTACCTTGGTTCATGCACTCGTAATCTCCAGATTAGACCACTGCAATGCACTCTACGTGGGGCTACCTTTGAGGTTGACGCGGAAACTCCAAGTGGTGCAGAATGCGGCTGCCAGACTCCTTACTGGAGCGAGAAAATTCCATCATATTTCTCCTATTCTGGCCGCGCTGCACTGGCTGCCCATTCGTTTCCGCGCTGACTTCAAAATTTTGATGCTTACGTACAAAGCCCTAAACGGTTTAGGACCTCGATAATTGGCGGAACGCCTACTCCCATCAAGTTCTACCTGAGTCACTCGCGCGAGACAGGAGGTGAGGATGAGGAGCCTAACGCCGAGGGAGGCCCGGAAGGAAAAAACAAGAAACCGGGCCTTCTCGGCGGTGGCTCCTCGCCTCTGGAACAATCTACCTCCAGAGATTCGCGAGGCCCCCTCGTTGAGTATCTTTAAAAATCAACTAAAAATATGGATGTTTTGGGAGGCCTTCCCTCCAGTTAATCCCTGATGTTTTCCTCTCTTATCTTATTGTCTGCCTTCCATCTTGTTGAATTTGTTTATTATGTAATAATCCTTTTGTATTTATCTGACTTTTTATGTTGTAAGCCGCCTAGAGTGGTCGTAACTGACCAGATAGGCGGGATATAAATAAAATAAAATAAAATAAATAAAATAAAATAAAATAAAATAAATAAATAAATAAATAAATAAATAAATAAATAAATAAATAAATAAATAAAATGAATGTTGTATTTAAGATTCTGACCCTTTTTTTCTACTTTACACTCTTGCTTCTTGTCTTTTATTAGCAACTTTAAGAGGCTTTTTCTTCTTCTTTTGGTTACGGGAACAGCATTTATTCTTCTTGGATAACATCTCAGCTTTCATTCAAAAGCTTTTCTCTTTCACAACCAATTGGGTTAAGTATTTTTCATCACCTTTTAATTTTGCTTCTCATTTGTTGTTAATAATTTTAAGAAGTTAATAATTTTAAGAGCTTCACCGTCCATCAAATAGGGTGGATGGTGAAACTTTTCTTTTGTCTTATTTGATTGGGTTTGTTTTGTTTTGATATTCACTCTCTGGTAATATCTGTGTTTTAATTCCATAGTTCTTTGGGTTCCTGGGTAACTGAATTATTACTTTAATTTTTGATATTGCCAAAAAAAAAATCTTTTACCTCTACCAAGCACAGAATCTGAGAACTTCTAGACTCAAAGATCACCTTTCACTAAAGTATGAAAGGACAGAATGTATTTTAATAGTAATCAGGCTGTACATGTAATGAACCATTAGGATCCAAGCCGTGACTGATGCTCTATGTGATCCATATGCATGTGCTACTCTCCTGTAAACCTGAAAAATGTGAACAACTTAAATAGATGTCTGCCTGAAAGCAACTAACTGCATACTGGATGTTTAGATTTCATCTTGGTGCCAAATGCCATGTGAAATATATGCACATAAAAGTTTTATGTTATCTCTTGCATAATATTCTGGTTTTACAACCATTTTGGAATTTTACTGCAGTTGAGTTATCCATTTTAGTGCTTATGATTTCTTTCTATCTCTTGTATCCCAGCAACGGGTTGCATGTAACAAGGAAAGCCCTCTTTACAAGAATTTTGCTACCCTTTTTATCTTTGTGTTTTCCTCCTGCTGTTTCCTATGGTCTTCATCATCTGTTTCACATATTTCCCTATGGATATGCACTAGGGCAGACCATCAAATTACCAATAAGCGGCAAACTGAAACTGGATTTCATACTCCATCAAAGCAAGGGTGACTGTAAAAACTTTTCATGGATCTTATTAGTTCTTCACAGAATGTGTGATAAAATTATACTGTACTAGCACACTAGCCTAGTTGGCCTGTTGCCAGAATACCAGGCAGGCTCTTGAAATGTTTTAAGGACTTTGTCCTTTAAGTTAGCATTTAAGAATCTCTGTGGTCATGAATTTAAGCTATTCTCTGTCACAAGATAACTGAATGCCTTCATAAAAAGGAAGTGCTGTCACTTTAGAAAATGTTTGGATAAATTTATACAGGAGGAAGAGACAGATCTGTCATGGGGGATGAGGAGGAATGTAGACCTGAGGAGTGTCGAGTCGAGTCCTCCATCTGAAGGCGAGACAAAGGACAATCTTCCATGTGAAAGTAACCACTGTTTAGAGAACTGTCCAATCCAAATCTGGTGTAAAGGTAAGGAGCCATAACAAGGGAGATCATTGAGTTTGAATTTGCCCCTTCCAAGTTAAGAGAAGAGAGAAACGATGTGGTGTTTTTATGGGTTAAACCGCAGAAGCCTCTGTGCTGCAAGGTTAGAAGACCAGCCGTCGTAAGATCAAATCCATGCGACAGAGTGAGCGCCCATCGCTTGTCCCACCTCCTGCCAATCTAGCCGTTCAAAAGCATGTAAAAATGCAAGTAGATAAATAGGTACCACCTTGGTGGGAAGGTCATGGCCTTCCATGTCTAGTCACGCTGGCCCTGTGACCACGGAAACTGTCTTCGGACAAAAAACAGTGGCTCTATGGCTTGGAAACGGGGATGAGCACTGCCCCCTACAGTTGGACATGACTGGACTAAATGTCAAGGGGAAACTTTACCTTACTTAAGAGAATCCCAACGGCATTGTGCAGGCAAACAAGTTACCTATTACAGTCTTCTCCACTCAAGTGAGATGTGTTGCAACTATGTTCAAATGATAATTAAAATCAAATCCTATGCCATCAAGTCACTGAGCACTGAAACTGGGACTTCAGCATGCCAAGCAGATGCTGTACTACTGGGCTGTGGCCTTTCCTATGCACTCAAGCATCCACATTCATGTCAGTGCCTGAGAGAAGCTCTGCATGCATCAAAGACGCAGGTCAAAGAGCTGGTTTTGTTTTGTTTTGTTTTGTTTTTTTGCATTACAATTCCCAGACTCCCCTGGTGAGCATGGCAAGTGGTCATTTTGTCTGAGGGAATGGGGAAAGGATACACCCAGAAATAACTTTCACAAGCTATGATAACAGCCCTCCTCTACGGATTCCTTCAACCCTTTTTTAAAAAGCCATCTGGATTTTCAGCCATCTTCGCATCTTGCAGTAGAGGAGTCTACAGTTTTAGTTAATGTGCCGCATGAAGACATATTTTCTTTCATGTGGAGAGCAGAGCATGGAGCAGTGTGGAGAAGCAGATTGTGTGGGGCCAATTGCACTGACCCGGCATGTTCTTTTCTTGAAAGAGGGCACGCCATCAACCTCTGTCAGAAATATATTGTCATTTCTAGCGTTGGAGCAAAGCATGCTCTAGAAAGGTCAGCTCTCTAAGAGTGTGGTTACATTACTGGGGGCAAAATCAGAATCTGTAACAGGAATGAAGAAATCGATTAAAAGTCACTTGGCAGTCATGTGTTGCTTTCTCCTGAGCTAATCTTTAATCTGACTTTTTGAAAGTTTTGTATTGACTTTATAGTCAACCACTGACTATAATCATGTCTCGTTCCATGAACACCTGCAGATCAGGATCACTCCATAATAATTCTTTTTTTAAAAAAAACCCTGATGTTTAAATCATGTTTCATTCCATGAACACCTGCAGATAGAGATCACTCCGTAATTATTGTTGTTTCGTTTTTGTTTTTTTAAACACTGTTCTTTAAATCATGTTTCATTTCCAGGACACCTGCAGATCATAATAGCTTCATAAAGATTTTCATGTAGTGGGAAAAAAAATCTGTATTTCCTTTTGCAGTATGTTCTGCATTCTTAGCTGGTCTTTATCCATTCTGAATTCTATTATTTTTTTAAAAGTTTTTAATTTCATTTCTAAGTGATAAGCACTAAAACAGACTAGGAAAAATGCATTCAGGCTGTGGGATACTGTGTCCAGGAAGAGACACATGCATCTGACACTCACACTAGGGCAGTGGTTCCCAACCTTGGGCCTCCAGATGTTATTGAGGCCAGAAATCCTGGGCAGCAGAAGTGGTGGTGAAGGCTTCTGGGAGTTGTAGTCCAAGGTTGGGGACCACTGCACTAGGGGACAACACAGTAGGAAGAATATAAACTGATAGATGCATTCGCAGAGAGCAAATAGATACAAAGTAAATGGATTTTACTTCCGAGATTAGATAAATTACCCGCCAGAGGAGGAGAAAAATGCATTGCTTCTGATCAAAATAACACAATTCCCTAACAAAACAATCCATATTTTCATGTGTGTTGTGTATTCACCCTTTTCTATATCAATTCAAAACACACTAAATGTGATTCAATTATGGTTCTTTTTCCAAGTGTAATCACTCTCTGATGCTGTCAGCACATTCATCTGTCAAAACATTTATTTATAAGGTTTTTGCCCAGTCCTCTCTGCCTACATCTATCCCTTGCCTTCTTTGATTTATGCTTGAATTACAGATCAGGCTGCATAGATTTGTGGAGAGAATTGTCGCAATAAAGGCCATCACTCAGCAGGCGATTCATTTATGAGAATTTATTAGTTTAAGGCATGTCTCAGTCAGATTGCACATCACAAAACTAAGTATGAAAGTGAGCAAAGATCCTCAAGGGATGTGCTGCTCATAATTAAACTTAATTAATCCAAATGTTCTCTGTGTGCTCTCCAGAACTGGGAGCACAAACTGGTGAGCACTAACAGACCTGTCTACAAAATGACAGTGGCTGAGATCCACTAGTAAGTCACAACTAGAGACTTGGTGATTCAATCAGTGGGAATTTAGTGAATCAACTTCTCTGCAAGTTCCATTGATTCAATTGGGCTTACTAGTAATACAGTATTATCGCAGAAGTGAGTAGACCCATACTGATACAAACATGATACTAACGGGTCTCATGACACCAGGGAGGAAAATAGCTACTTGGGTCCAATTTGGACATCGTCACTTACGGGTGTACTCACTTTTGTTGCAAGCGGTTTAGATATTAATGGCTATATGTTGCATTGTTTTGAGGAGATAGCACATTTACACTGCTATACAAACTGCATACTCAGTGCTTTACATTGTAGCCAAGTGTCATTTCTTCAGTGTTGTCACATGGAAAGATATACTAAAATATTTATGAAATGTGAAGGGGTGTACTCACTTCTGTGATGTACTGTAAGTCTCTTTGCAACTTACTACTGGATTTCAGTCAGTGAGTCTGATCACACCAGAAGGAATGATAGATCAACAGCAGGATCCTTGTGAATCCCCTTTGGAATGCAGCATAATCTGAACACGTGGGTCTCATGTGTTTTCAGAAACTAAGTAGGGTCAGAACTGGTTAGAGCTTTGATGGGAGGTTACCGGTAAATGCTAGGGGTGCCCTGGCACACAGTTAGGGAAACATTCTTCTTTAAACCATGGAAAGCAACTTTCTGGCTACCCTTTAGAGTTGATGTTGCCAGGTCTCAAGGCACCAGCTGGAAACCCAGGTAAATGCCACACCTGTGTTCTCCAGGTTAGGAGACAAATTTTAGGAAGAGCATCAATACAGGAGGAAATGGCTTGTGGTTCATGAGTTCTAGACATAGGCATTTTGTATTCATATCCCTGGATACATGAATATGAAACATGGCACCACAGGTGCCATGGAGGTCCATTTCCACCCTCCAGAACCAGCCAGTCCATTCACCAGTAGCCATTCACTGGTCACTGTACTTTCACTGTCTGGTCTGCACAGCACACATGTCTGTCATCATCAACATCATGCCAATCACAGATGTAGCCCAGCTGGAGCTTCCCTGCCTCCCCACACAGCCAACCACTCAACAGTTGAGTGGCAAGACTTTTCATCTCGCCTCCTCGTAGGAGTGGCTGGCTGCATGGGGAGGCAGGGAAGCACCAGCTGGGCATCTTCTGCAACTGGTGTGATGCTGATGACGACAGACATGTGCACTGTGCAGTGACCAGGGCGTGGCCCATCTGGTTCTGGGGGGAGAGAACGGGCCTCTGTGGTAACTGTGATGCCATGCTTCGTAGTCATACCGTCAGGGATACAAATACAAAGTGCCCATGTCTAGTGAGCACTCTTGTTGCAGCAGCAGCATGAAGCCTGGAATCTGTTGAATGTGGATCTATTGAATTTGGCCAATATCATTTAGTGAGGAACAACTTGGAAAGAATGTCCACAGGTCGTTTTACAAACAGAATCCAAACAGCTTGACATTTTGGGAAAATTTCTGTGTGTGAGAATGTGAAGTCAACACATCCACCATCCCTATGGGCATAACAGAATAAGGCATCCATCATCCCCATATTTTTGAAGGATGCAAATCTATGCTCAGATCTACAATTAATTATGGCTTGACAGTCTCCCCTCCACCACCACCACAGCAGTTTTAAGGTCTGGCACTAAGGTAAAAGGTAAAGGTTCCCCTTGACAATTTTTGTCCAGTCGTGTTTGACTCTAGGGGGCGGTGCTCATCCCCGTTTCCAAGCCATAGAGCCAGCGTTTTGTCCGAAGACAATCTTCCATGGTCACATGGCCAGTACGACTTAGACAAGGAACGCTCTTACCTTCCCACCGAGGTGGTCCCTATTTATCTACTTGCATTTGCATGCTTTCAAACCGCTAGGTTGGCGGGAGCTGGGACAAGCGACGGGCACTCACTCCGTCGCGTGGATTCGATCTTACGACTGCTGGTCTTCTGACCCTGCAGCACAGGCTTCTGCGGTTTAGCCCGCAGCGCCACCACGTCCCTCTGGCAATAAGACAAGGGGATAAAATCCTGATGAGGCCAGATGGACGGGAGAAAATTCAATTTGATGGATATTTGTTTATTGATATATTTCTTATCCAAGTTCTGCATGAAACAGTTAACAAAATAATTCCTTTCAATAGAACAATATTCTTTATTTCCAAACGGCATGCAGGTCATGATTAAAAATGGTATATCATAAAGCTGCAAATAAACATGCTTTAGTGAATAGGAAAATATATTTTAAATGTATGCATTATAGCAACTACGTAAACAATGTGTATGCTGGAAAAGTGAGTGTAGGAAAATGAAAGTCTCACAATCCAGTATGGAAACACAGGAGATTCTGGGAAAGGCAACAAAAAGAATATGGCTAGATTGTTCACATCTCTCACAATTTCCTGGCTGATTCCTCCATGTGCTGTCAAGTCAATTCTGACTTATGGTGGCCCTTTTCAGGGTCCTCCAGGAACTCTGAAGTGGTTTACCATTCTCTTCTGCTTGGGGTGTCTTGGGATTGTGCCACTCGTCCAATGTCACACAGGCTGGCTCTACTCACAGGAGGCACAATGAGAAACTGCAACCTCTCTCAACCTCTGGCTCCACAGCTAGTTACCTAAACCACAGAGCTATCCAATCAGCTCTTCCCTAGAAGCAAGTCTCTACCACAGCTCGGAGAAGTTTGGTTGGTTGGTTGGTTGGTTGGTTGGTTGGTTGGTTGGTTGGTTGGTTGGTTGGTTGGTTGGTTGGTTGGTTGGTTGGTTGGTTGGTTGGTTGGTTGGTTGGTTGGTTGGTTGGTTGGTTGGTTGGTTGGTTGGTTGGTTGGAAACTATAATTCTCCCAACCTCCTTTGGCCAGTATGAGCATGGTGGTCATGCTGGATGGAGGCTTCTGAGGGCTGTTGTTGAAAAGTATTTTTGCCAAATGCTGGACACACACATACACACCCTTTGCATGGAGCTGACACTATCTGGAAGAATTTTCTGGCTGATTCCTCCATGTGGTGAGTGTCATGTGTAAGCCAGCCTTTTGTCTCCTTTCAGAATCCTTGTAGCCATGCGTCTGCATAAGTGCCTTTCTCTGGGTGAGTAACCATTACTAAAAGGCACTTTGCACATATCTGGAAACACCTTGTCAATTGTGTACTCAGGATACACAATCCTGGGAAAACATGTGCCTGCTCTTAACATCATTGCTCTAACAAGGATCTTGGGAGGGAGAAACATCTCGTTGTGTGCAATGACGTTTCCCTGGCAAAAAGCATGCCTCACTTCAGAGTGCTGAAGGAGAACCTTAAGCTGTTGAGAGGTTGAGATGGTCCTCTTCATGCTGCTGGCAAAAGAAATGCTGTTTTAATCAATTCTCATCATGTTCTGACCTACTGTTAGGTCCATCGCTTCTGCGGTAAAATTTGGAAGAAAGAGCATTGCAGCTCTTCATTCAGTAACTGCCACCATTGAATTCCAGTCTCATGTAAAAACTACTCTTCCGAAGACTAGGGTTCAAATCCCCACTAAATCTAAAAGGAAAGATAATGGGGTGGGCAAGGGTGAAGTTTTCCAAGGTCCCAGCGGTGGCCCTCAGACCTCTAGAATTACTAATTGCTTTTTTGATTTCACTACAGTAGATAAAAATGGCTAAACCTCACCCCTTCTTGACAAGAAGTATGTACAATGGAGGGCACCCACTGTTTAAAGTCAGCATGCACAACTTCAGTGGGGCGAAGGTCCATTTTTCAGATTTGTCACCGAGGGCTGTGCTCCAAAGGGACCAAGAGCTGAGCAGGGGTGGGGGTGGGGCGCATGACCAAATAGGCTAATTGGCATATTCAATCATGTTTTTTTAATACAGTAAAGTTTACTATAGTGGGTTGTTCCTAACTGGAAAATGAATTAAAATTTAAAATGAGGGGGGTTAAACTTTACAAAGCCCCCACACATACACTCCCTAGCTTAAAAACAATTAAAAGGGGGGCTGTGAGGCCCAGGGGATGCAGGGAAAGGTTCAAAACATGGCATAATGGCTCCCCATGTCCTCTAGAATAGCTATTCTTAATTGGGGTCATATGGCTCCTGGAGGGGTCCCTGGCACATTTAAAGGGGGCATAGACTGGAAACCATTCTTCACATACCACCTTTAAGCCTATATTTCCTTCATATTGTGTTTATGGCCATGGTCAAAAAAGGTTGAGAATAGTCCTCTAGAGGGCAGAAAGGGAATTTTTGAATAAAACAAATTCTCTCTGTCTGTCTTAATATTTTGGGAGGGTGGGGGAATTCAGGTGAAAAGGATCACCATAAGTCATAAATGACTTGATAGCACATTATTATTGTTGTTTTTCAAGAGAATTTTAGGGAAGAAGAAGGGACAGACCAAAGGTACATTCAACTTCCTCTTTCAAAAATGTTTCCCATGGTAAGTACACACAAGAAGCCACTGGCAATGGTGCGGCTAAAAAATATTGTAAATAAATAAATAAGATTCCATTGTGTTCAAAGCTGTTCACGATATATGAACAGCTTCACTTGGCTTAATTCTCCTTTAGAGGGAAACAAAAAACAAAAGATAGTATTTTTGTTTATTATATTATCCATCCTCCTTTCTGGCTGGGAGCACTCAAAAGATGGGAGAAGAAATCTCATTTCCAAGGCCCTACCTGGAAGAACCAAAAAAGAAAAAAGAAAAGAAAAGAAAAGAAAAAAAGAAAAAAGAAAAATCAAGTCACAGATTTGATGGACTGCAGGGCAGTATCTTTGGCTTATTGTACAAATTACCACAAGAGTAGAAGAGAGATCATTTATCAAGCTGTGCCTCACTGCGTTTTAATATCCACCGAGAACATAAAGTACGGAGCCGGTACAACACAAAGTTGTTTCCAGATGAAGAAAGGTGTGGGAGTTTTGCGGTCTTCACACATTGCCTGAGAAGCATCTGGTCTTGCCTTGCCTTACACCTCTGTAACACTTTTAATTTCTATGGGGCTCTTTGCTTACTTAGATATCTGTTGATGAACCTTGCAAAAATAATTTCACAGAACAAGTCTTTCCTTATTCATAGTTCTATAACACAGGGGTCCCCAACCCCCGGTCCATGGGTTTCCTTGAACTGGGCTGCAGACATGGATCTCCACCACCCCCCCACGCACGCATGCACAGTGGGTGTGTCGCACTTGTGCAGGGGCATGTTGTGGTCATGGAGGGGCTTGTTGCGCTCGCGGAGGGGTGTGTTGCGCTCGTGGGCGGGTGCATCCCTCCGCAAGCACAACATGTCCACCCGCAAGCGTGACACACTCCTCTGCAAGCGCAACATGCCCACCTACAAGTGTGACACACCCATCCGTGAGTGCGGGGTGCCCCCGCCCCCCCACATGGGCCCTGCACCCCAACCGGTCCACGGTCCTAAAAAGGTTGGAGACCGCTGCTATAACAGACAACATGAGTGATTATAACAACAACAAAATGCTACAATTTGTGCATCCAAGCCCTAGACAAAAGCACCAAGAGAGAAGTTGCTCGTAGAATTGCGAAGTTCAAATGTCCCTTTGGGTTCAAATTCATATAAAAATCCAAGACATCTTCCTCAGCCGATGTGGGTGTCCAATACATAAAAGAATCAGCCCCACATGTGGAATTTCAAAACCTTAAAATAAAATATTAGTTCAATTTTATGCAATTTATGAATTCACTATGTGAAATTCACTCCAACACAAATATGAGGAAATACACTAGACCAAGTTGGCAAGGGTTTTTGCAGTTTAACTGGTGTCAGCAGCTCTAGCATCTTCAGCTCTTCTGCTCTTTCTGATTCAAATCTCTTACAGCCCTGCTCTTTCTTAGTCCCACCCCTTTGGGCTGAACCAATATTTTACAGGGGTTACACCTCACCTGAGAAGTATCTGCTTGTCCAACCCAGCAAACAGAATGCTATATTACATGGGGTTTGGGTCTGTTCCAGTCATCCACACCTTAAGTTCTTTTATTTATTTGTTTGTTTGTTTGTTTGTTTGTTCATTCGTTCATTCGTTTGTTTGTTTGATTGATTGATTTTATTTTATTTTATTTTATTTATATCCCGCCTATCTAGTCGATTGATACCACTCTACTGTAGGTGGCTAACAACATAAAATAAGACAATAAATTTATATAAAACAATTTTTGCATGATAAAGACATAAACAAGAAGGGGAACTAATGGCAGGGAAAAGAGAGAAGAGGACATCAGGAATTGTCTGGAGGGAAGGCCCGCCGAAACATCCATGTTTTTAATTGATTTTTAAAGATACCCAGTGAGGGAGCCGCACGAATCTCAGGAGGTATGTTGTTCCAGAGGCGAGGGGACACCCCCGAGAAGGCCCGATTTCTTGTCTTTTCCATCCGGGCTTCCCTCGGTGTTAAGCTCTTCAACCTCACCTCCTGGCTTGCGCAAGTGACACGGGTAGATCTTGGTGGGAGTAGGCATTCCGCCAAGTATCGAGGCCCTAAACTGTTTAGGGCTTTGTACGTAAGCATCAACACTTTGAAGTCGATGCGGAACCAGATGGGCAGCCAATGCAATGCAGCCAGAGTGGGTGAGATATGTTGATATTTTTTCACTCCACTAAGTAATCTGGCCGCCACATTCTGCACCACCTGTAGTTTCCGCAACAGCCTCAAAGGCAGCCCTACGTAGAACGCATTGCAGTGGTCTAATCTTGAGATTACGAATGCATGCACCAAGGTAGTGAGTGCCCCGACATCAAGGTAGGATCGCAGCTGGGCTATCCGCCTGAGATGAAAAAAGGCGGTACGGACCACCGACGCCACCTGAGATTCCATAGTGAGCGCTGGGTCCAGATGGATCCCCAAGCTGCGGACCCCATCCCTGGCGGGCAGAGTCACCTCCCCAAAAGAGAGGGAGTTTCCCAAATCCCCAATTGTGGGGGCGCCCACCCTCCGTACCTCCATCTTGTCCGGGTTCAGCCTCAGCCCGTTCTCCTGCATCCATTGCAGTACGGCCTCTAGGCAGCGCTGAAGGGACAGAACGGCATCTCCTGCAGTTGGTGAAAAGGAGATGTAGAGCTGAGTGTCATCAGACAAAGAATCAAAATGTATCTTATAGCAGCATTCGTAAACGTTGCTTTTTCCCCTCTGGCTAAAATTCCAGCTGGGGATTCTAGGAATTGTGGTATGATACCAGCAGCCTCTCCTCTGAATCAGTGTCACTTAATGGATGGGCAACCTCAGGTCCAATCTACTAACTACATAATTTCCCTATATCCTCTTCTCTCCCTGCTCCTCAGACTTATTTGAAACCCATTAAAACTTGAACAGAAGCTGCAAATAGGGGTGCCTAGTTTTACTTCACATGTGTTAGTGTGGAAATTAAAAAAAAAAAAACCCTCCAAGCCATGAAAGACACCCATTGTCTAAAACCAAGGGCTTATATTCAAACAGGAGTCTTTAAGTCCCCCTTCAAAATCAGTTCATTAGTTTGAGATTTTCCTGTCTTGCTGAGTGGTACTGATACCTATTCAAGTGAAACTTGTCACGGAATAATGATGAACACTTGAGGCTGGCTCACAAAGGATTAGAGTTAGTATTTGCCACTTGCCTAACAACGTGACACTGGCTGGAATATGCTAATGTGCAGCTCGGAACATTTGCACAGACCTCCTTCCTGTTTCATACAGTGCAATAATTTTGGATTGCCATGGCACAAAGCAAACGGCTTAGACATAAGAGGCCAGAATCCTATTGCTCCTGCATGGTGTAAATCAGCAATTGTACTTACAAACCCACCTGCATGGCCAGCTGCCCTTTGTGCTCCTCAGGTCAGGGAACTGGTCATGTGTGCACTGGCATGGCCAGTCGTGTGACTGACAACAAGTGAGGGTGGAGGACCATGCTGTTAAATTGTCCTAATGCGTATGGTTTTCCCCAACTCAATTTTGCTTCCAAACATAAACTAGAATGTTTATCTATACGGCGTTATAAATGTTTCAGAATGCTCCAGCCTAAGAAACTCTGGGATTTTTAGTTAGAATTCTCTGCTGGGACTGTACATCAAGGCGCTCTCTCTCTCTCTCTCTCTCTCTCTCTCTCTCTCTCTCTCTCTGTGTGTCTCTGTGTGTGTGTGTGTGAGAGAGAGAGAGAGAGAGAGAGAGAGAAGAAAAGTGGCTAGAAGTCTATTTCTACTTTTCACGGCCGGAATCTAATGGTTGTTGTGGGTTTTTCGGGCTCTTTGGCCATGTTCCGAAGGTTGTTCTTCCTAACGAAAAATCAGCAGTAGCTGAACATGCCCTAAAACAAGCTGGACATGAAATTCTATTTCAAAATACTGAAATACTGGACAACACCAGCAATCATTACATTAGACTGCACAGGGAAGTCATTGAAATCCACAAACACCAGCAGAGCTTCCACAAAAAAGAAGAAAGTTTAAAACTTAACAAAGCTTGGCTCCCAGCACTGAAAAATACAGCATGCAAAAGGTTAGCGAACTCTATCCAGCCACAAGGACGGGGGATCACTACACACAAAAGACCAGCTAACGACACCCATCAATCACAGTGACAGATAATCTCTTCTCCTTATCACCACAATGCACCCACAAACACTGATCACCATAATCACCCATCTCCTGAAAAGGACAAAAGCTGTTCCCACAGCTATAAATACTTAACTATCCAACAAACAGCAGCAGAGCACAGACAGAATTCTGACTCCTGTCCTCTGAAGATGCCAGCCACAGAGACTGGTGAAACGTTAGGAAGAACAACCTTCAGAACACGGCCAAAGAGCCCGAAAAACCCACAACAGACATATTCCAAATCATGAATCAGTTCAGTTTTCTGATTGGTTCGTGTTGGGTCATGGTTCGTGGTTCATGGCTAACCACGAACCATCAGGAAACCAGCATTTTTCAGAGTCATGTCCATCTCCAGATCCTACCATTTACATCTGTTTTAGAGAATTTCTTTTATAGCCACCTCCGCTGGCGCCATTTCTCTAACTGCCGTGCAATCTGGTGTGTCAAAAAAATTGCAAGGATTATTACTTTTGCACAGGTATTTTATATTTTCCAAAATTGTGATGCATCTGTTGAAGATGTTTTCTTCCTTGCATGGACAATTTCTCAAGTGTTATTTTTCCTGCTCTTGTTCTCATAACTCTGGGAGCGATAATATTTTGAAGAGTTTGGGGACAGAAAAGCTTATGAGTGCTCGAAAAGGCATACATACATAAGGTGTTTAATGTTGTAATACATCAGTAATACTGAGCAGTGTTATAGTGATAAATTCTAAAGTGTAGGCGCTAATCATAACTATTCCCATAGTCATTCCCTGCCCTCGCCCTCCAAGCAGTGCAGAAAGCCAGAAGACTGTGTTGATCTATAATTCTCTGAATGCGTACATACATATATACACAACTTACAACAGTGCATCTTCCGGTACCCACAATACGTGGGGAAATCACTTCTTCCCCCCGCCCATCAGTGTATTAGGTATTTGTACAAATACTCTGCAAAAAAATAGGGTACTTGTTTTTAGAACTAAAGCATGCAATTGTTTGCATTATTTGTATCACATTGTGCAATTTTGCTTAATATGCCAAAAAAAAAAATGGTTTGTCTTTTCTTATCAAGAGTGACACACGTTTTCCTCAAGGACTGAGGGGGAATAATTTTGTGCTTCTTTGTCCTGGTAAGCAAGGATGAGATAAGTAAAAATGTGCATCCTTAATCATTACTGTACTTTCATCAGTCCCACTTAAGTGGGACACATCCCCTGGATTGAGCACAATGCTTTTAACAGAGCTAGTTCACATGTTCAGCTACTGTCAAAAAGACAATCGCCCTCCAGAGTAGACCTTTGGGGTGGGTAGAAATCTAATAAATAAATAAATAAATAAATAAATAAATAAATAAATAAATAAATAAATAAATAAATAAATAAATAAATAAATAAACAAGTCCTCCGAGTGAATGGCCTTAAATCCTATCAGTGAAGGATAGTGACTCTAATTTCTCAAAACGGAGAAATCAACCCGGATTATAATCTGAATTTAACAAGAGCTATCTAAATTACTGCTGAACCCTTTGGGATTGATGCGGAAACTTCAAATGGTGCAAAATGTGGCAGCCAGGCTCCTTAGTGGGGTGAGGAAATATCAGCAAATCTCCCCCACCCTGACTGCTCTGCATTGGTTGCCCATTCGTTTCTGCATTGGTTTCAAAGTTTTAATGATGACGTATAAAGCCCTAAACAGTTTGGGACCTCGATACCTGGCAGATCACCTTCTCCCACCCAGGTCTACGTGAATCACCCGACAAAGTCAGCAGGGACGGCTGAGGGGCCTCATGCCGAGAGAGGCCCAGAAAGAAAGAACAAGAAACCGGGCCTTCTCGGCATTGGCCCCTCGGCTGTGGAATAATCTACCAACAGAAATCCGCCTGGCTCCCTCACTGTGTTTTTTTTTTAAAGCCATTTAAAAACTTGGCTCTTTAGGCAGGCCTTCCCTCCAGTCAATTAACTGTTTTGTTTCTTTAATTTCTGTCAGAGTATAGAAATTTTATAAGCCTGAACCTGTATATGTGTTTCATTAACAAGCTGCCATTGTGCACAGATGTGAGAGTGCTGAATCACTCTGGACATGATGTAATGACTTGAAACCAGGAGAAGACCAGGTGCAAAGCATGAAGTCACCTGCATTCTGATTGGACTGAACAAAGCCATGTACATGTATATAAGTGGACTGTGTCTTTGCTTCTCTCTCTTCCTCCACTATCACTTGCTGCCACGCATGCTGTCCGTTTGTATAAAGAGTTCCTGCTGTGCTGTTAAGATACCTGCCTGTATATAACTGTAAATACGGGTAAATACAACTGTCTTGCAACACAAGAAGAACTGGTAAAGTGTCTTCAATAACTCTGTGTTTATCTACTGTTGCCAAAACCCTAACAATTTCCCATCTTCATAATGTATATATCCACTAGTTAGTTGCTTGTATTATTAAGTTTTTATAACTATATTATTATATTGTATTTTATCATTTTTTATTAGCTGCCCCAAGTAGACTTTGTCTAGAGGGGCGGGGTATAAATCTAAATAAAGTAAAGGTTCAGAATCTCGGATGACTCCTGTGACATTTTAGTGAATTCCCATGGTGGATTGACTGTACCTCGTGGATGCTGTGGCTCTCTGACTGATATTTGTGGTATCTGACGATCTTTAACTGGTTTAGCTTCTGGGTTTGAATAAGTTCCCAAAATTGTTAAGAAAATGGATGTTCTTCTTTTTGTTCTTCTACTTAGTTCAAACAATTATGGACTTAGGTGATATCTCTGTTCCAATTTGCAGAAGGCAAAGAAACACTGTACTTCATGAAGGGCTGATTGGAGCTGACAGCTTTGACCTCCGAATACTAATAATATTGTCATCTCTCTTTTTTGCTGGCACCAAGCAAGACTGGCCCTTTCTGTCTCTCAATAATTTCAGCATTTTCTTTTTCAAAATGCAGAGCTTCGGCTATGCAAGCCGCATTCGTGGTTACTTCTTTTTTAACCAGACCCGAGAGACATTATGTGTGTTTCATCCACTTTATTTCCTACAGAAAAGCAATTCTGCCTCTGATTTGCTTCTGAGCATGCCTCCTTTTTTATGATCTTTTAACTATTATCGAGCTTCAGAATGCTTTTTCCAAGCCAGGTAGGAAGTGAAAGAAAGATAATGACAAAAAGCAGAGGGAAAAAATCTCGCTTCTGGACTGACATTAAACTTGAATGATAGGATTTTTAAAAAGCACTGAAATAAATCAAAGGCTCCAGACCTGAAAAGCAAATGGGAGAGAATCCCTTGTGAACCCTGGAAGGTGTTTTCCTCCTTCCATTGCCCAGTCATTTAGGAAGCAGGATGAGATATTCACTTCAGAACTAATTCAGAAATCATTTCAATTTTAATTTGTTCTGAAATGAAAAAGTAACAGATCAGCATTGCTTTCAGGATCCCACTTGTACCCATTCACTGTTGCAGAGTTTTGAATTTCTGGTAAAATTCCCTTTTTTTGCTACACAGTCGAAGTACAGAGACTCACAGAAAAGAATAGCTACAAATTCCCCAGATAACCCACCCTGTTCTCACTCACTGGCACTTAACGTCTCGATAATTCACTCTGAAACATTTCTAGGAAAAAAGAATAAAACTGCTTCATTACTCACAGTTGTGAACAGATCAACAGCAACAACAAAATAATAACAAACACACTGCTTCCTACAGATTCAAGAGAGGGGGAAATGAACACTTAGCAGATAGGTGGGACTCTCTTTGAATTTAGAGACTAGAAGGAATGATTGGCCAGTGTTAGATACATTGACTATCATGCCAGCCCAGAAAGGTCCCTTCCAGCCAAATAAACTACAGGCAGCATGCAAGGTTTTAAAAACTCCAACATTTACCACTGATTTAGGGTGAGTGGAGCCTTTCTTCATTGATGATGGAGCCTGTCATGATATTGAAGGAGAGTGGGATTTGTAGTCAATGAGAATGAAATAAAATGCAGTCAGTTAGGTTTTAAAAGTGAAAGGAGTTGAAGACATGGGAATGTGAGAAAGGCAGAGAGGCTGTTTTTTCTTAATTTACAGCCAAGCTGGTACAGAATGAAACCTGATAAGAATGCAAGGTCGAAGAGGCCCCAGTGGGAAGACCCAACAAATTCCTTTCTAATTGGAATGCAGATAACTCACCTGCATCTCCATGAGAATTGAGGGTGGAGTGAGCAGTTATGCCACTTTGAGTTAATTGGTTTACAATCATGAAGAAGGAGATCCAAGGAATGTAGAAAAATGGAAGATGGGTTATGTAGGGGAGACCATTGTGTGGAAGAGCTTTTGCCTGAGAGAAGTTCTTGATGGTTTCTGTTACGTAGCTTGAAGAAAAAGAATGCAGGTAAGAAAGAAGCATGTGTTGTGGGGTTAGCCCACCTTAGCCCAGTTTTAGTGTTTATTATTTTAATGGGGAGTAGTTGTTGTATTTAACTATGGGAATCCTTTGAACATGTCTTTATGCTAATGCTTGAGCAAAAACAGGCTGTTTCTTTGAAACTAGATTTTCTTAATAAAAATAATTATAAATATCTTTACTGAGGACTAGTCCCTTGGATCAGCAGGGTTTGGCTAAATCCAGAGGAGTGGTAAAGGCCATTGACTAGCTACCATATAGAAGTCCTCTTTAAATGAGCTGTTGTGAGTTCTAAGGAACCACAAAGCCCATGTTGCAGTACTTCCAAAGTGCTGAGTAAAGTAAAGGGTTCTTTAAAGGTCAGGTTTGTTCAAGGCATAGATGCTATGCACTGCTGGAGGTTGAGGACTTGCCTCAGCGTCAAGTGATAGATTTGTGTCCTGAGGAACTCCCTGCCCGAACTGTGGATTGTTAAAACATAGCCAACTTTGGGCTGGGAATAAAATAACTGTCTGTAATTACATGTTACCAGCGAAGACGGCTACAAATGTTCTGTCCAGCTGTTTCAATTGTACATTTCTAGATAAATGTGGAGAAGAATTTGAGATTTAAAAAAAAAGATGTGGGAGAACATGAAGGTAACAAATTTGACCATCCCTGAACACAACAGATTCCCATGCACCAGATGTGACTGACATGCACAAAGATGAAGTTAGATTCCCACTTTCCGTGGTACCGATATTGGGAGAGAGGCAGGGAAAGGACATTTGGTGAGACGATATATTTTAAAGCACCGGGACAAAACGTTTCTTTAAGAGTCCTTACCAATACAAAACAGTTGCCAAGAAGCTGGAAATAGGGAAGCAAGATCTCACACCTTCCTCCGTGCCTTCTGCCAGAGAATTTCAATATGAATACAGTATTGCTTGTTAGTGCATCATTTTAGTGAGATTAAATGAGAAGATGAAGAAAAGATAGTGAATAAACAGAACTGGGCAATTCCTGCCCCTTCAGACTGGCACGGACAGGTCTTCAGCAGTTCCTGTGGGAGGCAGCCACTTAGAGGCAGCACCCCAGCTTCCTTCCCTCACCTCCTCCAGGCGTTGCTCCGAAGTGGGCACCCCCAGATTAGGAAGGATTCAAACACCTGTTTCAGTGAGAAACAAACTGGCACAAACCGCCTGAACCGGTCCTGTGTACCAATCTCTAATCGTGACTATGGACCGGAAACAGAGATACCCGCTTTTTATTATCAAATGACCATGATACAACAGGAAGGGACACTCTGGGTCATGACCCCAAATGGGTTCTTGTTCTTTATATCCTAGGGAGAGAGACCATGAGAGGGGAGAGAGAGCCCAGCCAGACTACTGGCAAGAAGACCACACACCAATAATTTTGGGTTAAGCACTCTTCATGTGACATTTATTGATGAGACATAAGACATCGGATATAAGACAAAAGGTACCAAGAGGGCCTCTCTTTCATCCTTCCCATTCACACAAGATACTCACTCATCCAGAAGGCCCTTCTCTGGGGGTGATCAGTCCTCCGAAAGGGTGATGGGGGTCGTTCCAGTGATGTTCCGAAGCCCACCTGTCTCTTCCTGGGTCATCCTTCTTATAGGCCTTTTCCTTGTGAGGCTGCGTTAATGGGCTAAACCTGGACTGGCACAAGCACACGGGGAGGCAGAGCGTGGCTTCCTGGACAGATAGAATTTGTTGCCGTGCAGGAATTCTTCCTTTCACCTGTACAGTCTGTTTCATCTGCCACGGACTTGGCTTCAGCTAGCCTGCTTCCTCTTTCTTAAGCTTGCTTTCTCCGATTTTAGTTATAATTGGACTTCTTCCTCCAGGTCACTTCCCTCTCGTCTGGGCACAACAACTGCAAAAATCCAAACCTTTGCCCACGCATCAGTCTCTTATTAATAGCGAATCTGTCTCTGTCTGTAACTTGCTTCTTCTTTTGAATTAGGCACACTATCCCATCTTCCCTTGCAATTTCTCCATCTTCTTCTCAGGTCTGGGGTGCTATTCTTTCTGGAACCCACACACACACTGTCACACTCTGTCACTCATAACAATATTTTGTTGCAAAATCTGTAGGAATTCGCCACCACACAATTTCCCTAGTCCCCTAGAAACTGGCTACAGTTTTTTTTTACAAAACAAAACAAAACTAAAAGGTAGCTTGCTTTTACCACAGGTACCTTCAGAGACAGGGTTTCCTCGAATTTAAGATTGCCATATCGCTTGCTTGTCTGGGTTTTGCTCAGATTCCAATCGTATCGGTCACAGAGTTCTGCTGCACAGCAGAACTGCAGGGATTCATAGAGAAGAATTAGCTTCAAATTCCCCCAGAATAGACCACCCCTTTGAAGTGGCACTTACAATCTCAATATTTCAATCTGACAGGTTAGTAGGAGAAAGAATAAAAATGTTTCATTTACTTACACTGAACAGATAACAGCAAGCTAACAACATTGCTGATTGCTTTACACAACAGGCCTCAATAGACTCTCTGACTGCTTCTATCAATACCCCAATATCTCCCTCATCGAGGTAATATCTTGGTAAGCTGTCTCAATTTCTTAGTCATCCCAAGAATTCAGCACTTGAGTTTTAACTTGTCATTTCAGAACCGGCTTACCTGAGGGTTTCATTCATGTCTTACCACCTGACTATATAAGGTAGCAACAACTGTGTGGTTTGTGTTGTCATTTGAGGAGAAAAAGTCAGAGCTTAGAGAAGTGCCTCTTTTTTTCCAGACTACAGCCCCCAGAATCCTTCAGCCAGCTTCAAAAAAAGAGTAACTTTTCCAGAAAGTCACCTGCCCAGTATAAGAAAAAAGTGCATCTGGAATCACCATGGAAACTTCGTTTTCAGGTACACAGGCCACAGTCTATATTTCCCATTTGCACCAAAAATAACCACCAAGGTCCCTCAGTTTTACCTGCCAATGTCTTCACTTCTAAATTTATTCTTTTTCATGGTGTGCCATTTTAATTAGGGATGACAGCCTGCCAGGCTAATTAAATTGAGTACAACAGCAGACAATGACCTTTTAATAACTGCATCTCGTTCTCTCCATCTGCTTAATCATGCACTAATATAGCTACCCTGGCTCTCCTCCTTGAGCGCCATATGTTATGTCATGCACCTATAATACTGGCAGTTAATTGTCCTTTTATTAACAATACACAAGGCACCATGCAAAAAGAATAGACTACAGGTTGATCAAGAAGACGCCGATCCTGCTAACTTAATGTCATCTTCTCAAATGTTTTTCCATGATATCTGACTCCCTTTCTTACAGTGATTCAGCCTCTAATTTGTTTTACATGCACTAATTAGAACTAGCAATCAATGAGGAAAGTGAGTGAAACGGGAGAAGCCCTGAGTAACGCAGCCTGAGAGCATATAATGGAAATAACTACATATTTCCTTCCCTGTTGAATTTTGCTTTCAGCATCCTCCCCTTGGTTCACTGTCTTCTCATTGCAGAATTTTATTTTGTAAGCTCTTAGGCACAGGGTCTGTCTCTTGTTTTCTGTAAAAAAATAAGCACACTGATTATGCTATATGGATGCTGATGCAGATAATAGCAACAGAATGTGACAACAATAAGAACAATCAAATCAAATTTTTGTTTTCCTTCCTTGGGTTCTGCCTCCCCTTGTACAATCTCCAGGTACTCTGGAGCCTCATGGTGCAATGCTTAAACTGCAATACTGCAGTCAAGACTCTGCTCACAATTTGAGTCCCATCCCAATGGATTTAGGTAGCCTTCTCAAAGTTGACTCAGCCTTCCATCCCTCTATGATTTGGTAAACTGAGTACCCAGATTGCTGGGAGGGGGTATAATGTGTAGCCTGCACAATTAAAGTTGCCTAGATAATACTTTAAGTACTATGGGTGGTATATATAAGTTCCACATTTTTTTTAACTCTGGTACCAAAGTATAAAAGCCTTCAAAGACTCAGGCCAGAATCTTATTTGTGTTTACAACAGGCTTGCATAACTTGCCACTGCTAATTCATGAACTGAATATTTTGTTGTTGTCTAGTCATTAAGTCGTGTCTGATGCTTCGTGACCCCATGGAACAAAGCATGCCAGGCCCTCCTGTCTTCCACTGCCTCCCGGAATTGGGTCAAGTTCATGCTGGTTGCTTTGATGACCCTAGCCAACCATCTCGTCCTCTGGCGTCCCCTTCTCCTCCTGCCTTCACACTTTCCCAAAATCAGGGTCTTTTCCAGGGAGTCTTCTCTTCTCATGAGATGCCAAAGCATTGGAACCTCAGCTTCAGGACCTGTCCTTCCAGTGAACACTCAGGGTTGATTTCATTCAGAATGGATAGGTTTGGTCTCCTTGCAGTCCAGGGGACTTTCAAGAGTCTCCTCCAGCACCACAATTCAAAAGTATCAATTCTTCGGCGGTCATCCTTCCTTATGGTCTAGCTCTCACTTCCATACATCGCTACCGGAAAAACCATAGCTTTGACTATACAGACCTTTGTTGGCAAGGTGATGTCTCTGCTTCTTAAGATGCTGTCTAGTTTTATCATTGCTTTCCTTCCAAGAACCAGGCGTCTTTTAATTTCATGGCTGCTGTCACCATCTGCAGTGATCAGGGAGCCCAAGAAGGTAAAATCTGTCACTGCCTCCATATCTTCCCCTTCTTTTTGCCAGGAGGTGATGAGAACAGTGGCCATGATCTTAGGGTTTTTTTTTAATGTTGAGCTTCAGACCTCTTTCACCCTCATTAAGAGGTTCTTTAATTCTTCCTCACTTTCTGCCCTCAGAGTGGTATCATCTGCATATCAGAGGTTGTTGATATTCTTCTGGCAATCTTAACTCCAGCTTGGGATTCCTCCACTCCAGCCTTCCGCATGATGTATTCTGCATATAAGTTAAATAAACAGGGAGACAATATACAGCCTTGTCGTACTCCTTTCCCAATTTTGAACCAATCAGTTGTTCCATATCCAGTTCTAACTGTTGCTTCCTGTCCCACATATACGTTTCTCAGGAGATAGATAAGGTGGTCAGGCACTCCCATTTCTTTAAGAACTTGCCATAGTTTGCTGTGGTCCACACAGTCAAAGGCTTTTGCGTAGTCAATGAAGCAGAAGTAGATGTTTTTTCTTGAACTCTCTGGCTTTCTCCATAATCTTGCACATGTGCAATTACACACACAACTAGACATGCAACTGAAATGAGCCCTGGGACCTTATTATTCATCAGTGGCAAGTTAAATAATTTACACAAATACTAGTAGGATTCTGGCTGCTCATACAGTGCCCAGAAATGGAATGTATACCAGGTGGAACCAAGCCCCTGTTACTGTTTCTGTGGTTGCAGAAAAAGGACAGAGAAAGAGAACTGCAGCTGAAATACAGCTCAGCAAATCATTTGGGAGCACATATGGGAAGCTGAACAAGTTGCAATTTGGAGACATTTTATTAATTTAACTTCATGCAAAGATAACCATGCAGAAGAGGAAAATCCCAAGTCTACAGGGGACCGCGACATTATGAAACAGCAAATAAGGCTTGGCAAAGAAATGACTCATTGAAAAAGATTGCAGCTGGCAGGCGGCTGGCAGAGTGAGATTGCATTTGTTAGAATCACATAAAACCATAAAGTCAGTGCACACAGTTAAGGCAAAGGATTCTTTCCAGAAAGTAAAGAAATAGGGTTTTCTAAATGTTGTTTTTATTAGTTTGTTTTTATCCACCTCCACCTGTGTGCAAGCAGCTTTACAAAATCAGCATGGAAGCAAACAACAACAGCAAACAATTCAACAGAGTCAACAGAGCAGTGGTTCCCCAGAGGTTCTTGGACTAAAACTTCCAGAAGCCTTCACCACTAGCTGCGCTGGCAAGGATTTCTGGAAGTTGTAGTCCAAGAACATCTGGCAACCCAAGGTTGGGAACCACTGCAAAAGAGAGAGGGGTCAGTGGGACCATATGCAGCAACAACAAGTACTTAGGGTTATTCATGGAGAACAAAGAGTTATACCACAAAAGTTGTAGAAAAGAGGACTTTTAGATGGCATGGGGTTCATTCTTTATTCATATCAGAAGACCACACAATTTAAAATTATGGACAGATATGAAATATATGTAACATTTCAAATTAAAAGGATAGAAATGAGACTATTTTTGATTGGAAGCAGGCAACTTCAGTAGCATTATCTCGGCCATTTGTCAGATCTTCTTTTATACATGAGGTGGGGCATAAATGGCATGGACATAAGTGCTGTGTTGACTGAATTTTCCCACAGTCCCAGAAAACTTGTCATGTATCCAAGTAGCCCCGTTTTAGTTGATTATTCTTCGATATTCCTACTCAGCTTCAACATCTATTAAGTGAATTTCAGATGGTCCCACTATAGACGTATCCTGATGGGAAACACTCTTCAGCATTCATTCAATCAGCAAGCTGTGTTGTTTTTGTTCACTATAGGTTTAGCCTGGTCTCTTCTGATTTAATATTTAGAGCTGGAGCAGCAGGAAACTTCTAGCCATCTTCTACAGGGCTGGTGTCTGTGAAGTGGGTGGGTCTGATGCTGTATTAGCTTATTTCATTCATTATTTGCTAGCATCTCTCGATGTACCTTTGGAGGAGCAATGCCAGCCAAATAATGGACTTTTTCGATGTTTGTAAAGTTTCAGACAGCCAGTAATAATTTGGCACAATTCATTAAGAACTATGTCCACAAATTTGGCCCATGGTTGAAGAGGAGGAAAAGGTGTGATAAGATATGGAGATAAGACGCCCCCACACAAATAGAGGATTTGATATCTGTCTACCCATTGATGCCTTCTAATGTTGAGAAATGTTGAAAGCAGCAAGAAAGGAAGTTGACAAAATACGAGATGGATTTATTCAATAAAGAAAGCCATAAACTTGAGTTTGCAAGGGCTGAGCTCGGCTGTTAATGGTAGGACATTGAGGAGATTATTCACCTCTAGGGTCACCTTAAAGTTGCAGGTGACCTGATGGCTTTCATTCATTCAGTGTGAAGATCAGAGAACATTACTGAATTCTAATGGATGTTTTTAAAGCAAAGTTGTCTAAGATGAAATGGAGGGTTCTTCCTCAAATGCACCTGTTTCAATACTGGTGTTATCAGCATTTTCCCCACCATCCAGATGGCACGAAGCTTGTCTCGGTACATTCTGTGACAAAATCCATATCTCTCTGTGCTTTTCTGGCTCCACCTGAAAGATGGTTCAGTTTTGTTGTGGTCTGTCCTGGGAAGGGCTAGAGTTTAACACTATGGTATTTTCTTATTAATTATTCCCACATTTCCTGCTTCCTGTTCAGAAGATTTCCCTTTGAACTTGCACACACAAAAGTGAAGAAATGTCAGTGAGTCAAAGGAATTTTTGAGCACATTTATTAAAGGACTTTAATAAATAATAATTATATGCTGTCAAGTCAATTCTGACTCACGGCTACCCTTTTAATGGTTTCTTGCTAGAGAATACTCCAAAGTGGTAACCATTCTTTTCTTCTGGGGGTGCCCTGGGACTGTGCAGCTTGCCCAAGGCTACACAGGCTGGTTGTATTTGCAGGAGGCACGGTGGGGACTTGAATTCCCAACCTTTGACTCCATAGCCAGATACCTAAACCATTGAGCTCTCCAAAGGATTTAAAAGTCTTCCTATAAAGCAGTGGTCCCCAACCTTGGGCCTCCAGATGCTCTTGGACTTCAACTCCCAGAAATCCTGGCCAGCAGAAGTGGTGCAGAAGGCTTCTGAGAGTTGTCGTCCAAGAACATCTGGAGGCCCAAGGTTGGGGACTGTTACATACAGCACTGATGTTACCTGTCTGTCATGAGTTTGGAGGGAAAGTTCCATCCTATGGGGAGTGGAAGGCGGGACATCAGGAGGAGGGGCTGTACTATATATATATGTGAAGCGTGTGTGGAGAAGTTAGAAGACGCTGGGATGTGAAGAAGCAGCAGCTGGGAAGAAGAAGCTGGTGTGGGAGTCTGTGTGTCAGACAGGGTACTACTGTGTGTCAGAGTACCAACCTGATAGGTTCAGGTGTCTGTTGGTTAGCCAGAACTGATAGGTTCAGGGTCTGTGCTTCAAGTTAAGGGTTCTGTGTGAACCAAACTGTATGCATGTATGAATGAGAATAAGCCACGTTACTATATCTTATTCACCTGATCATTTTATTTTCCCTGTGTGTTGTATTTAAATAAACCTTATTCTTTTATTTATTGAAAATCCATCCCTGGTCTGTGTGACTTCTTATAGGGAATGGTTGGTGGCAGCTTAGTTAACGTGTGGCAGATCCCAGTAGGTCTGGGTTTGTCACATTGATTGGTGTCCAGCGTGTGGGATACGACTGGTCCAGTTGTCCAGCGGTCCAGCAAAGCCTTGGCAAGTGTGCCCAGAGCAAGGGGGGTCTAGTCAGGGACAATCTGAGGCGCGTAGGTAATCTTCTAGGTGTACCTCAGGGGGAGGTGCGCTAGTGGAAGAACGTGCCAACTGGGGAGACTAGATTAGGGTGCTCTGAGGCAGCCTGTTTTTGGCGGGAAAAAAGCTGAGGCAAAGCTGTGTAGTAGCAGTGAGCTAGCTTGTCTGCTGAGAGGCCCAGCAGAGGGGGGGTAGACTCTAGCTCGCAACTGTTGCAAGTTAAGTGCTGAAGAACAGCAGCAATCTATAGGGAAAGCTGGTTCTGAGGCAAAAGAGAGAAAAAAAAAGTGGTCGTTTTATTTTGAGGCTTGACTTTTTAAAGCAGCCTGTTCTGAGGGGGGATTATGCCCTTGACTCGAAGCCAGATGGCAGAAATGGGTGAAGTGAAAGACCCCCAGGTTGACCAAGGTTCTGAGGATGAATTTGGCTCAGTGCAGGGTGACAGCACGGGAGAACAAAACCCAGAACTCAGAAAAATACTCCTAGCCCAACAGCATGAACTGAGGATGAGGGAATTAGACTTAAGAGAAAGATCTGAAATCAGTCAGGCAGAGGCAGATGCCAAGAAAAGGGGAATGGCCATGAGGATGAAAGAGGTGGAACTGGAACACAGAATGAGAATGGCACAATTAAAATTAACATTCCTAAATAAGAAAAATAACAATTTATCAGTTGAAGAAATTTCGGAAAGAGAAAAGTATGAGGCTCAGGTCAGACAGAGTGAGCAAGATTTTGAAAAATATAATCAGCAAAAAGACATTAAGTTAAAAGAAATCAGAGATAAGACTGAAGAAAAAGTAAAAGAGATAAAAGCTAGGGCTGAGGAAGGAAGGTTACAGATCAGGGCTGAGTTTGAGGCTAAGCAAAAGGAGCTAGAAAAGAAACCAAAAGAAGGCACACAGGATAAGGCACAACGTCAAAACCTGAATTATTCTGAAGAAAACATGAGGGAAACATGGGACCCTAAGTACTCCAAAGGGTTAGTTCAGGGCCCGCCAAAAATGGGTGGCCATTCTGTTGATAAAACTTCTGGGCAGAGCCAGTCCAGGAATCAGATTTTGGAGGGAAAACCAAAACAAGATGAGAAAGACTCAAAATACACCAGAAAATGTTATTTCTGTCAGGGAAAGGGCCATCTGATCTCAGAGTGTGAGAAATTAAAGCAGCTAAAAGGAATTGTGCCTCAGGATTCGAGTGGGACCAAGCCAAAAGCTGTGTTCTGTGTCCAGAAAGCACAAGGCTCATTGTCACTGAGGGAGCCTGTTGCCATGGCTACTCAATCTGAAACAGCTACATCTGCTGATCAGGCTGAAGAAAATGGTCCTCTTGTAGAGGTCAGGCGCTGCCTGCTGGTGAGAACAGATTCTCAGTTGTTTGAGACAGCAGGGGTGGACGTAGGAATACTTGACCGTCAGTATCGGGGGCTGCGGGACACTTGTTCTCAGGTGACCCTGTGCCATCCAGATATTATTCCTAGGGAATATGTAATCCCAAATGAGAGCATGAAGGTGGCAGGGATTGAGGGGCAGATAATCTCACTGCCAGTCGCGGAGGTACCTGTGAACTTTCAAGGCTGGAGGGGAGTTTGGCGGCTAGCAATTTCATCGACTCTGCCAGCAGCCGTGCTCGTGGGAAATGACCTGGCTGAACATGTGAAACGGGTGCTAGTGATTACACGTTCACAAGCCACCACGGGGACAGTTCAGGGGGGTACTGATGAGCCAGAGACGGAAGCAGAGGGGAGTTCAGAAGCTGTGGTGGAAACCTTAACCACAGACAGCAGATTTGGACAGGAACAAAAGGCAGACGCCACTCTCCAAAAGTGTTTTGAACAGGTGACTGACGCCCAGCTAACACCTGAAACCCCAGTGAGATTTCTGGAGAAAAAGGGGATTTTGTATAGAGAGACCCTGAGGAATATCTCAAAAGGGGGAGAGGGAATCAGAAGTCAGCTGGTGGTACCTGAAAAGTATCGCCCCATGATCTTACAAAGGGGGCACTCTGACATGTTTGCTGCACACTTAGGGGTGAACAAAACACAGCAGAGAATCACACAGAATTTTTACTGGCCTGACATAGGGAAGCAGATCAGGGAGTTCTGTAAACAATGTGATGTGTGTCAAAGGCAGGGGAATAACCGCGACAGGACCAAAGCAAAGTTGTGCCCTTTGCCTGTGATTGACACTCCGTTCAAATGCATAGGGGTGGATATTGTGGGACCTTTGCCCAAGGCCACAAAGAGGGGGAACAGGTTCATTCTCACCATTGTAGACCATGCCACGAGGTACCCTGAAGCCATTCCCTTGACTAACATTGAAACTAACACAGTGGCAGATGCCTTGGTGGGGTATATGTCCAGGATGGGATTTGCCTCAGAAATAATCACAGATTTGGGAGCATCATTTACATCGAAGCTCATGAAATGGTTATGGCAAATCTGTGGAATTAAGCACAAGGAAACCACTGCCTATCACCCTGAAAGTAATGGGTTAACTGAGAAGTTCAATGGGACTCTAATGCGTATGATTAGGGCTTACTTGGCAGAGAATCCAAACAATTGGGACCAGAAGCTGCAATCCCTTTTGTTTGCTTATCGATCAGTGCCACAAGCCAGTACCGGGTTCAGTCCGTTTGAACTTTTATTTGGGAGAAGGGTGAAAGGGCCCCTTGATTTGATCAAACAAAATTGGGAGCAGATCACCCAGGATGACCCGCAAGACGTTGTGACATACATAGACACCTTGATGAATGACCTAAAGAGAAATCTAGAGCTGGCAGCAGAAAACCTGCAAGCTCAGAAGGTCAGACAGAAAACATGGTATGACCACAAAGCTAGAGAGAGGCACTTTGACCCAGGGGAGGAAGTGCTTTGGCTTAGGCCCTGCAGAGAGAATAAACTGCAGCTCAAATGGGCAGGACCATATAGGGTCATTTCCAAGATGTCAGACCTGAACTACCTTATAGAGCAGGAGGAGAACCAAGCAAGGAGGGTGGTTCATGTGAATGCCCTAAAACCCTACTACAGAGGGGAACAGAGGGTTTTATTCGCGATAAAAGCAGCTGAGAGTGAGGAAGCTGAATTACCCTTCTGGGAGGGTAGAGGGGAAGTAAAATACAACCCAGAGGAGGTAAAGATCAGTCCTGCACTCACCCAAGACCAGCAGCAAGAACTAAAAATGCTGCTTAGTAAATATCAACAGGTGTTTTCCAACAAGCCGGGGATAGTGAAGGGAGTGATGCATCGGATCCACACAGGGGATGCACCCCCGCAGGCAGTATCCCCATACCGAGTAACGGGACCCTATAGGGACAAGGTGCGGAAGGAGCTGGACGAGATGCTTAGGGAGAACATAATCGTCCCCTCTTCTAGTCCTTGGTCCTCTCCGATAGTCCTTGTGGACAAGCCTGATGGGAGCATTAGGTTTTGTGTCGATTACAGGAAATTAAACCGTGTAACCACTCCTGATGCCTACCCAATGCCCAGGCTAGACAACCTGATTGAAACCATAGGGGGTTGTCGGTTCATCTCATCATTGGACCTGGTAAAGGGATATTGGCAATTAAGAATTGATCCCAGGGATCAAGAAAAGACTGCCTTTTGCAGCCCTTTTGGTCTCTATGAGTTTCGAGTCCTGAGCTTTGGTCTCAGAAATGCACCAGCCACATTCCAAAGGCTGATGGACCAGACCTTGGCAGGGCTCAGTGACTTTACAGTGGCCTACATTGACGACATAGGGATCTTCAGTAATACCTGGGAAGATCACCTGATACACCTGGAGTTAGTGCTGCAGAGGTTAAGTGCAGCAGGGCTAACAGTAAAGGCCAGCAAGTGTCAGCTGGGTAGCCCAGAAATAAAATACTTGGGTCACATGGTAGGGGGCGGAGTGATAAAACCCCTGGAGGCCAAAATAGAAGCTGTTCGTGATTGGCCCAGACCCAACACCAAGAAAAAAGTCAAATCATTTCTTGGGTTGGTGGGCTACTACAGAAAGTTCATCCCGAGGTTTAGCGAGATTGCGGCTCCGCTGACCGATCTGACGAGGAAGAAGGCTGATGACCGCATCCCGTGGACCAGCGACTGTGAGGAGGCCTTCCAGAGGTTGAAGCAGGCGCTCATCAACTATCCAGTGCTGCGGGCTCCAGACTTCGACCGGGAGTTCATCATCTACACCGATGCGTCTAACAGCGGGGTAGGAGCAGTTCTGTGCCAGGAGGATGAGAATGGTGACCAGCATCCAGTGTCCTACCTGAGTAGGAAACTTCAAAAAGGTGAGAGACATTTGGCAACCGTGGAGAAGGAGTGTTTGGCCATAGTCTACGCGATCCAGAAGGCCAAGCCTTACATCTGGGGAAGACATTTTGTTCTGTGCACTGACCATTCACCACTGCAATGGTTAAAGACAATGAAAACCCACAATAGCAAACTTATGAGGTGGGCTTTAAACTTGCAGGACTATGACTTTGAAGTGAAAGTGGTCAGAGGGTCAGTGAACTGTGTTGCTGACGCCTTGTCAAGAAGACCTGAAGAATGAAGACGGCGAAAGAACATGGACTATGTATATATATTGATGACAAAAAGTTAAATGTACCTGTTTTTTGACCTTGGTTTGTATGAATAAAGGTAAATTGATGTAATGTATATGGTAAATGTTTAAATGCCTAATAAGTAAGTATGATATGGTATGTATAACTGTTGTTGTGTGTTTTATCCAGGTTGTTTTTTGGTGAAAAGCACCTTAGCTTTCCCCCTACAAAACAACTTATAAAGAGGGGAGGTGTTACATACAGCACTGATGTTACCTGTCTGTCATGGGTTTGGAGGGAAAGTTCCATCCTATGGGGAGTGGAAGGCGGGACATCAGGAGGAGGGGCTGTACTATATATATATGTGAAGCGTGTGTGGAGAAGTTAGAAGACGCTGGGATGTGAAGAAGCAGCAGCTGGGAAGAAGAAGCTGGTGTGGGAGTCTGTGTGTCAGACAGGGTACTACTGTGTGTCAGAGTACCAACCTGATAGGTTCAGGTGTCTGTTGGTTAGCCAGAACTGATAGGTTCAGGGTCTGTGCTTCAAGTTAAGGGTTCTGTGTGAACCAAACTGTATGCATGTATGAATGAGAATAAGCCACGTTACTATATCTTATTCACCTGATCATTTTATTTTCCCTGTGTGTTGTATTTAAATAAACCTTATTCTTTTATTTATTGAAAATCCATCCCTGGTCTGTGTGACTTCTTATAGGGAATGGTTGGTGGCAGCTTAGTTAACGTGTGGCAGATCCCAGTAGGTCTGGGTTTGTCACATTGATCACTGCTATAAAGGATCTGTTTGCTGAGAACTTGCTTTTATCAAGTGAACTTTGGAGGAAAATCATGGTAAACCTTGCACTCTTTCACAATGAACAGAGATGCGCCAGAAGAAGAGAGACTGGGAGATTTCACTCATGTGGAAGAGCCCCCAGAATGCCTATCCATGTGCAAACTTGGGTTACAGAACATTGAGCTATGTTTGTATGTGTAATGTGGCTTCTTTTAATTGGGTTGAGACAAAATAATTGGCTCCTGTGTGACAGCTGGCAGAAAGGTGGAAGAGCCAAGAGAGTTGCTACAATATACAAAATTTATCGAATCTTTTATTTTTTTTTCCAATTACTACCAAAGCATATTTCTTCTCTGTTGGATTTCATTGCATGCCCCATGCCCACCCTTTAGGATTTCTTCTTATTTCCCAGCTTCCCCATACAGGGATGGAGGTAAAAACATTGTTCCTTGCTGTTCTCATTCAGAAGCCAACCACCTCCAGAAGACATTTTGTACTGATATCAAGCTAGCATTATCACACAGCTCAAAGCTGTGGGTGTAGTTTAAGAAATGACTTTCATTAGGACTGGAGAGCTAATCATCCTCATGATTATGATGATGATGATGATGCCTGCTGTAGGCCGACTTAATTTTCTTTCCAGCAAAATTCCTCCGGGTGAAATCCTAAATGAGCTGAATACTCTGGCAGAGAGATCTCCTGCTAGAAGAAAAATTAAGCTTATTGGATTCTGGTATTTTAAGACTGGCTCTACATCCCTCTCCATGTACTCATGCCACTGGGGGCTGGCAGCTTCGCTATTAGTGAGGAAGTGAATACTCTCAGAGTTTTAGTCTGAACTTTAAAGGAGATAGCCAAAGTGCTGAACGTATTTGGGAGGGGATCTCTTTCAGCACCTTGGAGAGCTCTCCTTCAGGTCTGGATCAAAGCCAAGTACACATTAATTGCTCCATTATTCTCCAGTGGTCCATGCCATTCATGGACCAAAATGCTGTACAGCATAACTCAAAATTGTGCAAAAAAAATATGCAACATTCACGGTGTAATTTGTTTTTTTAGCAAACACTTCTGGAGATGCAGTTGTGCATCTAGTTCAGTAGCCACAGAGGTTTCAGTCGGTTGGAAAACCAGTTGTGCAATCAGCTGCACATTCAGGTATGCCTAGGCATAATTCTCTATGAATCTCGGTAGATGCAACTATGCTAGGATTCAGGGGTGTGATGCTTCTACCAGACCATGTCTCTTTGGGTCTGCCAGCTACTTCATCTGTGTCCTCCTGTATTCAGCAGAAGATATTTTTAATGAAACCTCACCATGTTCAAATGCATATGCATGCGTTCCCACCAAAACTTGGGGAAGTTACTTTTTTTTGGAGCTATGACACCCAGCATTTCTCTGCCAGTATGGCTACTGGGAAATCTAGCATTCCAGTTTCTATGACTAATTTCATCTACTGCTTTACTGTTCCTATAAATCCCAAAGCAATACTTGGGGAATAATTTTTAAGACCAACTTAAATGTACACAAAAAAGAGCAATCTGTCCTTCAAATTTGGAAGTCTTATATGTATGCAGATACGAACCATGAGAGAAAAACAGAGAGCCCATTTCTTCCTTCTTCATGTCTTTTCCAGATGGCCCAAGCTTCTGTGGCTTATTTATTTCTTCATTTGTTTATTTCTTCAACTGTTATACTCAATGATTAGTGCAAGGCAGTACTCTGGGCAATTAAGATATAAATTAAGCAAAGACAATATATAACAATAAAAAGAAACAGTAATCCATAAGATGAAATAATAAAAAGAAAACCAAATCCATCAACAACAAGAAACAAGAACATGGTGACGGTTGAACAAAAGTAAGATGGACAATAAATTTGACAATAATTAGAGGATGCCGTCAAAAGCCCCTTTGAAAAACATTGTTTTAGCAACTTCTTAAAGGTTAAAAGGGAGGGGGCCAGCACAGCTCAGCCGGTACCTGATTCCAAAAGGTTAATGCCATGGCCAAGAAGGCTCAATTTCTGGTGGAAGTCTTTCTAGCCACCTTTGGTGTGGCAACTTGTAGGAGAATGGTGTGCAAGGAACTGTTGGTGTGGGCATATTTCTTGGAAAAATGCACTCCGACAAGTAATGGGAGCCCAAACCATGGAGGGCTTTGTAGGTAAATACCAAAACCTTATATATGATCTGGAACATCACAGGTAAGCAGTGCAGATGAGTCAGGACCAGGGAGATCTAGTCAAATTTGCTCATACTCAGAACCAGTCTGGCTGCTGCATTCTTGACCTGCTGAACTTTCTGGTTCAGTCTCAAGGGAAGCCCCCAAAAGAGTGTATTACAGTAGTCAATGCTTAGTTCTCATGGATCTGTCCTTTTATGATGATGATGATGATGATGCCACATTTATCCGAACAAGGGACCCAAATCAGCTCACAACATTAAAATTCACACAATTTAAAACACAATAAGTTCAATATTAAAAAATAAATTAAACAAGATTTATTTATTTATTTATTTATTTATTTATTTATTTATTTATTTATTTATTTATTTATTTATTTATTTATTTATTTTATTTTATTTTATTTATAACCCGCCTATCTAGTCGATTAAGACCACTCTATTTAAATGCAATTAAAAGATTAAAAACATGGAAACATGAAGAAGATTAAAATTATCTGCCAAAATGAGGTTCAGGGATTCAGTTACAATTGTTAATTATGATTACTTATAATTATAATTGTCATTGGTGCCCCTCAACTCCATTTTTAACCCCTAATTTGCTTTTTGATCCCCAATTCGCTGAATTTCTGCAAAGTCTGCCACCCCCAGATATCCTGGTGCTTTTCTTTTGTTTGAAGAATGAGCTATTGTGTAACAGAGGATGTTATGCTGGAGCTTCGATAACAGAGGGAATAACTGGATTGGCAGGCGGACACAGATGGCTAGATGATGGACAGATATAAAATCAGCTTTTTTTTTTTTTTGCATAATGAATGCAACCATTGCTGGGAAAGCTCACAAGACAGAATTAATGAGATGCATGTTGGCCCAAAAATGACCAAAATGGGTTAGTAAGAGATCTGCTGTGCCCTTTACAAATCTCGTTGTCTACCAAAGAAGGTTGGCATTCTCAGCTCTTGCCTTGCACCAATTTCCAGTGACACTCACAACTAGATAAGCTGACCCCCCCAGGCCTCTTCTTGTTATCCACTTTACTTAGTTCAACGTGAATGAGACGCGTTAAGTAAGCCCTTCAGGGCTGAGGGAAAACATTAAATTCACACTGCAAGGAAAAAAAGAAAGGCATATCCCACCAAATCTTGCAGTACTAATAGAAGTGCCCCAGATGAATGCTGGGTTACTCCGAGTGAGGGTCTGGTATGGGGTTTTTTTGGTGGTTCTTTTTGTGTGTGTGTGCTGTTGCTGGACAAGGATCAAGAAAAGAAAAGGAAGAAAGAGAGACTGCAGTGTGTGCACCCAATAAGCAGGTTGTAAGGGAATGTGAAACAAAGCGGAGGGAACTGGTACTGGTGGCAAAAGTATAAATGGGAAACTTGAGTCTCAAGATGGATAAAAATATTGGCAATGCAGATTTTATTATCTAAAAAGCTCAGGCTCAACACGTTTTGGCGGTGGCCTTCTTCGGGAGCTAAACATAAATGAAAACATATATTAACTTAGAAACAGCTGGCTTGGGATGGTTACAGCTCCTTTTTCTCATCTATAGAGTTAAAATATAAAATATTAATGAATATGTGTATATACATATTGTTGCTGTTTAGTCATTAAGTTGTGTCTGACTCTTCGTGACCCCATGGACCAGAGCACGCCAGGCCCTCCTGTCTTCCACTGCCTCCCAGAGTTGGGTCAAGTTCATGTTGGTCGCCTCAATGACACTGTCCAGCCATCTCGTCCTCTGTCGTCTCCTTCTCCTCTTGCCTTCACACTTTCCCAACATCAGGGGCTTTTTCAGGGAATCTTCTCTTCTCATGAGATGGCCAAAGTATTGGAGCCTCAGCTTCAGGATCTGTCCTTCCAGTGAGCACTCAGGGTTGATTTCCTTCAGAATGGATAGGTTTGTTCTCTTTGCAGTCCAGGGGACTCTCAAGTCTCCTCCAGCAGCATATACATATACATAAATAAAATACATACAGATATATATACATATATACATATACATACAAATACATGTACATATATACATATAGCGTGTGTGTGTGTGTGTGTGTGTGTGTGAGTGAGTGAGTGAGAGAGAGAGAGAGAGAGAGAGAGAGAGAGTATTATTCATGTATATGCATTTTACCTGGTCCTTTCCATCCCAAAGGACGCCGTCCCTGTAGACGTTGTGCCTATTGTAGAAAAACATGTCATATGATGGAATTTAAAGATCCACAGAATGGCAAGGGATACATCCTGAAGAAATTTTCCAGCTGAAATACTAAGGGAGTGATCTATGCTGTCAGTTGTCCTTGCAACAAATTAAGACAAAGATAGGAGAACATCTGAGTAATTTAAGAAATAAAAAACTGAGTAGTCCTCTTGTCAGTCACTTCACAGAATTTAACCACACAATAAGAGATTTAATATTCTGAGTCTTGGATATGGTTCCTGTTAAGCCTGAGAGGTCCTTAACAGAGAAAGGAAATCAATTGGATATTGAGTTTGAACACTTTAGCCCCTTTTGAACTAAATGAAGAAACAGATTTCTTGCCCTTACCACAGCAATGCCCCCACTGCCTCTGCTGATTATCTCACTGTCCTTGACTTGTCCACCAGCGAGAATAAATAGAGACCATCTCTTCTGTACCATTTGCACTCTTTTGCTGGTAGAGACCAAACGAGAGGCAAACGTTCCAAAAGCTTGCTATGTCTCTTATATGCTGTCTGTCATTAAGCTGTAGTAGGAGTTTAGAGATCTTGTTATGTGCATATTCATTCATATTTTATATTGTTAACTTTATGGATGAGAAAAAAGAGCTGTAACTGTCCCAAGCCAGCTGTTTCTAAATTAATATATACCATATATACTCGAGTATAAGCCATCCTGAATATAAGCCGAGGCATCCAATTTTACCACAAAAAACTGGGAAAACTTATTATAAGCCGAGGGTGGAAAATGCCAGCCAGCCTCTCCCGGTGCCCATTCATTCTGCGGGCTCTCCAAGGGCAGAGTGCCGGACAGGGTCTGGGAGGGGAGTGTCCTTCTTCCTTGGCAGCTTCTGTGGTGGCTCCACAGCAAGGATGAACCTAGGATCGGCCAGGCAGTGGGAAGGAGGCATCAGCCTGCCGTCAAACCAATTGGCAGCGCGAAGGGCAGTTCATGTGACTCATGTGAACTCTGGTGGCAACACGTCCAGGCTGGATGCTCCCTTTCTTCCTTTGTGATTCTGGGGTTGGGCGGGGGGAGAGAATGACCTGAAAGTGACTGTTCTGGGGCAGGGAACTACAGAGCATGAGTTTGAAAGAACTTTGACACCGACTCGAGTATAATTGTTAAGACAGGATAGATAGATAGATAGATAGATAGATAGATAGATAGATAGATAGATAGATAGATAGATAGATAGATAGATAGATAGATAGATAGATAGATAGATAGATAGATAGATAGATAGATAGATAGATAGATGGATGGATGGACGGACGGACGGACGGACGGACGGACGGACCGACGGACCGACGGACCGACGGACCGACGGACCGACCGACCGACCGACCGACAGACAGACAGACAGACAGACAGATAGATAGATAGATAGATAGATAGATAGATAGATAGATAGATAGATAGATAGATAGATAGATAGATAGATAGATAGATAGGTTTTGCTTTGTTTTTGTTTATTTACAGAGTGCAACAGTATAAACTGACTAGTGAAGAAGAATTACTTTGGAGACTGATAATAAGGCAAAATAAATGTTGGAAAGAAGACCTTCCTGTATATTATCTAGGAAATCCATTCAGGGACCGAGCAGAAGAAATGATCTCCAAACTTTGTTACCGAACCCCCTAGAGTTGTCTTCCATGTGTGCACGTTGCCTCTGTCTAGTAAAATATGCAGGAGCAAGAAGGAACCGGAAGTGACTATATAGCTATTGCTCCCCCCTCCACCAACAGAAGACGTTGATGGAGAAGTTGATGCATGAGAAGTTGAAGCAACAATGCCTTAAAAATGGTTTCCCATTGCCTTCCTGAGGGAGATGTCTTGGCACCCATCAGCATTTTGGTCTCTTTTCCATATTTCTCTGGTTACAGCATGTCTCTTCCACCCGTACAACACTGTCGGCCACTTTCTCTCTGAACAGATGGGTTTTCAAGCATCTTTGAAATGGAAATGGCTGTCCTCAAAACGATGACACAACAGAATACAGTCCTATCTGGCTGCTCAATGCCGACTTATAGAAGAAAATGAGTGCTTCTAGCGGCTAGCCCCAGCTTTGCCACCCTCCTTCAAGCGAAGGATGATATGTCTGAAAAGAGAGCTCTCTCTCGCCCCATGAGTCGGAACCCTGATTTTTAGGGTCCTAGCTTCCCTGGAATGTTTTCCACCTTCAAAATGATCTCTCCTCCATTTACAGGAGAACAACAGAAAGAACAACAGTGGAGTGAAATCAAGAAAATCCCCCGTTATGCCTGAACATCTAACACACCTTTTAATGACCACACCAAGTGTGTCAGTTTATCCTTTATGAGCTCCAATTTAGGGTTTCGGTGAGCAGGGCCTGTTTTATTGTAGCATCCAGGAGCTTTCTACTTTGCAAAGCATTCTCTGCTTCATGGACAGAGATACACACTAATTTTCACTCTCCGGCCACATTAATGCTTATGTCTGATGCATTAAATAAATAAGGCATTAGCCTTCCAGTTTCAGAAAATATTCGGTGTGGGTTTTTTATCTGGAGCTACTGTTGCTGCTGTGGTTGTTAGCATTTCTTTGAGCGCGTGTTCCCTTTTTTCATCCGCTCATACAGGGCTGGATCCCAATTGCTTTTGTGATATTTATTTTACTTTTATTTTACATTATGCTGTGGGAGTGTCTCCGTGTGCACCTTAACCGTGAAACATCTCGATTGCATTTGTTGAAGAAATAATGGATACTTAAATACCACTATAATTTGGAGGTGAGTGAGTATTTAGTTTGGTTTTCTATATATTATATACATATATGTAAATTATAAAATAAATTTATTATGAAATAAATAAATTTCAGAAACCACAAATTGCTTTATAAACACAAAGGAAAGAATTTGAGAATAGAAGAATAAGGAGACAACGCTGACAGATTCATCCATTCAGGTAGACTGCTTTGAAAGGCAAATGCAAGAAACCATCTTGTAACTCCTGAGCAGCAGGTCTTCTTCATTCAGCAGTATACTACTACTGAACATGGAGGTTCCATTGTGGCTGATAACTATGAATAGATTTTTCTTCCAGGAATTTATCTAATCCTCTTTTCAATCCGCCTAAGCTGGTGGCCGCCGAGCACAATTTGTGGCAGTAAATGCCATAAATTAATTATGGATCGCTATCCGGGGATTTTAAATCCCTTTTTAAAAAAATAATGGTGGTGGTGATCTCCCCCAACTCACCCATATTAATGCTGGAAGATGTCTATTCCAAAGCCTGCATGTGCTGACCTGAATTAATGCATGCAAATCAGCAACAGACATTTCTCTCTCCTCCCCCCACCGCCTACCACAACTTTTCCACCCCCACATGTCCCAAAAAAGAAACAGCCAACACAGCAGATATTCACGTCCTTCAGGGATGGGCCCCTGTTTCACGAACTGAACTCACAATCAGGTCATTTTTAGGGGACTTATGACTGCCGAGATTCATCATATGACACAGGATAAGAAATATGCATCTCGTTTATGAACTCTGCCTGAGTGAACAGCTGTTTTCTCTCGGCCATCTGTCCCAGGCAACTCTCTCCTGCTCGGCTTTTTCTGCTCCATTGTTAGCTGGGTGTTCCTGTAGGGTTTTTTTTTTTTTTAGAAGGCTAGGGTGATGCTTGCTTTTTCTTTTCCTTTTCCCTTAATGGTTGAGCAGGAGTTTCATGAAGTCACACCAGGATGTAGAAGGGGACTAATGAAAGGAAGACGAAATTGCCTTTAAAATGAACAGGTTGCATCTCTAGCCTGTGACCTGAGCAATGAGAGCATCAGGACATCATTAGATGCAGATCTCACTTAAGAACTAAAACAGAGGCCCAACTCAAGCTGCAGTTTGCAACTTAGCTTGCTTCTGTTTTGCACCTGATATTGAGGAGCAAAAAGCTATGTGCCCGAGAAATCAGATGTGCAAAACAAACCCCGTGTTTTGCACATCTGATTTCTCGGGCACATAGCTTTGAAGGATGTGCGTGTCTACAAGGAAAACACGATAGAAGCAGGAAGTCTGCAGACTTCCAGCCGCTCCATTCCAACTCTACTGGTTTTCCCCAGTCGCTAGTGGAGGTTGTCCATGACTTTGTCTATCTTGGCTCAACGATCTCTGACACTCTCTTCCTAGATATCAAGCTGGACAAATGCATTGGCAAAGCAGCTACCATGTTCTCTAGACTCACAAAGAGAGTATGGCTTAATAAGAAGCTGATGGCATATACCAAGATCCAGGTCTATAGAGCCTGTGTCCTGAGCACACTCCTGTATTGCAGTGAGTCCTGGACCCTTTGGGCATGGCAGGAGAGGAAGCTGAACACCTTCCATATGCATTGCCTCCGACACATTTTTGGTATCACCTGGCAGGACAAAGTTCCAAACAGAGTAGTCCTAGATCGAGCTGGAATTTTCAGCATGTATACATTACTGAAACAGCAACGTCTGCGTTGGCTTGGGCATGTTGTGAGAATGGCTGATGGTCGGATTCCAAAAGATCTCCTGTATGGAGAATTAGTGCAGGGAAACCACCCCAGAAGGAGACCACAGCTGCGATACAAGGAGATCTGCAAGCAGGATCTGAAGGCCTTAGGAATGGACCTCAACAGATGGGAAATCCTGACATCTAAGCGTTCAGCCTGGAGGCAGGCAGTGCATCACGGCCTCTCCCAATTTGAAGAGACCCTTGTCCAGCAGGCTGAGGCAAAGAGGCAGTCCCGAAACCAGCAAAACCAGGGAGCTGGGCAGGGGACAGGTTGTATTTGTCTTCAGTGTGGAAGGGATTGTCACTCTTGAATTGGCCTCCTCAGCCACACTAGACGCTGTTCCATGTCCTCCATACAGAGTACATTACCATAGTGTCTCGAGACTGAAGGATGCCTAATCCTAATCCTAATACAGTAAGTCAGTGTTCCAGGAGTACTGAACACACTGGATCCTCACCATACCCTTTTGTGGATTTTCACACATGTGGCAACACATACACAGCTTTTCTTAAATGGTGGCTGAATTCCACCATTAAGTTGCGACTAACGAAGGCCCATTGAATCAGTGGGGATTTGGTGAGTCAATTACTCCATAAATTCCATTGACTGATTGGGCCTACTCTAACTGAAAGTCACTACTGGATTTCAGCCGGTATGTGTGGGTTCTAAGATACCATATTTTTCCTAATTCTAATTCTTGGCTTTCCCAGCATGCCCTATGCTGCCTATGCCATCTTCTTGTGTATGAACAGCATGGCTTTGACTAAACAGGCGGGGTATAAATCAAATAAATAAATAAAATAAAATAATAAAAAATAAGCAATGGGAAGGATTTGTCTGAGCTCATGACTGTATTATGTATTTCTGGGTCTCTCTAATAAAAACCCGATTCCTGTGAATAGGAAAATTGCAAATACAATGATGATCAGGAGTAAGTAGATGCCCCCTGTGTGTAAAATGCCTCCAGTTAATCTTTTCCAGTAGAGATGGACATGAGCAGTTCGTGCTGGTTCATTTCTCAGCTGAACAGGTGTTTGGTCCTTCCCAGCCCCACCTCCTCTGGCAAGCGTCCACTCAGAAGCAGTCGCTTGGCTTCCCTGCCCTGTCCTGCCAATCGTCACCATCGTCATCACCATCATCATCATCATATTTCTTTACTCACTTTGTTTAGCTTTCAAATATTCTTGCTTACTAATGTCAAGCTGCCTTGGACCTTCTTAAGGAGGAAGGTGGAGTAAAAATATTTTAAATCAATAAAAATGCATTCCCCAAACAGCTCTCAGGGCTTGCCATTCTGCATAATTAAGAACCCAGCATGATGAATTTCTCTCTCTCTCTCTCTCTTTCTACCGTTGTGTGATCCTCAAATACAGAGTCAATTCATATGAGACTTTAGATGTACTGAAGTGTCTTGACTTGAGCCCAGCCTGAAATATTGGCTCGTGTGAAGGTTCCTGCTCCATCACTTTGAATTAGACTAACTCGGTAGCAAGAACAGCATTAGCTTCCTCTTTCTACTTAGTATACATGCATCATAGGCTAATGGGTTGCTTTGAGCAAAGGTTTGATGTATACGTGTGCTTTAAAACAAATATAAAATGTACAGCGCCAGGGGGAAATAATTATATTTATACTTGTATCTTGCATCCCAGTTAAGGAAACCATCCCTAAGGGAGAGAAGGAGGAGGTGGCGTAGACTGAGATACCAGGATGGTTTCTTTTTGTCCTGCTCTTATGATAGACTTAGCTTCCAGTTCAAAATCCGTGGCTTGAATCCCTTCATCAATTTACGATGAAATTCCACTTCTGTTGAGCTGTTAGTACCAGGAACCGAACCGGAATTTCACATTCTAGGGCAAGCTGCCAAGTTCTTGGAGCTCCTTGGGATTATTTGGCCTTTCCTGCCAAAGTGCAGTGGCCAAATGCTGAGGTTCTGCCTGTTGAACAGGCGTAACAATTGCTCTGGAGACTCACCAGGAGGCCGAAACCAGGCAGGCAGACAGACAAAACCCAACTTCCTGCTATATTCAGAGCTCAGTCCTAATGACTGGACATAGCCAAAAACCTGTTGAGCTAGCAGTGAATCCAGATCCTTCCGAGGTGATGCCTGTTGGAAGCTACCTGGGTCTCAGTCAGGGAGAGCATGCATTCCATTGGAACTTTCCCCAACATCCAGATGATGCAAGGCTTAAATCGATACTAATAATGACAAAGAGCGACAAAAACGCATGGCTTTGGGGGGGTGGGTGTTTGAAAAACACTTCCTGTAAAAGTGTTGCTGCCCGCCAGCAGCCCCCTCATGAGCCAGACACAATGATGCAGGTGAAGCAAACTAGAGATTTATTAATTTGGGCAAAGAAGAAATAACAAATCACAAACGTACGGGGAAAAAGGCCTCAGGAGCCTCAAACCAGCCCGAGGAAGGAGCCTGGCTTTCTTTCCCTACAGACTCTGGGAGTGTGTTGAAGCCTTATTTCTTTCCCAATTGTAGAACCCCTCAGAGTTATGTGAGGCAGAGTGTGCCACGGTGAGAGGGCTGGATTGCCAAGGTCAAGCAGCCCTACACGGTGGTCTTTCCCTCTCTGTTTCTTGGGGGGGGGCAATACAGCTTCCAGAAGCCTCCAGTTCCTCTGATTGAGAGATTCTGAGTGTTGAACACCCCCTTCCCAAAAAAAGAGAGGCGATGTTTGCAAATTCGGTCTGTAATTAATTCGCTTTTAAGAGGAATTTTAATTTCACCACATGATGACGCCATAATGACATTGCCTGGTCTTTTTTGTTGTTTGTTTGTTTGTTTTTGTGTGTGTGTGTGTGTGTGTGTGTGTGTGTGTGTGTGTGTGTGTGTGTGTGTGTGTGTGTGTGTGTGTGTGTGTGTGTGTGTGTGTGTGTGTGTGTGTGTGTTGTTTTTTTAATGACTTTTAAAAAGGCTGTTAGAGGCAATCTCAGTATGTCCATCAGCAGTTAGAAATAAATGCCGGACATTTTTCCTCAAGAGAAGAGTGTGATGATGTTCTTCGCGGCCACAAATAAATGTTCACCTAGACAACGGCACAATGCATCCTTCCAAATACATTTTAGACAGCATTATTGTTCCATCTTTTTCTCCCCCAATCTGGAAGTTCCAAGACAAAACCAAAAATGGTTATCATCTCAGATCTGTTCCATTCATGTTTGGAGAAGCACCAAAACATCTTTCGAAACATTATCAAGACACCTTGAGTGTGGTTTTCTTCTCTTTTTAAAACTCTCAATGAAAATGTCATTAGGAAGATTCCTTTTGTGTCTCGTAAATTCAGTCAGGGCGTTCCAACTTCCCAGATGCTACCCCTGCATAATAGGAGAGATTAGATGGATCACAGGTACAGAGAAGGAACAAACAGAACAATGATACAAGATGAACATCCTTCTGTCGCTGAAGACAATCAATTTTTCCCCCAGCGACATCTGCTTCTTGTAAGCTGACTGATTCAAACTACTCATTTTACAATGATTTAAAATTGAAATATCTTTTTTTTAAAAAAACAACAAGTGTCTGGAAACAATGCTATCAATGTTACCTGTCAGGTTGGTTTGAAATGGAATGAAATAAGACAAAGATGCTGCTGTCAGGAGGATCTTTGCCTTAATGTCTTATACAATTAACCCAATCAGTCCTAATGAGAGCTTGTCTGGTATAGTAAATAGAGTATTGGACTAGGATTCAGGAAACCTGGGTACATCTCTTCCGTTAGCATGGAAATTCACCAGGAGCTAGCTGCAAATTGGAGGAAACCTGATAGCACATAACAACAAAAACAACTTTCCAAATAACTATCTTCTCCTCTATGGACCTGTCTATTCATACCCAGCATGTCCTTAGATGTTCTTGTACATTCTCCATCATCCCCAACTACTGTCCCTGCTATTTGAGAAATGATGGGAGACGTTGCTATCAGGTTTCCTCCAATTTGCAGTGACCCAAACAAATGCAAGATGGTCACAGAATTGCAATTTTCAGAGAGTGGTTTACTGTAGCTAGCTCCTGGTGAATTTCCATGCTAACGGAAGATATGCACCCAGGTTTCCTGATGTTGATCTCTGCTCTGCTTATTTCCGATCGTTAGTTGATCCCTGGTGGAGACCCTGTATATGAAAAGGAGAATTTTACCAGAAATTCAAAACTCAACAACAACTCTCACCCTATGCTCCATGATTATTAAAGCTGCCTCCATGCGCCCCAGTAATACTCAGACATGAGCATCTCCACATATATACTTCTACACCGAAAGACTTACTCATGTCCCAGAGCATGTAGGGTTCCAAGACTCAGGGAAACCTCCATTTAAAAAATGGTGCGTGAATGCATTCCTAACACGTATGTTCCTATTAATGCATTGATAAAACAGACCAGGCAGCCTTACTTGCTTTCAAGATACTCCATTGACACAAACATATACACACACTTATAAACACCCCAGATACTCAGCATTCCGTGGCTGTGGGGGAAGCAGAAAAATCCTAAAAGGGGCTGTGGGTTAATCCAGAAATAGAGAGGTTGCTTTGGGGGGGGGGTATGAATGACGATTCCCAACATCCTCCAATAAAGTCTTTAGTCCATAAAAAACCACTGCCCCATGGTTCACCCAAAGTTTTTTCATACTACTAAAAGCCCCAGGATTTCCTTAAACACATTAATACCTACCCTCTTGTTTCTGAGTCGTAGTCAATGGTTTCTGCAGAGATGACATAACCTTTGCCATCAATACTAATAATATAACAATAACCTTTGAGTGGAAGGGACCCTCTGGATCATCAAGTCCAGCCCTTCTCAAGAAGCGACAGTGGGCATCTAAACTTCCAACTTCTGGCTCTGCAGCCAGAGACCTAAACCACAAAGCTATCCAGCAAAATTAATTACAGTAATTAAAATTCATTCATTCATTCATTTGTTCGTTCGTTCATTCATTCATTCGTTCATTCGTTCGTTCGTTCGTTCGTTCGTTCGTTCGTTCGTTCGTTCGTTCGTTTGTTCATTCATTCACCACCCCATTAGTGCAAAAGCACTATTCTTATGCACTGAATGTGCAGAATGTATTTGGCAGCAACTTCCCTGCCACAGATCTCGAGATGGCATGCCTATTTTTTTTCACCCCTCCATAATTTTCCTTGTCATGGACCTGCAAGGTAAATCAGCTGAAGACGCAGTGAACGGAGTGATCCAGGTTTCAAAATGCCATGATAAGCCAGCGATTTGGAGCCATGCTTCGAATGACACTTTCTGCAGTCAACCAAAACCGGATCATGAGCGCTCTGAAGCCATCCAACACACACTTTCCTAGACAGCCATTAAGTCAGCGGGAAATTCTTAATCAAATGCTATTAATCTCATACTGAGATTCATCAGCTTTAAGTTACAGTGCTCCAGAGGCTTGGCACTGTTGTTAAAAATATGAAATCAAGATGCATTATTATTGTGAGTAAATCCCGTTAGTAGCATCTAACCCCCTTAATTAGATTTCATTTTAAAGTAACCCCTTTGGGGTGCTTTGCAGAATAATGAGTTTGCCATAGCCACTCATTTCGCCCCCGCTGCACAATGAGAAGAGGTAAGCAATGACAGCTTGTGTTGTAATGGCTGACTGCAACTTTATTTACTCTGATAATAATAATAATAATTCCATGCTGTCAAGTCAGTTCCAACTTGTGGCTACCCTTGTCAGGGTTTTCAAAATTCAGAGTATTCTGAAGTGGTCGGGACGCTCTGGGATTGCACGGTTAACACAAGGCGATGCAACTTTATTCCTCCGGGAGGCATAGTAGAAAAAACGACCCATCTTACTGAGCTATCCAGCCTGTCCTTGATTTAATACCGTCTGAAAATGGATTGCAAATTATAATCCCAGCCACCAATCCGAGCCTTAGCCAGTTTATCCATTTTGCCTTCCCAGTATTCAGGTCACACTTGAGTACCCAAACCTGTTACATCATAATCTGGAGATATCACCAAGTTTGCACCTCCCCTTCAATTACCCAAATCAGTGGTTCCCAATCTTGAGTCCCCAGATGTTCTTGGACTACAACTCCCAGAAACCCTGCCCAGCACAGCTAGTGGTAAAGGCACCTGGGAGTTTTAGTCCTAGAACATCTGGAGGCCCAAGGTTTGAAACCACTGGTCTAAATTGATGAGATGGCCACCTAAGTTCTTTTGCTATCAATTGTATAATTCTATCCCACTGATTATCTTCCCCATCCCATCATATTAAGCTTGCCAACATTGCAACAAGGGGGCCATTATACATTATAGATAGCCTGTCTTTAGCAACTGATACCATTTAACGTTCTAGAGATATGATTCAGGCAGACCTTCATGACTCAGTAATTATATTTCTAAATGAAGCCCATGTTTTCCTCCGAATAACCAGTCACATTCAAAGCTAACTAACTTGCAAACTACAGCAGGTGTGAAAACAATCAGATACTGTCAACGCTTCAGGAATCCCCTCTTTTAATGACAGGTGATTTGTAATACAGAGTTTGGTCCAAACATATGCCATACTCAGTAAATAAGAGTAATGTTTATGGGAGTCCATTTCCAAAGGCAATACCTCAGGGAAGACAAACATTAAGGCAGTTCTTTTGCCACTCTAGTTACAATGAAAAAAAATGACTTTTCAAGTTCTAGAAGGACAAGCAAGAGGTGCCTGGAATAACACTACATCAAGGGAGGTAGATTTGAATTGTGGTGCTAGAGGAGACTCTTGAGAGTCCCCTAGACTGCAAGGAGAACAAACCTATCCGTTCTGAAGGAAATCAACCCTGAGTGCTCACTGGAAGGACAGATCCTGAAGTTGAGGCTCCAATACTTTGGCTATCTCATGAGAAAAGAAGACCTCTTGGAAAAGACCCTGATGTTGGGAAAGTGTGAAGGCAAGAGGAGAAGGGGACAACAGAGGACGAGATGGATGGACAGTGTCATCGAAGCGACCGACATGAATTTGACCCAACTCTGGGAGATAGTGGAAGACAGGAGGGCCCTGGAGTGCTCTGGTCCATGGGGTCATGAAGAGTTGGACACAACTTAACGACTAAACAACAACAACAAAGGGAGGTAGATTGGTTGTGCTCCTTCCTTGGGCCAAATGAAACAAAGTCATGGAAAGAACATATGTTACACAGGACTGCCCTGACACATGATGATTCCCAGCCTTCTTGTGCAATTTCAGCCCATTAATTTCAGACCACTGACACAGAGAACATATTCTGGAGCAGAAGGCTGTCATGCATTCCATAAAGAACATTCTCATTCCAAGTAGAGGTCTCACAATCCCCTTGGGACAGGCCGGCATCTCTAAAATATTGCCCATCTGTAAACATCACACAGCTGATGCAGATCTGGGGAAAGTTGCTTTTCTGGACCACAGTTGTGGAATTTTGGGAGCTGAAGTCCAAAAAAAAGGAGTTGTTGAGGTCCCCAACACCCATGACATTTCCCCACCAAGCGTAAAGATATGTCCCTGGAGATCAAGACTAAGATCCTCCACAGTCTTGTATTTTGGATCACCATGTACGGGTGTGAAATCTGGACAGCAAAAAAGATTTATTTGAAATGTGATGCTGGATGAGAGCTTTGCAGAGATGGTGGACTGCCAGAAAGACAAACAGGTGGGTCCTAGATCAAATTGAGCCTGAACTATCTCTAGAGGCAAAAATGTTGAAACTGAGGCTGCCCTACTTTGGGCACCTCATGAGGCAGGATTATCTGGGGGGAAAAACAATAATGCTGGGACAGGTGGAAGGCAGCAAGAAAAGAGACCAAATGCAAGATGAAAGAAACCCACATTCTTGAGTTTACAAGAGCTGAGCTATGCAGGAGGACAGGACATTTTGGAGATAACTCATTCATACGGTCACCATAAATCGAAGGCGACTTGACAGCACATAACAACATATATAATACAGAGAGAGAGAGAGAGAGAGAGAGATGCATATCAATATACAGGTACATGCCAATATACATATGCATATAGATACAGATATAAGAACCAGTCCTTTGAAAACCTGATGACTCAATATGTGGCTGTTGGCAAATTATCCGGACAACAGCAAGGCGTGTTGTGCCTCTTTGGCCAGGCAGCCTCAATTTAAAAGTGCAGGACCCGTGGAATGTCAGATTGGCTGGTTGGCCACTGATGTGACACTCTTGACCATCGGACAATACGGAACCACATTTCCCGACCATCCTATTAGCAGAAGTCAGATGGTAATTTAGCCAGACAAGCCAGAGTCCTGTCAGTGCTAATTTCATGCACAATCAGACAAATACATCATGATCGACATTTAATGTCTCCAAGAAAGGTTGGGGAAAGAACACATTTATAATCTGATCCTCCAGGCTCACTGTGGGTGCAGGCACTCGTATCAGACACACAGAAGGATTTCCCCTGTCGCTTTTTGGTCTTTATGTCATCAAGGGGGAACCGTCCATATCCGCCATTCACAGGCGCATCCGCCATCTAAGGACCAGCCTAGCTAACGTCAGAAGAACTTGACACCAAAAACACTGGCCATCAACTGAAGAACTGACCTCAGCAAGTAAACATGTGATCAGATGGTGGGAAAGCCACAGCTGATGTCAGTGGAGGGATCACTCCCAATGATGAAATCACAGAGCCTCAAGGTGAAGTGGGGGTAATTGTTACCTTTTTGTCATTCTGCTTCCCTCCCTCTTCCCTCCATCCCTCCGAAGTACAGTAGGACCCCCTTATCCATGGGATCAGGATCTGCTGATTCACTTATCCACGGTCTGAAACAGTCTGTCACTGATATCCAGTGTTACAAATGATAAGACCTTTCAAATACAGTGGACCCTCTACTTACGGAATTAATCCGTATTGGAATGGTGGCTGCAGGTCGAAAAGTCTGTAGGTCGAGTCTCCATTGACGTACAATGCATTGAAAACCGATTAATCCGTAACCGGCCGTTTTTGTTCCATTTTCGTTCCATTTTGGGTTTTTTCTGGTCTGTAGGTCAATTCTCAGGCTGCAAGTCGAACCTAAATTTTGCAGCTAGAGAAGTCTGTAACTCGAAAAGTCTGTAAGTCGAGCTGTCTGTAAGTCGAGGGTCCACTGTACTTGAAAGGCTGTCATACAGAAGAGGAACGAGATCTGTTCTCGATCATCCCAGAATGCAGGACACACAACAGTGGGCTCAAGTTACAAGAAGCCAGATTTTGGTTGAATCAGGAAAAACTTCCTGTTAGAGCAGTAAGATGGTGGAACCAATGACCTCAAGGGGTGATGGGCGTTCCAACACTGGAGGCCTTCAAAAGAAACTTAGATAATCATCTGGCAGATATGCTTTGATTGTATTCCTGCCTTGAGCAGGGGGGTTGGACTTGATGGCCTTATAGGCCCCTTCCAACCTCACTTTTCTATGATTCTATGTGCCATCAAGTCCATTTTGACTTCTGGTGACCCTTTTCAGGGTTTTCCAAGTAGAGAATGTTCATAAGTAGTTTGTCACTCCCTTCTTCTGGTGGTGCCTTGGAACTGTGCCACTTGCCCACGGCTACACAACATACATTCTAGTTTGTCATCGTATGCTAAATGTTGATTTATGTCTCTACTGCTTAAGGTGATTATTTTTTACCTTTACAGTGCAAGGGTGCAGTTATACTAGGAAAACGAGTCAGTAGTTGGACTGGGATATTTGAAATCGGGTTAAGGTCACGTAGTATTTGGGTCAGTGTGTGCATCCTCATGGGAAAACGTTTAATCTGTTTCTAAGGTATGTTGCATATTGGTTGAGTGGGCTAGACAGACTTTTAAAATTGCTGCAATTGAGGCTTTGTTCTTTGCTTGTCTGCCCATCCTTGTGCCAGCCACAGTATAAGCAGCTACAGTCCTTCAAAAGTTCATATATAAGTGGGGGGGGGGGGGAACAAACAGTTATGGTCACTGTTAAGGCAAATATCAGAAGTAGCTAGCAGAATAGCCTCTCCCCTAATTTTTTTAATCTTATTTTCCACACTAATCTCTTCTAAGAGGCCACCAAAAATTACTTGCAAATCAAAGGGGGGGGAATACAGCTATTTAAAATTCTTTAGATGTAGATCTGGATTCAACCTCAGATATACAGATGATACCACTCTGATGGCAGAAAGTGAGGAGGAATTAAAGAACCTCTTAATGAGGGTGAAAGAGGAGAGGGCAAAAAATGGTCTGAAGCTCAACATAAAAAAAAAACCTAAGATCATGGCCACTGGCCCTTGTGATGTCACAGAAATGAGGCAGGCAAGAGTCGCAGGGGAATGGAACTAGCTTCTGTGCCAGAAAATTGTGGAACAATCCATTAAAACTAGGTTAACCAGGTTATATGGTCAGCCAGAACCTGAGGGGAGAGTTACGTTTGTTGTTGTTTTTACTGATCAGTCGGGCAGAAAAATGCACCCGACTCCTGGAGTGGTTGCTGCCGTTCGTCCTAGGATAATTTATCCCTAGAACATCTATGCAAGGACTAACTTAACAGCTTGCCGTTAAGTCTGTGTTATGATCTGATTTGGAGGCCCATTTAAAGCTTTGGGTTAATTCCTGCTTTAGGTCAGAGTGATTTCTGCCTCATCTGATGATGTGTATCCTGGATCGGCATTAATTTATAATTCTCTTATTACCTTGATTTGGGGAAAACCAAAACGGCAAAGGCTTTTGGTCCAAACCAGGACCATTTACTTAGCAGTTTTGGATTTGTCTGAAACTTGTGCACAATTCTAAATTCAGGAGATTAGTTTTGCATACATAATATGTTGTTAGTCAGGTATCACCGGGTTCTGACAGTGTGATTTGCATAAATGGGAACTGTGGTTAACATTTACAGAAGCTATAGGTATTGTGAGGACACATGTAAACAGGGATGAGAAATGAACAGACATTTGAAAATGTTTTATATGAGAAATATAAAAGTACACCTACACGCTGTCTGGAGATTCTATTTATGGTTTGCAGTCGCTTTCGAAAGAGCCCATGTTATCTTCCTAAGGAATACTGCCCTCTACAGGTCCTTCTAGCACATCACAGCTGCACACAGATCTTGCCTGAGTGTTGTTTAGAATAGATCTACAGTACTGTATTCTAGACAGGGATGTGCCGGGCGTATATTTTGGACTCCAAATCCGAGAATTCTCCATTTTGGGAGTTCTGATCGACACACAGACACCTAAATATGGCTCACCTGGAAAAAAGGGCCCAAACTGGAAAGTTCTGAGACTGAGCTAGGCCTAACTCTGCCCAAGCTTCCTATCCATATACAGTGGTGCCTCGCTTAACGACGTTAATTCGTTCCAGCGAAATTGCTGTAGAACGAAAACATCATAAAGTGAAAACAAAAAACCCCTTGAAACACATTGAAAACAGTTCAATGCGTTCCAATGGGCTAAAAACTCACCGTCCGGCGAAGATCCTCCATATGGCGGCCATTTTTGCTCCCTGTATAGCGAGGAATCTGTCCCTAAGCGCAGTGTGGAGCCATTTTAAGCAGCTGGTGGCCATTTTGAAAACTCGATGATCAACTGTTTTTGATCGTCGTAAAGCAAAAGCAGGGAACCGATCATCGCTAAGTGAAATTCCTCCATTTAGACCATCGTTTTGCGATTGCAAAAGCGATCACAAAAATGTTATTGTGAAGCGTATTTGTCGTAATGCAGGGTAAAAATTAAGCGGGGCACAACTGTAATGTGAGCTATGGTGTGGATGATGGGTCAAAGGTTTTCTGCCTCTGTCATGATTCTATCACGATTGCCAGGGCATCATGTCGTCAGCCAGAAAACTGTGTGAAACAGCCCGTTCCCAAAGTGGCCCAAAATGCAGGATGCTGTATGGTCACACCCTAACGAAGTAGATAATGAAGGGCAGAAACCGTTGTAATCCGGGAAGAGGGGCAGAGGTGGCAATGGATTCTACCCACTTATACCTTTTTTTGGTCTTGAGTCAAGCTATGAAAAAGATGGTTTGAGAACCTTTCCGTACAGTTCGCTGGCACTGAAGAAGGTCTTGCGGTGGCCTTAGCATGTACCATCAGTTTTATAAACAATAGAGAGGCCCGTGAGGGCAGAATCCTGCTCGTTGTTGTTGTTGTTGTTGCTGTTGTTGTTGCACTCATACCATGTTCCGCTGCACAAAGGGATGGACAGTTTCTGAGCTCGCACAAAAACAGATATGGGAGCAATGTTAATCTGTTTTTAAGCTACGTTGCAGATCGGTGGAGGGGGCAACACAGGCTTTTAAAATCACTGCAGTTGAGGCTTCGTTCTTTGTGGCCTTGGAAGGACCGAGTCGCTGGGACAGATGAGCGGCGAGCAGGAGGGGAGTGGCGAGCGAAGCTCCGCCTCCTCTCAGTGAGCTCCTGTCAGGTTCTAAGGCCGCTGCTGATCTGACAGGAGGCGGAGCTTCGCTCGCTGCTTCTCTTCTGCTGCTGCGAGATCAGCTGTGCCTGTGGCATTAGAACCTCACAGGGGCCCGCGTTCCTGATAGGTTCTAAGCCATGGCTAATTTAACAGGAGGCGGAGCTTCAAGGGCAGCTTACCTCCTGCTCCTGCTCGCCATTTCCTTTATGAACTCGTTTCAAGGCAATCCTCCAACAACCTGCTGTGTAACAAGTACCCCCCACCCCGGTCCTTGGGCAAATGGTCATCCACTAAACTGGTCCCAAAGGTGTCAAAAAGGTTGGGGACCCCTGCTCTAATAGAAATATCACCTATCCTTGCTAAATTTTATTTTGGACAAGGACCAAATGATTTCTTCTTTTTGCTGTTGTTCATTTCTATTCAAAAATGGTTCATGATTTTTGGTGAGGAGAAGGTGAAGGATGGCCTCTACATCCACAGCGGCATTCACAGCTACATCTGCATCTACAGCAACAGGTATATACACACAATCGCCTTTGTGTGAAAAAGAATACTGAAGCCCCGTACAGAAGAGAGAAAAGGATGAGATATTACTTTGAAGAGGAATTTAATAACAAAGATTCTGAGGTTCTAGAAAGCAAAGTGAAAAATGCCCTGAAAGCACTAGGAAGAAATAAATCACCAAGGGGAGATGGGATACTGATGGAGCTACATTTCAAGCCACAGAGACAGTATCCATCAAAACTCTCATGAGTATATGTCAATAAATATGGAAAACAAAACAATAGGTCACAGACTTGCAAGGTTCAAAAAACATTCCAATCCATCTCCCTTATTAAAAAGAAAAGAAACAACCCCTCTCTTGCCCTCTCCTCTTGGGGGGGGGGGGCTGAGAAGCAGAGGAAGTGTTTAATTTCCCACCCAGCGAAATTGAGAAATGGAAAGCAGAAGGATAATGTAAGGCTTCAAGCTCTGCTTTTGTTCGTTTCCAGTGATGGTGTTTGCTGGAAACAAACCAAATTGAGCAATCCCAGCTGCACCAAGAAAAACGGTAGCCCCTGGCAAGGACCCAGAAAGGTGCATGTAGGAATCCTCTGGGGACAGGCTGTTTTGATCTAGCAATTATGTTGTATCATCACCAGCAAAAGAGAAAATCAGTCCACCCCTACAGTGGACAAAACAACAGGAAAAATGCCTGTCTGATTGCATCCTCGGCTTCCTTTTACAAAAAAATAAGTCTGGCAAAGGCTTTACCGGCCATAAAAGACTTTCTTGCCAGCTGTCCCCGGTGCATTTATCACATTTGTAGTCTACTGAGAGCTTAGAAAAGTTACATTTTGGACTACCACTCCCAGAAGGATTCCCCAAACACATACTAAATAAAAAAATCTTGCCCCCCAAAATGAAATCTTACCATCCCCCAAACATCTCAAAACAGCACACAACTACTTTCCGAGGTAGGCCACAAGACTAGTGACAACTGACTCGGAGCCCCAAGGTTGGGGCATTACTGAGCAGAGGTCTGATCCTGTATGTCTGTGAAAGGCTCGGCCTCCCTCAACCTCCAGATGTCTTGGATTACAAATCCTAAATAAATAAATAAATAAATAAATAAATAAATAAATAAATAAATAAATAAATAAATAAATAAATAAATAAATAAATAAATAAATAAATAAATAAATAAATAAATAAATAAGTTCCGCACCAGCATGAATATTATACAAACCTGCTGCCTTCCCCAACACAGTGCCTCCAGATTTTTCCATGTTGCACTTAATACAGGCTGGGGCTGATGAGATTTGTAGTGCAAAAGGTTTGAAGGCACCAAGTTTAGAAAACTATGGGAAGCGGCTAGTCCGTGGATGCCTGAATATTATCCATGCTTGTTTTTCATTGGGTGAGTGCACATGTGATATCCAGGGTGGGGTGGGGGGGTTAAAAAAGAAAAGAAAGAAAGCCAGAAGCCAGACGAAGAATTTCCATTTTGAGCGAATCTCTCCTAATGCCAAGAGAACCTGAAAATAACCGCTTTCAGGATGAGCCCTGCCTCTTGCAGTGACAAAGCAATTCAATCCAGAACCTGTGAGAAGCCAGGACAGCTTTCCTGATCACGGCAGGCAACAAGGCTGATCAAATTAAACACCTCACGGCAATTTAAAAAAAGGCAGAAAATTAGGACGTGGGATAAAAAATGGCGATTTAAAATAGCAGCAGAACACAGAGTGCCAAGATACCGAAACCAAGGAAAGGAGCTGTCTGGGAGCGAAGCACAATTATCTTTGGCAGCTTGCATTCCGAGGAAGAGTGTGAAGCCACAGATGGGGGCGATGCCAAATTAAAACAGACAGCAGTCCCAGTGAGGGGAGGGGGGGAGCAGCGTTAGCAATGAAACACAGGCCCCCGGCCAGGTGCCCGGTGGTGCTTCCAAAAAAAAAATATGGGAAATACCTGTGTCTATTCTGAGCCCGGATTCAGCTCTGTGTCGCCCGACGGGTGTAGTGCTGGGGCTGCAGTGTTGGACAAAGACTTGGGAGATTCAGGATCTTGTCCTCAAAAAGCACTGAAACTCACTGGATTACCTTGGATCAGACGGCCCTTTAAGTCCAATCTACCTTACAGGGCTGTGGAGAGGAGAGATGATTGCCACTTGGGGCTCTTTGGAGCAAAGCTGAACACTAAAGCTTTCTCTCTCTTTTTCAAAATTGTCTCCTCCTTCTCTTCATCTCTTGGCGCTCCTGCCATTTCTGTGGGCTAAAATCCACTTATCCGTCCTGAGTAGAGTAGACCCACTGACTCAATGAGACTGACAGAAGCGTTAGTAAGTCCCGTTCATTCAATAGATCAAACATAGCTGAGACATAGTTGAGAGTCATGATCAGATTTCGTCTTTTAATTTTCAAAAAGATATGTGAAAGGAGCTCCCACCCTTCTGGCTTCTAACATAAGAGGAGTATCTTTAATATTTGGTTAAAAGGTTCCCCTTGACATTTAATCCAGTCGTGTCTCACTCTAGGGGGCGGTGCTCATCTCTGTCTCCAAGCCGTAGAGCCAGCATTTGTCCGAAGACCATTTCCATGGTCACCATTACCTTCCCACCCAGGTGGTACCTATTTATCTACTTGCATTTGCATGCTTTCGAACTGCTAGGTTGGCAGGAGCTGGGACAAGTGACGGGGGCTCACTCCATTGCGTGGATTCGATCTTACGACGGCTGGTCTTCCAACCTTGCAGCGCAGAGGCTTCTGTGGCTTAACCCGCAGTGCCACCACGTCCCTTAATATTTGGTTACGTCTGTGCAAATCCCCTGGGCTTGCTATTAGAAAATCATGCGGTGGACTGTATAACTGATGGCCTGCAGGAGGTAGCAACACCATTCATTCTTACAGAACAAAAGCCCCCAAGCGTTCCGGAAACCAACACACAGTGCAGGAACAGGGAGGGAATGGGGTATAAACAGCCCCTAGCAGTCAATGTAACTAATCACAACAACACCAGAAAGGCATCGTTGCTATAACTCTGGAGGCCACACAATATTTATCTGTGCACCACATGTGTTCTGCAGGCTCCAGGTTTCTGCATTCAATGAAAAGGAGCCATGCTGAAAATTCGTTCCTTCTGTGAATTCAAACAAGTTGGATGGGTAGGATTTTTCAAAGCTCGTATTTATGTATGGATCTCTGCCCCCTTACTCCAAGCGGCTTCATCTAATAATCCTACACCTCCCCCAGATAACAAGGTGACAGAATAAAATATAGATTGCTGGAAGCCATAGAGTGAAGCCAAGGACGTCAAGACGGGACAGGACCGCTAAGGCTTTAATGAGACATAAAAAGATAGTGTCAACCTTTCCTATCGCTGCTGTTTCTGTTGGGAACCTGACTTGAAGCTAGAACAGCACTCAAGCAGCAGTCGGTCGCTTTCACAGTGGGGAGAGAAAATCAAAACAAAATTATTATTTTTTCCTTTTAAAAAGTTGCAGCTGGAAAAATAGAAGGTTGACACTGATGTAGGCTCTCTCAAACAAGCCCCTTCTGGCTCCTAAAATAATGAGTATCTTTAACAGCAAGCCCTGAGTATAAATAAATATCAGTTCTTCCCAGAGCTTAGAAAAGTTACTTTTCTGGACTGCAACAACAACAACAAAGGATGGTGCCATTTTTTACATGTTTATTTTATTGAGGGCTTTTATGGATTACAATCCGCTTCTCCAGAAAAACATGGAGTACTATATTTGGGATGCAGTATAATGGGGTGGCGATGGCGCAGTCATTCCCATAATCCCCATAGTCAACATGGCGGCCACCCATATGGGCTGAGGGGTTCTGGAAGCTGTCGTCCGAAAAAAAAGAAACTTTTTTTCCAGTTCCGCTTCTGCCTTCCAAGGGGGAGAAAACCATAACCGAGGCATTAAAAAAGAAGGAAAAGAGTGATCCTTATGCAAACACCTTAAACCCAAGGGTTGATATTTCATTACTTCCTGGCTTCTCGGCCTCTGAGGCTCTCATGCATAAAAATACACCTCTAAAAGTTTATCCTACAAGCTGGCTTTGGCGGCCCTGCAGGGCTGAAAGAGAAGAGTTTCACAAAATCATCTCAGATTTACACAAGCCCAGATTGCCTTGTGTAAAATTAGCTTCAAAACGTAGCCAGTAGCCATCTTGGGGGATTTAAATTTCCCTGTTTTTCTCATATCTCTAGACAAAAGGTTGCCAATTATTCAGACTCAGTCCCAGTGCCTTACATGGAAGCAAATGGCTTCTGTTCCACCAGAAACAAAAGCACATGGACATAAGGCAAGCTCCACCTCAGAAAAGCGAGAGATCAAATGTCACTTACAAATGAAGCAAAGAGAGTTTGCTGTTGTTTATGCGCCCCCAAATCGGAATCAACTTGTGATCTTAAGGTAATTGAGACACTTCAGGAGTGGTTTCACCAGTTCCACATAATCAGCGAGCGTCCATGGCTGGGTGGGGATTCGAACCCAGGCCTCAGCAAGCTTCCATGGCTGAGTGGGGATTCGAACCCAGGCCTCCTGAGTCCTAATCTGTCAGTCTATCCACCATACTACATTGGGTATAAAGACTCAGGTACCTGGAGCCCAATTAAGAGTATTGCCGACCATTTCTGTACAGAGAACGAGAACGACCATAAAATTGATTTTCCTTGAGGGAAAATTGTAAAAGGTTGCAGACTCCATTTTGGCACTTGCCTTAAGAAAATCTGACCTCAGCCTCTGGCCAAGATGATTTTTAAGGACTCTCCCCCTCCCCCAGTTCAACACCGCAGGGCTCAGCCTGTCGAAGCATCCTGTGGGACTCAAAAGCTGGCCTGTTTGTAGATTTTAATAGTTTTTCTAAAAAGAATCACCGACTTGGTTTTTTTATTTTTTTATTTTTTTATAATAGTTTCTGAAGTCTCCAGAGAAAAAGCTTGTTTCCATGGAATCCACTAGCCATGTAACATCTGCTGCTTTGCCAACCTCAGCATGAGGTTCCTAGACAGGATTCACACCCGGGGCTTTCTGAATGAAATAGCTTTCCAAACAGTGTCCCTCCCAAACTCAACAATCATTTAGGATAAAAATGCCTGAGGAATATTGTTTGAAAGTCAATATTCATGATATTTCTCAAAGATGCCCGAACGCCTAAAGTTGAAAGCCGTAAACAGTAATAAGTCCCTATGGAATACCCATCAAAACAATGTTCACGACATTACCTGGGAAAGATGACACCACACAGCGTGTTATAAGACTACACATACAGTAATGAAGTCCACTTCCCTGCTAGAACTTCTCTTCTGGAGCTCGTGCATGTGTGCGCATGCGCGTGTGAATGTGAGTGTGTCCAAATATAATGGGCAGACCAGCTGAAAACATCCAACCAGATGGCAGACATGAATTTCCTCAGAGACGCACCAATAGTACTAAACCTGGAATGAAGCGGTGGGAAAAAAATCTTATAAGGGGACAAAAACAAACAAATCATGGAAAAATACAGATTTTTGCACTGTTAAAGCTGCTGTATGGATACCAGGGGAAAAAATATTGGTATCAACAACTACTCAGATACGTTATGGAGAACGAATGGGGTTTGGGAGAATTCAAAGGCTTATGTCCAAGTGGAAATCTGACAATGTTGTTGTTTAGTCGTGTCCGACTCTTCGTGACCCCATGGACCAGAGCACGCCAGGCCCTCCTGTCTTCCACTGCCTCCCAGAGCTGGGTCAAATTCATGTTGGTCGCTTCAATGACACTGTCCAGTCATCTGGTCCTCCGTCGTCCCCTTCTCCTCTTGCTTTCACACTTTCCCAACATCAGGGTCTTTTCCAGGGAGTCTTCTCTTCTCATGAGATGGCCAAAGTATTGGAGCCTCAGCTTCAGGATCTGTCCTTCCAGTGAGCACTCAGGGTTGATTTCCTTCAGAACAGATAGGTTTGCTCTCCTTGCAGTCCAGGGGACTCTCAAGAGCCTCCTCCAGCACCACAATTCAAATGCATCAATTCTTCAGCAGTCAGCTTTCTTTATGGTCCAGCTCTCACTTCCATACATCACTACAGGGAAAACCATAGCTTTGACAAGGCTGGCTTTTTTATGTTGAGCTTCAGACCATTTTTTGCAATCTCCTCTTTCACCATCACTAAGAGGTTCTTTAGTTCCTCCTCACTTTCTGCCATCAGAGTGGTATCATCTGCATATTGGAGGTTGTTGATATTTCTTCCGGCAATCTTAATTCCAGTTTGGGATTCATCCAGTCCTGCCTTTCGCATGATGTATTCAAAAATATTCAAATTTCCCAATTTTGAACCAATCAGTTGTTCCATATCCTGTTCTAACTGTTGCTTCATGTCCCACATATAGATTTCTCAGTAGACAGATAAGGTGGTCAGGCACCCCCATTTCTTTAAGAGCTTGCCATTGTTTGTTGTGGTCCACACAGTCAAAGGCTTTTGCATAGTCAATGAAGCAGAAGTAGATGTTTTTCTGGAATTCTCTGGCTTTCTCCTTAATCCAGCGCATGTTAGCAATTTGATCTCTAGTTCCTCTCCCCCTTCAAAATCCAGCTTGTACTTGTGGGAGTTCTCGGTCCATATAGTTCTGAAGCATACCTTGTAGGATTTTGAGCATAACCTTGCTAGCGTGTGAAATAAGTGCAATTGTACGGTAGTTGGCGCATTCTTTGGCACTGCCCTTCTTTGGGATTGGGATGTAGACTGATCTTTTCCAATCCTCTGGCCACTGTTGAGTTTTCCAAACTTGCTGGCATATTGAGTGTAGCACCTTAACAGCGTCATCTTTTAAGATTTTAAATAGTTCAACTGGAATGCCATCACCTCCACTGGCCTTGTTGTTAGCCAGGCTTTCTAACGACCACTTGCCTTTACTTTCAAAGATTTCTGGCTCAAGGTCAGCAACTACATTGTCTGGGTTGTCCGGAACATCCAAATCTTTCTGATATAATTCCTCTGTGTATTCTTGCCACCTCTTCTTGATGTCCTCTGCTTCTGTTAGATCCATACCATTTTCGTCTTTTATCTAACAATAGTTCCCCTGATTTAAAGCTGATCCCTTCCTAACCTCTTTCCTTTCATAGAATCATGGAATCATATAATCACAGAGTTGGGAGGGGCCTCTGAGGCCGAGTCCAACCTGCTGCTGTAGGCAGGAATTCAAGTCAAAGCAAATATGAGAGATGGTTGTCCAGGTTTCTCTCGAATACCTCCAGCACTGAAGCATTCATAACCTCCCTAGGTCATTGGTTCCATTGTTGTACTGCTCTAACAGTTAAGAGGTTTATTCTGATATTCAGGCTAAATCCAGCTTCCTGTAGCTTGAGCCCATTATTACGTGTTCTGTACTCTGAGATGATAGCGGACAGATCCTGCTCCTCCTCTGTACTATTATCTTTAAAGGATCTGAAATACATTCTATGGTGTTGTTACCAGAACTCGCCACCAGAGGGAGTGAGGGACCATGTTATGCATAGCTTTCGCTATTATAATAGTGTTCACTATAATCCGCATTCTTCAGCATCCGCGGAGGGATACACTGTGGATATGGAGGTCCAATGGAATTTCTGTTCAGTTAAGGTACAATCAGAAGACAAGAACGAATCACATCTGACCACATCATTTTGCTGGGAGTGATCTCCCTTAAAATGACCCTTCCCTCCGTGTGAAAATCACTCCAGTCTGGCTCCAGAAAACAGTAGCCCTCTTGTTGGACCAAAAAGGTTCGGCTTGGGCAACAATCGAGATCAGGTTGGTTCACGATCTCACATCTGTTGTGTGATTGCAGGAAAACAGCTTGTGCTGGACTGTACTACAAGCTGTCCAAGATGTGAGCTATTCCCCTGTCTAATGGTGCACCTTTTACCTTCTGAGAAAAACATGCAACCAAGCCATGAAACTTTTGCCTAGCTTGATATTGAATAAAAGCACGATGGCCGATCTCTATGTATTTTACAAAAATCTTTCCTGCCATGTTTTTTTCCCCTCCCTGGAAATATAATTCCTGTGGAGTCAAATAACAACTCTTATTGTTGCACGCCTGAAATCAGTTACTCGTGGTACCAATAAATATTTGTACCTCAAGAGCTTTGCGGTTATGAATGGTCTAATTTCTGTTTTCATTTTGTCTTCATGTGATCCATTAGCTTCACTGATCCGTGTTTTTTATTGCAATATAAAAAGGAATTACTTCTGCATAACGGTGGGATTATTTCAGAGCACTAAAATAAAACATTTGGAGTCTTGGCAAACGAGAAGAATTACTGCAGTTTACTTATAATGACAAAGAAGGATATTTTTCTTTATTCTAGATGGAAGCTATTCAGTCGTGCTTCCAGAGTGGAAAGATCATCCCAAGGGGATGCCCGAATGAGCATAAGCAGAGCCCTGCTGGATCAGGCCAAGGGCCCCTCTCATCCAGCTCCCTGTATCTCACAGTGGCCCCACCAGATGCCTCTGGGAGCACAGGAGACAATTAGATACCTCTCTCCTGATCCCCTTCTGCTGCATCTGGCCTTTTGAGGAACTTTCCTTTTAAGACTAGAGATTATACATCCCCATCATGGCTTGTAACCTGCAACAGCTGTTTCCTCCAGAAATCTGTCCCATCCCCTTTTAAAGGCATCGAGTCCAGATGCTCTCACCACATCCTGTGGCAAGGAGTTCCACAGGCTAACAACACACTGAGCCAAGAAATATTTTCTTTGATCTGTTCTCACTCTCTCAACACTCCATGGGAGTGGATGTCCCCTGGTTCTGGTATTGCAGGAGAGGAGAAAGAGCTTCCCTCTCTCCATTTTATCCATCCCCTGCATCATTTTATGTCTCCATCATGTCCCCCTTCAAGCGCCTTTTCTCTAGACTAAAGAGCCCCAAACGCTGTAGCCTTTCCTCATCAAGGAGGTGCCCAGCTCAGTTATCGTTTGAGTCGCTCCCTTCTGCACCTTTTCCAGTTCCATATTGTCTTTTTTTGAGGTGTGGCCACCAGAACTGTACGCATTACTCCAGGTGTGGCCTTACTAGCATTTTGTACAATGTAAATGTATTTACATTCTTCATGTTCTTCAGGGAGGCTCCTTCCATGTTCCTGACAAAGAAAGATAAATATAAATATATATAAATTCCATTGAGGAATCTTGCATTCATGTTGCTTAATTTGTTCTTATTATCTAATTCGGGCAAGAAGGAATGTAGGAAAAATATCCCAGGTGTGGGCAACTTCACAGGGCTGAAAGCCATATTAGCTCTCTCCAGAATCCACTAGGCCAGTGGTCCCCAACCTTGGACATCCAGATATTCTTGGACTACAACTCCCAGAAACCTTCACCACCACCTCTGCAGGCCAGGATTTCTGGGAGTTGAAGTCCAAGAACGTCTGGAGGTCCAAGGTTGGGGACCACTGCACTAGGCAATGTATCATAGTCTAATAATGTCAGGGGTGGACAAAGAAATATGTACAGTGGTGCCTTGACTTACAACCGTCCTGACTTGCAACCAGCTCCATTTGCAACATTTTGCTTTGACCTGCAACCAACGCTTTGAGATACAACCAGAAAAGGGCCTCTTTCCCCCATTGTTCCCTCCCTCCCTCCTTTCCTTCCCATTTTTTAACCTTAGATTTTTTTAAAAAAGTCTCCTCATAGTGGACGGATTAACCGCTTTTGCATTACAGTGGTGCCTCGACTTATGACCGTCCCGACTTGCAACCAATTTGAGTTATGACCAGTTCTGGTCGCAAAATTTTGGTTTGACTTGCGACCGGAGCTTTGAGATACGAGCAGAAGCTCTGAGATACAAGCAGAAAAAAGGCGGGGGAATGTCACATTCCCGGGGGTTACAATAGCCGACGTCCGATAAACCAGTCCAAGGTCAGAGATACCAAGAATGCAAAGCCAGAGTCCTGAAACAAACTTACAGAGTGCAGTCCAAAGTCAAAGTCCAGGGTCAGATACGCAGTCAGAGTCCAGAGTACATAGTCCAGGGCCAAGGTCCAAAGTCCAATACCAGCGCAGGTCCAGGGTCAAGGTCCAGAGTTCAGGAACAAGAGACGTGGATGCCAGCCAAGGTTTTGACTCCTTGCTTCCACAAAGTTTTCTGGTTTTATACTAAAACAGCTCCTTGAGCTGTTGGAAAGCTCTCTATTCTGCTAGTACTCAGGACTAGGTGAACGTAGGTCCCTGTGGAAAGCCTTAGAGTGATCCTCTGCTCTTCTTGCCCTGAGTCTTTTCCGAAGCCTGCCCCGAAGCTTGTCTGCTGTGGAGGGAGAACCTCGAGGCTGCTCAGCTGTTTCCGATCTCTCCACATTCTCCTCAGCCACAGTTAACCCTTCCAGGTCCAGATCTTCAGAAGCACTCATGACAGGGAAAAGGTGGGGAATTTAAACTGCTAACCATTGGTCAGCAAAGAGGCTGCTGCTTTGTAGTTCCTTCACCCCAGCAGTTAGAGAGTGTGCATTCTGAGAGAGGCTTCGGACTTCCTGGTACTGCTGGAACGGGTTTGTTTGATTCTGGGGATGGGTTATGTTTCTGTGCTTTGATGGGTCTTGCACTGTAGCATTTTAGTCCCCGCTGGAATGGGTTTTTGTTTGTTTGTTTGTTTTAGACTCCAAACTCTCTCCCCCATTGTCTTCTCTCTCTCTATCCTCTCTCTTTTTGTGCCTAAAAGCACAAACCTTTGTCTGAAGGGTCTGTGTACCCCAGTGATGACCTTCTTTCTTTCCTCTTTTCCCCATTGTTCCCTCCCTCCCTCCTTTCCTGCCCTTTTTTAACCTTTAAGAACAGCTGGAACAGATTAATCACGTTTCAATGTATTCCTATGGGAAATGGTGCTTTGAGTTACAACCAACTTGAGTTACAACCACCATCCTGGAACGAATAAAGTTTGCAGCTCAAGGCACCACTGTAATGCATTGTAATGCACCACTATAAGCTAGTTGCTTCTGGTTTCTTCGGCCTTATTTCCCCCCCCCCCATCATCTAGCATTAAGGGCAGTCTGCAAAGTCTTTGGAGGGTGTCAGGGGCAGAGGATTGGTCCCCAGACCTGCTGCAGTTGCCCACTGCTGAATTTTCTGTTGTCACTTTCAGCTCATGGAAAGCAACATGGGAGAGATACCTGTAAAAAGATATTCTCTCTGCGTGAGATGAGGACAGTCTGATGCCCACTGTGGTTGGCGGGACAGGAGATGCAGAAGCCAAAGAGTGGCACCAGGGATGAAGGGAGCTTCCAGCTGCTCCTTCTTTCTCTTTCTTCTTGGTCTTACATGCGCCAATTCCACGTGTGAGCTGGGAGGTCCGGGAGAGGGGAGCAAAGGCACGGCCCTATTCCTCTGCCTCTGGTAAGGATGCAGGTGGCCACGGGGTGGGTTAGCCTAGCTTGGGCTTGATCATGAAATAGGACAGCACCCAATTCGTTCTAATGGATCAGGGCCACTGGCCAACATCCCTGGGTTTCTAGCATTCTTGCTCACAGGGAAAACTTCCAGACAAAGCAGAAATGGGCTCAAGCTACAGGGAGCCAGATTTAGCCTGAATATCAGAAGAAACTTCTTAACTGTTAGAGCGGCACAGTACAACAATGGAACAATGACCTCAGGAGGTGGTGAAGCACTCCAGTGCTGGAGGCATTCAAGAGAAAATTGGACAATCATCCATCAGATCTCCTTTGACTTGGATTCGTGAATTGAACAGGGCATTGGACTTGATGACCATATAGGACCTTTCCAACTCCATTATACTCTGATTCTGTCTAGAGATGGGCACCAAGCCTCAGTTCAGAGATGATGTGAGTTCCCTCCCCAGACAATGACCCACTCGCCAGTCAAAACGTGCTCCTCTCCTCCTCCTTTTCAGCTGTTCTACCAGTCCTTGGCAGGAGGTCCTGCCTTACTTGTCTACGTGGGCAGTCAGCCAAGAAAGCGGGGCAGAGAAGCCCACGCTCCTGCCAGAGTCTGGTTGAAGAGCCGAAGAGGAAGAGGAGAAGCTGTCCGTGCTCACCTCTGTATGAGACTATGTGACTTCATGCTGCAGAGCTCAGTGGGTTTAGGCACTTCCTTGTGGAGCCAGAGGTTGGGAGTTTGATTCCCCACCGGGCCTCCTTGATAGGGGCTGGAGTCAGTGATCCATAGAGTTCCTTCCGCCTCTGCGGTTCTAAGAGTCTGGTTCTCCTGAGAGTCTGGTCCTCTGAACTATCATAAGCTCCATGGGATCTCTCTCTTTGATCTCTCTCTGTCTCTCTCTCTTTCTCTTGAGTACCCACCACCCCAACCTTGCAGTAGCCATCTACATATGAAACAAAGGAGAGTTTCAAAACCAGAGTGGGATCAGGGGATACTTCTGTTTAAAGGAAACAACCTTCATAGAAGGCATTTTTGGAGGCTGCTGTGTTGAGCTGAGGTGTACCTGAAGCAGAGGTTTTCCATATTCTTCCTCCTCCCAGCTGTTCATCCCTCTTATTCCTTTCTGGGCTGCTTTTCTGGCCTTTTTGGAATCCTGAACTTGGAATCCAATGGAATGGCAACTATGCCTCCCGTATTTTACCAAGAATTTGGGATCCTTAAAATTACTTAGGGTTATTAGTCTGAAATATGCATCACAATTATTATTATTATTTTGCTATGCGTACCTTTTGTTCTGAGGGACGTGGTGGTGCTGTGGGTTAAACCACAGAAGCCTCTGTGCTGCAGGGTCAGAAGACCAGCAGTCGTAAGATCGAATCCACACGATGGAGTGAGCTCCCGTCGCTTGTCCCAGCTCCTGCCAACCTAGCAGTTCAAAAGCATGTAAAAATGTGAGTAGATAAGTAGGTACCACCTTGGTGGGAAGGTCACAGCGTTCCATGTCTAGTTGCGCTAGCCACGTGACCACGGAAACTGTCCTCAGACAAACACTGGCTCTACGGATTGGAAACAGGGATGAGCACCTCCCCCTAGACTTGGACACCACTGGACTAAATGTCAAGGGGAACTAGGTATCCAAGACAGTGACATGAGCTTTCGCTTCAGAGGAAGACTGGATTCATCTTATTCCATTTCCTAAATAACAAGCATCTGGTGGGTCAAAATGTAAGAATGACATGGGAAGAAGTTCTTTAAAATGCTCAGGAGGTTAAGCTACTTACTTCAGAGGAATAACTGGGAATGTATATGAAGTTCCCAATTTTTATATATGTCTCTGAAGGAGAGGGAAGAAAAAGGAGGAGAGGAGAGGGAAGGGAGGGGAACATCCCCTTTCTGACAATAGCACTTTGATAAGTGATGGTTGATCTGCAGGTATTTTAATTGCCTTCTTTCAAAAGCAGTGCGAAAGAATAGCATCTGAGAAAGAAATGGAGGCATTCAATGCCTTCCATCAGAATGTGATAAATAGAGAAACTCTGGCAACAACTCTGGAGAGGATTTTTGAGCTTGATTTTAATGGCAAAGGCATGGACAGAATTGTGCCTGCTGGAACAGTCCCTCCTTTGCATTTGGGGGACTAAAAGGTAAAGGTAAAGGTTCCCCTTGACATTTAGTCCAGTCGTGTCCGACTCTAGGGGGCAGTGCTCATCCCCGTCTCCAAGCCGTAGAGCCAGCGTTTGTCCAAAGACAGTTTCCGTGGTCACGTGGCCAACGCGACTAGACACGGAACACCGTTTTACCTTCCCACCAAGGTGGTATCTATGGACTACGATTCCCATAATTCCACAGCCAGCATGGCCACTGACAGATTCTGGAAGTGTAACATGACGAAGTGTAATGACAGGTTAGGACACAGGAGATTTGGGCTCGAATCGACTCAGTCATGGAAACACATGGAGGAGGGGGTGGAAATGATAAACCCACTCCTTAAATATCTTTCTAACCTGGTCATTGATGCCACATTACATAACTCATCCAAAAAAAAAGTTATTTTTCCTGAACTATGTGCCCTCAGCCTCTCCATATCCAGCTGAGTTTACTGCTTCTGATTTCGGTGTGTTCTGAAAAGTTTCCAAAGGAGAAGCTCGCTGTCTTCAGACTATTACAACTGCAACCTGTTCCAAGAAGGGTAGTTAAAAATTAGAGTATGCCCCAAGAAGAGTGATAAGGATGGTGACCGTGGGGATGTGCATTTTGGATTTTTATTTTATTTTATTTTACTTTATTTTTTTGGACTATAGATCTCATCATTCTCCTTTCTGGGAGTGCCATCTGCAGGATTCTGACTTTACAGACACTAAAGTTATGCTCACCCCAAAAGATAGTGCATGGGAAGACAACACATACAAAACAAGAGTACAAAAAGGGATGAAACTGGCTATACAGAGAAAGACAGAGAGACAATCTCCGGCCTCTGCAGCCATTCAGGAATGAGTGAGGAAAAGAAAACACTGATTTGTGTAAATTTTATACACAGATTTATATGTGCAAACACAAAATAATAAATTATTTCAGCAATTTGACAATGCATTTCACTCAAGGAGGGGAAGACACCAACCAGCACTGTACATGACTGTTGACTTGCTATCTGGGTGCTGCTCACTATGGGTGGGCATCTTCAAGGTCCTTGATCTCCATCCTTCTCGTTGTTTATTGTTAGGTAAGAATTAGACCAGATAGACCTTCAAAAGGAGGACACCTTCAAAATACGGATTATCCTCCACCAGCTCTTCAAACGGGACTGTCCTCCCTAAAAGAAGACACACGGCCATCCTAGTACCATGTGCCATTCACAGCCAGCTACCAAACTTCTCATATCTACATATGCTATAACTTCAGAATTGTAAGCAACAATTAATATCATAGCACCATGCTTCTGTTTTGAATAAATCAACAAAGGTATTAGATATGGCCAAGCTCCATGCCATTGACTATACATAGCTGGTTAATTTCAACAGATCTTTGTGACTAAGCTGAGCATTCAACAATGTCAGAAATAACATGATAGCACTGGAAGAATTATCTGAACGGGGGGGGGGATATGTGGGCATTATAATCAACATATTTTAGGTCTGCAGTTTTACTTCTCAGTACCAAACAATGAGGCTGAAAAATATTAAACTACTAGGAGCTTTTTAGAGTAAAAGAAAAAGAAGAAGTCATGTGGATGGAAAGGAACAAATCATTTAACACTACGGGGAATTTAATATACTGTATTACAATCAGGGAAGCCAATCATCTGCAGACAGCCAAGCTTTATGCCTTGCGATCTGGAGGCAAAGATGTCAAGGAACAAACAGCCCACTAATGGAAATTATTAGAACAGCATCGCTTTGAACAAATCCAGCCTTAATAACAAGAACATGCAAATGGGAGAATGTTCCGAATTGATTGTGGAAAATTAAGACAGAAACGCTAATAAGGTGTATTATAAAACTTTACTGCTAAGATTATTATTTTTCTTTCTTTCTCTTAAACATCCAACAAGAAATTAGAAATATCTGAGCAGCCCACTTGCCCGAGGAGAGGACTGCCAGTAAATCTTTAAAAGAAGTGCCTGCCCTTGTGAGGCAGATTCTTAGATCTTGACCTAGCATATCTTCGAGAAAACAAACACATATCTAAAACCTAACGGAGATAAAAAGCCATGGGAGGAGCAGTTCGGAGCAGGAAAATGCAGATCAAGCCCCACACATATCCTTCGCAGGCTTCCCCCATTAGCCTTGGTGAGGCACTAGAAGTGGCAAATCTGGTCTACAAATCTGCCACCTTTCTTCACATTTCTGGAAAGCCAGCTTTTGTCAGTGGGGGGGATTATTATTATAACCCCCTGCCTCTACCTCCTTCTTTTTGAGGGAAGGCGGCCCCATCTTCTTGGTTGCCAGCTGCCTCCCCCAAATGCAAAGAGGGGTTGCTGAGCCAAACAAAGAGGAAGGAAGGAAGGAAGGAAGGAAGGAAGGAAGGAAGGAAGGAAGGAAGGAAGGAAGGAAGGAAGGAAGGAAGGAAGGAAGGAAGGAAGGAAGGAAGGAAGGAAGGAAGGAAGGAAGGAAGGAAGGAAGGAAGGACAGACTGTAGAGGGAACCATTGCTGAATAACTGACCAGGAGGGATCTGCCAAGGGAAGCAATGGTGGGAGGACCAGTCATGGCCATCAAGAATCGAGATGTACAACCCTCCCTCGACCAGTAACACACACAGGAAAATGCTGAGAACTGACACAGCTCTTTCCCAGATTCTCTACCCAGCCTGTCCATTGTCACCATTAGAATGTGGCAGGTAGCCATGATCATTCTTAACAAGTGATCCTGCCACCACCCAGTGCAATGCAGAGGGGTGATGCTTCCCACTTCATGTGGCAAGTCAGTGTCGCGCATCTTTCCTGCTCTGGATTGTTTGTCCAGAACAGCCAGTGTGGTAAAGTGGTTAGAATGTTCAGGTATGAGCACTGGAGAAATCCAGATTCTGGTCATCAATGAGCTGTAAAGCCCGTTGGTTGTCCTTCAGCCAGTCATACCCTCTCAGCTTAATCTACATTGTGGGGAGGAGGCAGTGGAAACGAAGCATCGACGCATGTGGTAAATGATATGAACCAATGGACAGAAGTAGAATCAGATGAGCCTGGGTGTGCATTCTCTTTCCTGTCTTTTCTAAATCTGCGGTTAAATTCTTCATTTTAAGCTCATTTCTTCTCCGGGGTCATTTCACAATTCTTCTTTTCCTTCAGCAGCATATAACCTACCCACAAGAGCTACTGGTGGACAGAAGCTGTAGGGGCTTCTGTAAATAAGTTTAGAGATCTTTTTCACCTTGCACTCTCCATACATTTTTCTGTTTGGTTGCTTTATAGATCATCTTTCTCCCGATAAGGGGACCTAAGGTGGCTCACAATATTGAAAAGAACAGAATTAAAAGCATAATAAGTTAAACATTTTAAAAACCAATTAAACCATACACTAATTAAAATGCAACTGACAAGAAAAACTTTTTAAACTATCTTAACTTTAAAAAGGCATTCATGATCGTTAAAAGCCTGAAGAGATGGGTCTTCACCTTCATCTATCCTTCTGTTGGCAGAAGGATAAAAGGGAGGGAGCCAACGTGATCTCCCGAGGGAGAGCATTCCATAAATTGGGAGCTGCCACAGAGAAGGCCCTCTCTCGTGTCCCCATCAACCTTGCTGGCAATAGGACTGGGGGGGGGATCCTCTGATGATTTTAAGCACTAATAAATCTCATATGGGGAGATACACTCTTTCAGGTAGCCTGGACTCAAACCGTAGAGATAATGATATACAGTAGGTACATAATGCCCAGCACTTTGAATAGGGCCTGGAAATGGACTGGTAGCCAGTGCAATTCTAGACCGTGTTACCGTAATCCAAGCAGGATGCAACTAAGGCATACATTATAGTAGCCAAATCAGACATCTCGAGGAACAGGCACAGCTACATGGATGACCTAAAACCATAAACAGTAGATTTACTCTTTTGCCTTAATACCAATAGCCCGAGGTATTACTCCTCTTCAGTGGTTATAAACTCAGCAGTACCCTTTGTACTCTGCCAATCTACAAAACCAAATAATCCAGACAGAAGTAAATTTAGTTATCATATCTTGAGTACCCTGGAGGAAAGTTGAGGCATAAATCCAGCCAATAAAGAAAGAACAATTTTTCACCCTAAAAAAAACTGTTGGGCTACAGCTCCATGTCTTTGCAATCTTCAGGATGAGGCACCTCCCAGTTAATATCACAGGTTACTTATGCATATATTTTAGCTACAAAAAATTAAAAATTCTGAACACTTCCTGCTGAGAACTCTTTTAACGTAAGGGAGAGTCAGAATAGCACATCATGAAAAGCCATGCAAAAGATATGTCTGTCTCCATCATTTTTTGATGAGCACCATCCCTGTTAATAGCATAATTAGAAGGTGCTACTTGTGCACAACAAGATCTTATTAAAATCTTCAGAGTGCAGCCCTGTAAGAATGCAGACTGATAGATTTACGTAGCAAGTGTCTAATGAAGGCATCGTAAGGAAATTGTGCCCTGGGGCAATCAGAACTATGAACTTTTTATATAAGTTAGCTCAGTCCTCCGGGGTTTACCACACAAAAGTGCTCTGTCGTTAAAGTTGTTCATGCCACACGACTAACAAGTCCTTGCTTTCTTCAAAAGAGAAGATTCTGAAGTGGACTCCATCTTTCCATATTTTTAAAAAAGACTGAGTGACCCCAGTTGTATCTACATCCATTCTTGATTAGAATTGATGTAATGGGTTTCATCTTTTTTTCTCCACTGTATTGATTCGTTGCTTAAATCCTGATAAATCTGTATTGGGTTTGACCAATAAACTAAGGGTTCTGTTTTTTTCTTTAGTGACCTTGAGAAAATTCTCTTTTTTTAGCATAGAGGAAGAATTTCAATATTATAGGTCTTGGCCTCTTATTTCTGGTGTTCCCAACAAAATGAATCCTCTTCTGCCACATGCTGGGAGTTCATAATAGAATTTATTCAGGCCACCGCTTCCTGCTTAAGGTCAGCTCCTTTTTGCTGCTCAAGATTCATTATTTTGATGCTGTTGCCTCTTGAGCTATCTTCTAGATAAATCACTGTCTTTTGCAAGTTGTCTCTCTTCTGTTGTTGTGCCTTTGTTTTCCCTTCGTTCTGTTTTGATAGATCTTCCATTTGCTTTACGCTGTCCTCCACTTATACTATGCTTGCCTTCATCCCCTGTACTTCTCCCTGGACTGCTTTCATGTCCTTTCCCATCTGTTGACATTCCTTCACTAAAGAGTCTATTTTGGAAAGAACCTGTTCCAGTTTTCTATCAATCTGGCACGATATATCTTTAGCCAGATCTTTCACACAAGTTGTTAATTCGACAATCTTTTTTTCCATGCTGACTTCAATAAGTGTTCAGAGAGGTAGCTCTCCCCTCTCCTTTTCAGCAGCTTCCCGAGTCTCTTTAGAAACTACTTTAGGAGCAGGGGATTCCACCTCCATCCGTCTTAAGCATTCGAGGCTACGATCTGATGGTTTTTTCTCTGATGGCTCTCGTGTCCAACTTTTAGAACTCTTATCTTTATTTTTTTTCTCATAAGCAAAGCAAAAGATTCACAGCACAGGAAAACAAAGTACTGTACAGTAGTTTTTTACAGCTCACTAGCTATTCAACTTTCACTGGCGTTCTTCCGAACGAAAATGAAAGTGCATTCCCCTCTTGGAACAGCGTCTACTGTGGCTGAGAAGGTCAATACGAGAATGACCATCCCTTCCACACTGAAGACAAATCCAATCTGTCCCCTGTCCAGCTCCTTGATTTTGCTGCTTTGGGGACTGCCTCTTTGCCTCGTCCTGCTGGACAAGGGTCTCTTCAAATTGAGAGAGGCCATGATGCACCGCCTGCCTCCAGGCTGAACGCTCAGATGTCAGGGTTTCCCATCCCTTGAAGTCCATTCCTAAGGCCTTCAGATCCCGCTTGCAGATCTCCTTGTATCGCAGCTGTGGTCTCCCTCTGGTGTGCTTTCCCTGCACTAATTCTCCGTACAGGAGATCTTTTGGAATCTGACCATCAGCCATTCTCACGACATGCCCAAGCCAACGTAGACGTCGCTGTTTCAGTAATGTATACATGCTGAAAATTCCAGCTCGTTCTAGGACTACTCTGTTTGGAACTTTGTCCTGCCAGGTGATACCGAAAATCCGTCGGAGGCAATGCATATGGAAGGTGTTCAGCTTGCTCTCCTGCCATGCACAAAGGGTCCAGGACTCACTGCAGTACAGGAGTGTGCTCAGGACACAGGCTCTATAGACTTGGATCTTCGTATGTGCCGTCAGCTTCTTATTAAGCCATACTCTCTTTGTTAGTCTAGAGAACATGGTAGCTGCTTTGCCAATGCATTTATCCAGCTCTAGATCTAGGGAGAGAGTGCCAAGAGATCATTGAGTGAAAGGTTCACAAAGTCATGTGTCTTTGAAAAGACCAAACTGCTAGGAAAAGTTGAAGGCGGTAGGAAAAAGAAAGGCCAAATATGGGATGGGCCAACTCTGCAAGCCCTAAGCAGGGCTATTAGTAATGGGAGCTTTGGAAAGTCATTCATTCACTGGATCATACCTTAGAAGTAGCTTAGTAACTTACAATACACACATCCCACTTACAGTGTAGCTTAGTTGAGTGGGTCATTAAGGGCCATTTGCATTACTAAAGACCTGCTTGTGAGCCAGAGGAAATTGTATGAATTTTTTCCTGATTTTATTCATTTTGTCACGCAGTTCCTCAATGAAGACACAGCTTGCATTCGAGGAGCCTCGTGGTACAGTGGTTAAACTGTAGCACTTCAGTGAAGACTCTGCTCGTTATCTGAGTTCAATCCCAATGGGCTCAGATAGCCAGCTCAAGGCTGGCTCAGCCTTCTACTCTTCCAAGGTCAGTAAACTTGCTGGGTGCTCAATGTGTAGCCTGCATAATTAAACTGTAAACCACCCAGAGAGAACTTTCTATGGGGCGGTATGTAAGCAGCACACTTTGCTTTTTGCTTTTGATGTCACAAAACTGTCTGATTCTCTCTGCTATGCAACCTTTTCCTGTAATTTGTTGGGATTATATGTAGCAGACACTAAAAATATGCAAAAGAAAATGAATAAAAGATAAAGCATATTTTGAAATATCACAGGGATAAAGATAAGAGCTTCATAAAGTCAAATCCTTTACAGTACTTATTTTCACAAGATTTTTTTTAGCTGCACCATTAGCAGTGATCACCAATTATGTGATAATTTGTGACAGGGTATAAGAAATGTCAGTACTTATGAATTTGAAAGTTAAGGATGCAGCAAGTTTATGAAGCTCTATTGCATTAAGAGTGTAATGGATCAGAGATACACAATAAATAAGTTCCCTTAACATCCATATTGAGACTTGAAATACATCTCTTTCATTTTAAACTCTCAGCAAGAATTAAGATGGATTACTGATTCAAAACCGCATTTTTCACATTTGTGATGTTTATCAACCTGATTCCATTAACTCCCTACAAGTGTTCAAACAGAAACTGTCATTATGACAAACTCTAAGGTATGAATGTATTCTCAAAGGCTTTCTAAGGTATGAATTAGTCTCTTTTGCAAATGGATGCTGTGTTTGTCAGCACCTTTTATTCCTCCTCCTCCTCTTGTTAAGGTTGTTTGTACTAAGAAAAAAATAAAACAAAAATGTTTTTTTTAGAGTTTCTGCTCTAGCTGTTGATTACTTGTCTGATGTTTGAATCTGTGATATCTGAATAATTCATGCTTGTATTTATGTTAATGCCAGCTGGCAAATTAAGATTTCAAATTAATAAGAAGCAACTGGTCTGGTAAGTAATAAAGACTGCTTCATCCTTCCAAGCTTAAAAGGAAAAACACAAACACACACAAGGGGACAAGAGTGCAACATGTGGATTATAACAACCGTGTGTGCTTTTACATCTTGGTTACACCAGGAGAAGGGATTGATAAACATGTGCCATACAAAGTACTGATTGACAGTCAAAACCGAGGTGTTTGTGTTGTGAAACTGTGGTGCTATTTCTTCTTCTTTTTTCTTTTGGTACCTACATAACACTGAATTGAACCCCATCTAAATTATTCCTTGTTGGCATCAGAAACCAGAGGCACAAACATAAGACCCAACTTCCATTGAGAAACACCTTCTGCAGAGAAATGTTAGTTGATAAAAAATGCAGACACAAGGCTCTTTAAGCAGAATTGCTAATAGAAAACATCAAATCAAATCAATCAATAAGCAAGCAAGGCTCCTGCTTGGTGGATTTGTAGCTGGCCAATGGACTGTACCCAAAGGGTGGGTCACCAATAGTTTCCATCTTCCCCCCCCCCAAAAAAAACACTAAATGAGATGGGGGATTTGTTATGGGCCGAGCATTGTTCAAAATGACTTAAATAATTAAGAGTGCAGGGTGTATATGTCAAGTCTTCAGATGTGACCAAAGTGGGACTGGTAGCCAATACTCCTGAAGACAAGATCAAGATATAACAGCTCAGAGAGACAGGCCAAGGACAAGTCCCATTTCACTCAACAGGTCTACGTCTAAGACGGGACAACCCTGTTTGGCTCTTTGGCTGGAACGAGTGCTCCTGAGCACGGGCAGAGTGCATTCCCCCTTTCTCTCGCCCCCCCCGTTACATATATTTATTAAATAAATAAATAGTGTATTTATTAAAAACCACAGGCTTCTCCGCCTCGCCTCGAGAGGAGGACAAGCCGGGTCTCCCCCTGTCAGAGGGCGGCGCCTCGAGGCAGGGCTGGAGGCCCGGCAGGTCGCAATCGAGGCCTTGGGCGCCCCGCCGCCGGCGCCTTCCTCCGCAGGCAGGCAAGCGAGGCAGGCCGGGCGGTTGGCCGGCCGGCAGGGGCCGCTCCGCTCCGCTCCCCTCCGGGTCGGCCGTTCCGGCGGAGGCCGCGAGGATGGGCGAAGCCGAAAGCTCGGCTGGGGCCGCGGCGGCGGCGGCAACAGCGGCGGAGGGGAAGCCTCCTTGCCCCGCCATCGGGCCGGGCTCCGTCTCGGCCGCGCCGGAGCCGGTCCCGCAGGCAGGGCCGGAGGAAGCGGCGGCGGCGGTGGCGGGGAGCCTCTCCGTCTCCTCATCGGTCGCCGTGGCGAGCGCGCCGGCAGCCCAGATCATGACGGCGGCGGCGATGACGACGGTCTCGGCCGCCTCCGCCGCCCCTCCTCCGCCTCCGCCGCCGCCTCCGCTGCCCGTGCCGGTGGTGTGGAGCCCCGAGGTGGAGGTCTGCCTCTTCCACGCCATGCTGGGCCACAAGCCCGTCGGTGAGAGAAAAAGCAGGCCGCGGAGCAAGCCTCGGGCTCGAGTGGGGGCGCCGGCCGGGAAAAGGGGCGGGGAAGAGGGAGACCCAGGAGGCCGCGCGCGCCGGGTAGGGAGGGAGGCTTCTCTCCCGGGAAGCCCCCTCGAGGCTGTGTTCCGGCGCCCTCTTTCCTCCCCCCCCCAAAAAAAAACCCTGGGGGTCTCAGGCAGCTTTCGGGGACTGCAAGGCTCTCGGCTCCATGCTTGTTTTCTGCACGGGAAGGTTTCAGAGGATCGGTTGCTGCCCTTTTCATGGGTGCTCATGTCGTCTCCCGATCCCATTGCACCAAGGATCTTGCGGCAGATCACGGTTGTGCCCAGTTAGGGCGACCCTACGAACGAGGGATCTCCAAAACTGGCTGTCCCCAGCTCTTGCAAACTCCACCCTGTGGCTTCCTTTCGGGAATCAGTCCATCTCCTATTTGGTCTTCCTCTTTTCCTGCTGCCTTTTGAACTTCTTTTGAGTGTGGGTGTCTGTGCAAATGGGAGGGAATGAATTGACCTGGAGGGTTCTGCTCTTTGAATCAAGCAGGAAAAGCAGTGCATCTCTGTGCCTCCTGATCTCGGGTGTACCTGAAGTGCGCTGTAGCCTTACAGATGAATGCACAAAAATTGCTGGCTTCTTGACATCCATTGAAATATGCTTAAATGCTGCCCCAATGTGCCTAAAGCTTTCCCTGGGCAGTTTACAATTTAATGATGCAGGCTATTCTTTGCTCCCTCCACCAAGCTGGGTACTCGGTTTACACACCTTGGAACGATGGAGGTTTTAGTCAGCCTTGAGCCAGTTCCCCGAGTCTAGGATCGAACTCCGGCCATCAGCTGTCTTCACCGCACTATGGCAATTTAACCACTGCACCACGAGACTCAGGAAGTATTATCTTGCAATATGTTTGTTTCGACCATGGCTTATCGCTCCCATACTGTAAAACGTTCTTCTGTAATACCATAGGATACATTTTCATAATCAGATGCTTCTGCTGTGATTTAGTACTATTGGTGAAACTTGCTCCCCCTTTTTTTCTCCCTTCTGTGATTCCTTCAGGTGTCAATCGCCATTTTCATATGATTTGTATCCGGGACAAGTTCAGCCAGAATATTGGGAGGCAGATTTCTTCCAAAGTCATCTGGGACCACTTGAGCACCATGTACGACATGCAGGCACTGGTGAGTGCTGCCAGCCAAGAAGCTGAGCATAATTGCTTATGTTGACGCCGATCTAAAAGTTAGCGATCAAACAAGTTGCGTTCTCATGTGTGATCTGTACTGCAAGCAGTAACAGACGTTTGGCTACATTTCCCCTAATCATTGCAAGATTGTTCCATGTTAGGTTCTCCTGCTTGAAGAGAGGCAGCTTGTTCTGTTGACACTTTTGCCCAAAGCCTTGTCTACCCTTGCTCTGAAAACTTTGTTAAATCTGCAGAAGTGGGGGGGGGGAGGAATCTATTAATCTCCTGCCTTTTAGAAATGTATAGATTGTCAGCACTGTACTCAGCACCTTCATTTAAAAAAGCAAAGCATGCTACTTATGTACCACCCCAGAGTGCTTAAAGCACTCTCTGGGCGGTTTACAAGTTAATTATACAGGCTGCACATTGTCCCCTCCCCACCATGAGCTAGGTGATCATTTTACAGACCTCAGAAGGATGGAAGGCTGAGCAAACCTTGCGCCGACTACCTAGGATTGAACCCTGGGTCATGAGCAGTTTTTGGCTGCACTGTGCAGTTTAACCACTGCGCCATGAGGCTCTTACAATTAAGATTCCTCTGAGCATCATACGGAATCTTTAATACCATGGCATTTGATGCAACAAGGAAAATATTCATCTATTTTAAATAATATCCATCTATCTTGCTAGGATTCTTTAAAATCTGTAGCATTCCATTAAAAAGTACGGTGTTATTTTTTTCATGTGTAGTAGATGAAAAAGAATTCTAAATTATCATATAACTCCATTGTTAGAGATAAATCTTTCCCTTGTTGACTTTCAGTTACCTTGCACAAGCACTGATTCAAAAAGTTATCTGATGACTGTAAATATCTTAACTTTTCTGTTTGTTAGTACAGGATGAATTTTGGACCTAATCAAGTTTCTTTTTTTAATCTCTAAGCATGAATCTGAGATTCTCCCCTTCCCCAACTCAGAAAAAAATTTCATTCTCCCTGAAGAAATTATTCAAGAGGTAAAGGAAGGTAAGAGCCAACATCAGTTTATGTAACGACCCTGTGCATTTCTTTAACATGGGACTGATCGTAAGACTCTTTCATGGCTCAGTCTTATAGTGTGGTTTTATAATGTCAGCTCAGGTAAGCATCGTGAAGCTCAATGAAACTTAACTTTCTATTCCAGTTACTCATCAGCCACTGCTTCAGAATCTGGTTGTAACTCTGAAATGGTTTGAAAGAACCATATTGGGGAATAGCAGGCAGGGAATTATTCCTTTAATCTTGTTGAGATAAGTGCTATGGCTATGCTTTGACAATTTTTGTAGAATTTAACAAAAGTGAAGGGACACTGAATTTCTGTCAATGAATTTCTTTCCCATCATTGGTGTGCTTCTAAATATGTCCACAGGAAAAGTGATGATTGAAGATGATGTGAAAGAAGAAATAAAAGAAGAGCTGGAGTCACATGCAGGTTCTGATGAAGGTAATTTTAGCACACAGAAATTATGCCACATATGTAAGATAAGTACCATCTCTGTAATGTCTGGAGGCATACTTTTCAGCGGCATATGTGGGGTATAATGCCAGCCACATGCCCTAATGTGCAGGAATGTTGCAAGGGTAAGGACTGACATACCACTGTTTCTCCTGCAGTTGCTTTAGTGCTAATCAGGAAGGAGCAAAATACCATGATAGCATTCCAGCATATTTCTGATGGGTAGATTGTGCGCCTGTAGTTTTTTTCTGGGCAGTGACAACTGTACTGTTCCTAGTCTGCTGTTTTGGTTTGTGCAGTCTCCTTATGACCTGTGTTGAATCAGCATGCGGACATCTATAGTGTGTAAATTAGATCTAAGAGACACCAGGGTTATGGAACTGCATCTTGTTAATTAGATAATCCCCAGTTCAAAGCTATGTCGTCTTCTGTACAGGCTCCCCCAAAACAGATGGAGCAGCCACATCTCTCCCCATAAACTGGATTGAATTTCACCTCTCAAAGATTGCAACGAAGCTATAAACTGAAATCATGTTTCATTTTGGATTAGCTTTTTGTTCACCTAGGCATTTTATACTGCCTTTTCCTATAGGCATTCTCCTATTACATTTAAAACGATTTGCTCCTTTAAACTAGCCCACTAATCTATTGATACCAATGATGGTCCAGGACTTATTAACCCTAGCCAGTATGGCCAGTGTTCAGGAACAATGGAAATTGCAATCCAAGACTATCAGGGGGTTTGTAGGTTTCCCAATCCTGCTTTACACTGAAATTTTAGTATGTCAGGTTGGAACCTCAGCAAAAATCCTTGGAAAAACAGGGAGATGCCAAAGGTTGCTCAGCCCTCTACTGTGTGTGTTTGTATAACCATGGCAGCTGCAATACTAGCTGAGGATAAATTTGCTATCTAAATGTATGTATGCAAGTATGCATGTACATCCAGAACACAGCCAAACAGCCCAAAGAGCCTACAACAACCATCAGATTCCGGCTGTGAAAGCCTTTGAGAATACAATTCATGTATTTATTTCTGTCGTGCACTACACCAGAGTGCATTCCAGTAAAATCAGTAATGTACAAACATGCAACATAACATGTAACCACAATGTTAGTACTGTATTATGTGTGTGTGTTAGAGAGAACCTGTACATCAACATAATACTCCTCAAAAGGAACAGTATTGTATTAAGCGGCTGCTAAAAAAAACAGCTAAGAAGTTCAAATAAAATACACCAGTCGCTGACCTCTCGCTACACCCAGAATCACAGAACTAGTACGTCTGATCTCTGCAAAATGGCCTGGTTACACAAAGCTGATTATTAGCCATACAAATGGTTGAAGAAATGGCATTATTCTATGTATTATGCTATCTGATTCACACCACAGCCCCCTTTAAAGTTCAGGATGGACAAATAATTAAGTGCATCTTCATATTTATTTATTTATTACAAATACAGTGGGGTCTTGACTTGAGAACTTAATCCGTATTGGAAGGCGGTTCTCAAGTCAAAAAGTTCTCAGGTCAAATCTGCATTTCCCATAGGAATGCATTGAGAACCATTTGATCCGTATCTGCTCTTTTCCGTCCATAGAAACTAATGGGAAGCTGCTATTCTGCCTTCGATCACTAGAGGGGGATATTTTGTTTCTTTTTTTCTTGGGTCAAGAAAGTTCAGGGAAGGCAGGGAAAATACAGTCCAGGCAGTACAGTACCAGACAGTCTGAAGACTGTCTGAAGACTGTCTCCCAATCCACTCTCTAAACGCTGGGAGGAGTGAGGAAGCAGACAGGCACCCTTTTCACTGGCCAACAGTTAACTGAAAGTTCAAATTTTGCACTTTCCCTGCCTCCCACGTGGGTTTTTTTCAGTTTGTAACTCAAATCTAAGTGTGTAAGTCAAGTCAATATTTTCCTATGAGAGTGGTTCTTAAGTCAAAATGTTCTTAACTCGAGCCGTTCTTAAGTCAAGACCCCACTGTACACAAAAGCTGCAGCCATTGTGGTGAAGGGTTTGAATAGATCTGGCTTCACTTTAGATTGTGTCCACGGTGTGACAGGTATTGCTTAAGTCATACTGTTTCCTATGGTTTTGTTCCAGTCTATGCCTCTCTGGGAAGCCTTGCCAAAGCAGTTGAAAAACCAAGCAGCAAGGAGAAAGAGAGGAACTCCTCTGAATCTGGATCGAAAGAAGGAGGGGATAAGAGAAAGCGAAACAGAGTCACCGAGAAAGTCTTAAATACAAACAGCAATCCGTCTAGCCCGAGTGCTGCAAAACGGCGTCGGACATAAGCAGTGATGGAAGAAGATGGGAGCCCTTTTTTAAACTCTGGAGTCTCAGCAGGTTTATAGTGTCTCTAGCTCAGGAAAGGAAAGTGAGTGACAAATAGGAGTGGGCATGAGTTTTGGCTATCTTCTCTCCGAACTGATGGCTTGCTGATCAGCTCCAAGGGACCTGAACAGTGCCTTCCCCCTTCCCAGAATCTGAGCAAGAGGGAGGTTGCAGGCTTTACAAACTTTTAGAATGGCCAAAACGCTAGCTTTGGGTGTCTTGAGCTTCTGTTGCTACTCACTGACGGCAGTAAGCCTGCATCTAGTGATATCCAGCCACCAGCAGAATGTAAGCCACTGACCAAACGGAAGAATGGGAGGCCCTAAAACAGATCTTGGAGGGCGGTGTCTTAGTGGGTTATTGTTCTGAAAGAGTTTGTGATCCCGAATGACAGCAAAGCTTGCTAGGAATGCATGCCCAGAATACAGATCACCTGCATAAAAGAAAGAAGCACAATGCTAAGAGATTGGAGAGATAATTTTTTTTCAGATTGTAGAAGGTAGTATTTACATATACTAGCTTATTAAATGTCTTAAAACCAGACTGAATACTCTCGCATTGTGTTTTTCTTTCATATATCTGCAGGAAGTTTAAAATAAAATGAGAGAAGATCCAGCATAAACTGGTATGGGTAGAAGAAATAGCAGCTCTTACTTTATCTACCTTCTATAACATGAATGCACTAGATGCAAACTTTTCAGTGTGAATAGTTTCCTGAAAGGCAGCAAAATCAGTTAAAGTAGAAGGCATTTGCCAGACTGGAACAATAATGAGCAGGTGTCTTTCAAACCATCATTAATTTTTTTAAAAAAACATTAAATTTTGCCTGAAGTTTTTAAGTGGCGCTAATGAAGTGGTTTAGGTATCTGGCTGTGGAGCTAGAAGTTGGAAGTTCAATTCCTCCTCCATGAAGAAAAGCCAGCCTGTGTAGCCTTGGACAAACTGTATGGTCCTAGAGCGTCCTTAGAAGAAAGGAATGGTAAACCACTTCCAGTGTTCAGTACCTGGAAAATGCTGGAAACGGTTACTGTAAGTAAGAATTAACTCGAAAGCACAGGATTATTGATTTTAATGTTATTAGTAATGCTGCCATGTTAGCGCTTTTCAGAATTAGTTTTAACTAAATGGTTGGGATTTCATGCAAAAATGATAGAACCCGAGATAATTTATTATGTCTGGATAATCAGATGGGAAAAATTTCTCTGTCCTTATTTTGGTAGATTTGCAAGACAATTTTTAAAGGAAAGCAAACAAGAAGAATGAGTAGCTGAAGAACTCTGTTCAATTGTACCTTTGTGTTAACTTTTCTCATTTAATAAAAAAGAGCTGTTCTATTTTACTGTAGTACAGTCAATTATAATAAATGGTAATATAATCAATGCACTTTCCTTTTATATACCAAGTTAAGTCCATTCTAGAGACCTCCAAAAATTACAGTTGACACTTCCTGTATACCACCTTAATTAATAAGGCCCTGATGAAGGTATAAACCCTTGCAGGATTGTCTCCCTTACCTGTGAGAACTAGGCCAAGATAGAGTTTTGTATCAAACTGTTCTTTAATAACAGTGAGAGCCGTCGGAGGCAATCCATCATGTTGTTCTGCTTTTGGAATCCTTGCAGAAAAGGCAAGCATGGAACAAGTAGCCTTTCTGATGATGCATCACAGCTGCCATTAGCCCTTGCCAGCATGGTAAGGTGGTGAAGGATGATGAGAGCCATACTCTTTGTTGTGAATTCACAAGACCACAGATTCTCCATCTCAGTGACATAGAATTTAGACTCGTGTTTTTTTTCTCAGTAGGAAGAATTCCAGCCCAGATGATTTTGTAGGCAGTCACTCAATCCAACAGTTCCTTGGTCCTACAACATTTCCGTTGCACACTCAAAGCCGCCTGTACAAGTGTGTTCCTAATCACTTCAAAGGCAGAAAAACTGCACCCTGGAAAAAAGGATGCATGTAGACCTGGCCATTCCACTGAAGTAAATAGGAAATCCCAGATGCTTAGGGGCACTGTATGGGCAGCATACAGTTTATGCTGGATATTGTCCCCCGGTTTATTTAACTTATATGCAGAATACATCATGCGAAAGGCAGGACTGGAGGAATCCGAAGCTGGAATTAAGATTGCTGGAAGAAATATCAACAATCTCAGATATGCAGATGATACCACTCTGATGGCAGAAAGTGAGGAGGAATTAAGGAACCTTGTAATGAGGGTGAAAGAGGAAAGCGCAAAAAACACTCTGAAGCTCAACATCAAAAAAACTAAGATCGTGGCCACTGGTCCCATCACCTCCTGGCAAATAGAAGGGGAAGATATGGAGGCAGTGACAGATTTTACTTTCTTGGGCTCCATGATCACTGCAGATGGTGACAGCAGCCACGGAATTAAAAGACGCCTGCTTCTCGGGAGGAAAGCAATGACAAACCTTGACAGCATCTTAAAAAGCAGAGACATCACCTTGCTGACAAAGGTCTGCATAGTCAAAGCTATGGTTTTTCCAGTAAAAATGTATGGAAGTGAGAGCTGGACCATAAAGAAGGCTGACTGCCAAAGAATTGATGCTTTTGAATTGTGTTGCTGGAGGAGACTCTCGAGAGTCCCCTGAACTGCAAGGAGAACAAACCTATCCATTCGGAAGGAAATCAACCCTGAGTGTTCACTGGAAGGACAGATCCTGAAGCGAAGGCTCCAATACTTTGGCCATCTCATAAGAGAAGACTCCCTGAAAAAGACCCTAATGTTGGGAAAGTGTAAAGGCAAGAGGAGAAGAGGACGACAGAGGATGAGATGGCTGGACAATGTCATCGAGGCAACCAACATGAATTTGACCCAACTCCGGGAAGCAGTGGAAGACAGGAGGGCCTGGAGTGCTCTGGTCCATGGGGTCACGAAGCGTCGGACATGACTTAATGACTAAACAACAACAAATCTGTGGATTGGGTGTGGTGGTTATATTATTGTTTATTTTACTGTTGGAAACTGGCCAGAGTAGGGTGAACCCCACTAGATGTAGTGGTATAAAAATAAAGTGGATAATAAATAAATATTTGGTCTTCCTCTTTTCCTGCTGCCCTCATCTTTTCCCAGCATTATTTTTTCCAGTGAATCTTGCCTTATCAGGATGTGCCCAAAGTATGACAGTCTCAATCTCACCATTTCTGCCACCAGAGTTAGTTCAGGCTTGATTTGAGCAACGACCCACTATTTTGTCTTTCTGGCAGTGCGGGATATCTGCAAAGCTCTCCTCCATCACCACGTTTCGAATGAATCCTTGCTTTATATCCCTTTTTTTAAAAAAAAGGCTTTTAGGACTACTGTTTTACCTCCCTTTTAGCGTACAGTATGTTGAACGTCCAGCTAGGAAAAGCTCACGTCCCTCTGAACAGATCAGTCTCACGCTCATCTGAGAGCAACCCCCCCCCCATTTAAACATACTGGGGGTTCTGCCGGAACATGATACAACTCCCTACACACCTGTCTTTCCTAGATTGCGACCGGGCGCCGCAATTTTATGAGCGCGAATTCAGGGAGAGAGAGGCGTCGTCGACCAACCCTTTAGGATGGGAGGCAGGGGTACCAAAGGATCCGGCGGCGGGCTTCCCCACGAGATCGCCGCCCCGGGATCCAGGCTGGCATAAATCCCCTAGAGTCGCACCCCCCCCCCCGCCACCCACGCCCGGCGTTCCAGGAGGAAACGCGAAGCCCACTTCAAAGGGCGCCAACGTTCTCTCGTGGAACGCCGAGACTTGTCCCAACGTTCTGAAAGGAAGCGCGCCGGCCAATGAGAGCCCAGGGCTGTGGCCACGCGCGCCTGCCCCGCCTCCTCGTCTCCCACCCACCCCCAGCCACCCACGTGCCTTTCGCTTTGTATCGTTTCCTCGGTCGTGCGGGGCCGGCGGTGCCTCGCCTTCACCTTTCCCTTTCGGTTTCCTTTCCCGACTCCCGGCCGGAGGAGGAGGAGGAGGGGGCGGCAGCAGTCTTCACCGGGGATGGCGGCGAGGAAGGACGCGTCGGCCGAAGATCAGGCCAGCGAAGACTCCGAAGAGGGGGAGGAAGAAGACGTGGGCTTCTCCGAATACGACTCCACTTGGGAGGATGATGATGAGGATGACGACGGCGACGAGGAGAAGGAGGATCGGGCACAGCTGGAAGAGAAGCCAGGGAAGAAAGGGCGGGAGGCGGCGGCGGCGGCGGGCGCTAAAGAGAAATCGAAACCTCCTCAGGAGAAGCCGGGCAGGGGGTCGCCCAGCGCCACGTGGGCCTCCGGGATTCAGGTGAGGGTCCGTGTGTCCCCTTCCCTCCCCCGCCCCAGAAACACTTGCCTTGGGGGGCAGCGGGCGAGTTGGGGGTGGGGAGAAGGAGGCGGCGGCCAGCCTCCGATCTCTTCCGGGTGCCTGCAGAGAATCGCCCTGGTGTGTGCTTGGAATATAAAAGAGGTGGGCATTCGGGTTCGGGGATGGGTGGTTGGCCTCGCCGATCCCCACCTTCTCTCCCGGCACGCGTGGGATCGTGGACCCTCTGCTGCCTTGAGCGATCTGGTGGTGGTGGGGGCCTGTGGAACCTGGCTTGTCTGCCAGAGCCCCCCCCCCTGCCGCGCCCCAGAAAAGCGCCGCGCGCGCACACACACACACACCCCTACCTCTGACGAATTTCCCCGAACTGAAAATATTTGCGGAGGAATCGAATGTGAAAGTGTTGAGACGATCCTCTTGGGAGGAAGGGCGGACCCGGGGGTTGCTCCCCTCCCCCCTCCTAAACGAGGCACAGGCTGTCACTCATCAGTTTAATTTGTAAAGGCTAAATTTATCAAGCATTCCCAAATCTGTGGGAAGCTTAATTATGCTTAATTGACTTGTGCTTTGATCTTAAGTACATGCGCTGGTTATAGGAAAGAGGTGATGTACAGACCCAATAGGGTGGGCCTCACTCTGTATTATTCATTTTTCTTCCTTCAACACTGTTTCCTGAGTCACCCAAAGAGTCAAGGGTCAGCCGTATTTAAAGAGGGATTTTGTGCCCTTGTAGGTGTGCAATAATATTTTTTTAAAGTATTCTTTGCGCGTAGAGAGCTAGCACTGAAGGAAGAAAGGTTCTAGTGCGGCGCACTCATCATTTGCTGTATGCAGTGAGGTTTCCAACTAACTCCCCTTGTTCCAAAGGGAAGCATTCAAGAATATTTTGCAATCTGAAGACAATGCTATGATTCTTCTGTATGTATCAAAAAGTCCTAAATTCCAAGTCAAATGTTCCATTCATTGCATTTCTATCCAACCAGGTCAGTGTTACCTGTCTATGAAAACTCTATGCCATTGAATGTTTTATTTTATTTTATACGTCTAGAGCCTGCCTCTCTATTAAAAAAAGGAATCAGTCAAAATAACTATAATAAGAGGCCAGAGACCTTTGGGTAGTGTGGGCGGCATATAAATTAAATAAATAAATAATAAAAAATTACACAGTATCATTTCTTAATAGTGAAAGCAGTCAATCAGCTGTTTAAATCAGGGGTGCGAAGTGCATGCCTATCCTTTCAGAACTTCACCTTTCATCATCCTTCACTATTGAGTACTTTAGCTTGGGCTGACGGGGAATTTTAGTTGAGCGGAATATCACTAGTTAAACAGTTAAATAAATGTGTTTGGAATATATTTGTTATTTTCACCATATTTGGTTGAATGCCTCTGATCTTAGCCAGGTGTGAAAAGTCACACCATCAACAAAAGTGTGTCCAGGAAACAAAAAATTTCTGTTTTGGGGGGGGTCATGTATAAATATTTGTTACGTAATCCTACTCTTATGTCTGAAGAAATGGACTTGTTCATGAAAGCCCACATTAAAATACAGGAGTTAGTTCTTCAGGAGGTGCCCTCTGTAGACCCTAATGGACACCAAGACAACAATTTTCTGAAGGGTCTGGCTCTCCTGGTCATGCAGCCAGGGAATTCAGATGACATCTATATTTGTTTGGTAATATATTTGACATATCTGAGTTTGTGACATTCTTTCTTAATGTCTTTTCAAACAGTTTGGAAAAAAACTTCTGAGAGATGGCCATGAGTTCTTTACAGCTTAGGGAAGAGGGAATTGTATATCCAACAAAGTTTTTATTGTGTAGGAGAAATAAAAACTAAAGCTTAAATTTCACTGAGTCATAGGTCAGTGCCAGTTTGAGAATGCTGTCAAGCAATCTTGTTGTAGATGCAAAATTACTTTTGGGAAGCTCAAAAAGGTTAGTGTTGATGGTGCAAAAGATTTGTATGTGACTCATGTGCAGGTTGCATTCCCCATTATAACTACATGATCGTGCATCTCTGTTGTGCAGCAGGGAAAACAGTGTTCTACAAGGCAGTTCTAAAAATGTTGAGAACACTTATCAAAAAAACAGCCCTGATCATTTGTGTTTGGGTGAGAAGTGGTTAACTAATGCAAAAAGGAGTCACCTTCTGGGATTTTCCCTTTCTTGATGTCTCTTTGTGAATGGCAAAAAGGGTACCCCCAAAAGGGTACCTTGTAGACCATCTTGACTGCTGCCATTGGTCTTGTCTGTTTAAATCAGTCAGGCTGCCCTTCGCTATGTAAACCACAGCATCCTTTTTTCATGCTGGCAACGTGGGCATGATGTTGTGCAGAAATATCAGGCCGTTTCCTGGCTTTTTGAATTGTGGGTACAGAAGCATAAAATCCCACCTTCATAAACCTCGGATTTTCTGAAGATTTGAATTTTGTGTTAACAGTAATAATGGTGTGCCATCAAATCAATTCTGATTTGCGGTGACTTTTTTTTAGCATTTACTTGGTAGGGCATACTCAGAAATGGTTTACCATTCCCTTCTGGGACCGCAGCATGCCGAAAGCCACACAGTTACTGTTACACACAAACGGGCACAGGTGTATATGTACCTAAACTGTTTCCAGCTTTGTGGGCCATTGTTTATGCAGGCCAGACAGAAGGTCACTTATGATTTAATAAGTTGAAATGTTTGTCTTGCATGAAGTCAAATTGAGTCAAGTTTCTTTCACTGTGAAGCCTTTCTGATCAGGAGTTGATGTCTTCAGGTGACATCGCATCCCGTGTGACTTCCGCTATGATAATCCTCCTTAGGATGCTTCCTGTTAAGGAAAGAAGATGATAGCTCAAGCAAGATCAATGTCATCTGTATAGTAACTCATTGTGCGTGCATGCATCAAGTGCCTCCCTGTTCCCCGCAGAAAGTCTGCTCAATAGGACCTCCAGCAAGCCAGGGATGTCCGATGCGCTGCACCCATGGTACATACCAGCACTATGATCCCAAAGAAAATACTGGCCACAGTCTGTAGGGCAGGGTGCTCAGCTTCTCCTTGTTTAAACAAGCAGCGTTTGGGGTGAAAGCCACATCCAACGTACTTGATGGAGTCAGTGTTGACATTGCCTTGAGACCTCCAATCTAGGCTCTCTCGCATCCTTTCACTGAGTTTCCATCACTTGGTGCGCAAGGAATAGAAAAACAGCAACACTAACGGACTCTGGCATTCTGGGCCATGCCTTCTTATCTTCCAAAGCTTTCCCCTCCATCAGAGATCAGTTGTCCCTCATACGTTTGTCTTCCAGTTCCAAATGTAATTATTTGTAGGAGCAAGCTTTCAACAACTAAGGAAAAGCAAAGCGTGTTGCTTATATACCGCCCCATAGTACTTCAAGCACTCTCTGGGCGATATACAAGTTAATTATGCAGGCTACACATTGCCCCCCCCAGCGAACTGGGTACTCATTTTACTGACCTCGGAAGGATAGAAGGCTGAGTCAACCTTGAGCCGGCTACCTGGGATTTGAACCCCAGGTTGTGAGCACAGTTTTGGCTGCAGTACAGCAGCTTAACCACTGCGCCACGAGGCTTCGGGTGGCTTCTTGTTTGTATCACTTGTATTTTTAGTAGACACTTGTGACCTCTGTTTCAAAATACTTCTAATTTTAGATGTGTGCCCTCCAAGTGATTTGTGATTCTAACTGTTTTTTTTAATGTGACTTGTTAACTATCTTGGGCTCTTATGAGGAAGGACGAGATATAAAAAGAATAACCTATTATCTTTGTTTCCATTCCAGGATGATCTCAGGAGGCCACAGGAAATCTCTTCCTCACCCTCCTTCCACTTGCTTTGCTCTACTTGTCTTCCTTAGCTCTTCTTGTCTCCTTGCCCCAGTGCCAACAGAGTCTGAGATGACAGAGGGGCCAGCATGAAGCATGTCAAAATAATATTTCTCTGCTGGCTCTCCTTTACTGTTTATTGTGAGACCACCACAAAATGAATGCCTCCCCCCCTTATATTGTAACGGCAACATAAGACAGTTGTAACTTCCTTATTGAGACAAAAGGACGCATCTCAAGTAACTCATTATTTGTAATCTGACATGAACAAAGGGGACGTGTTTTGATTAGAGATATAGGGGCTTTTGTATACGAATATCCCCACGCAGGTGGCGTTAACAACGGTCCAGTTCCATGGGACCGAACGGTCCACTCGCCGATCCACCTCGGATGGCACGATTCTACCAGTGGCTCCGCAGCACACAATCCGCTCGCCACTCTTCAACCTTGCAGCAAGGCTGGGCCTCCTGCCAGGAGTGGCGAGCAGATCATGCGGTGCGGAACCTTTGGTAGAATCGCGCCGTCCGCGTCAGATTGGGTGAGTGGACGGTCCGGCCCCATGAGGCTGGACCCTCGTTAACGCCACCTGTATGGGGGTATTTGAATACGAATATTTCCATCTCTAGTTCTGATTTGTCAACGTCAAGAGGCCAGGCATTTCTAATGTTGCTTTTAAACTCTGTCCTATCTTCAGGAACGACGAAAGGCAAACCATTCCTCCATGGGGTTTAGAAGATGTAAGGTAGGTGCCAGAAACGGGAGGGGTGGTGTGCCATTCATAGAGGTGGGCTTTGTGTTTTGTCAGTGCTGTTCTGTAGAGATGGGCACAAAACGCCATTCAGCAGCACCCACACAGGTGTTCCATAGGCATCGCACACTTCCTTCCCTGCCTCCTCTGGGGGATTGTTCTCTCGCCGGCAGCAGCACCCTTCCCTGCTCTGCCTCCTCCAGCAACCATCCACTCAGATAAGGAGGCAGGGCAGGGAAGCCCATTGTGCTTCCTCTGAGTGGGTGATCACTGTGCAGTTGCTGGGATGATCCATGATTCATGCCCATCTCTACTCTTCTGTGGCCTTTTCTCTTGGGCCTGGCACAGATTGATAATGGTATTGAGCATTTTTGATAGTCTCACCATTTCTTCTTCCTTGGAACCAAAATATCAGTTTGGAGTAGCAAAGAAAACTCAGCTGAAATTGCTTCTATAAATTAATAACAATTGTGTGCTGTCAAGTCACTTGTGACTTACGGCAACCCTTTTCAGGGCTTTCCAGGTAGATAGTATTCTGAAGTGGTTTCTCATTCCCTTCTTCTGGGGCCACCCTGGGTCTGTGCAGCTTGGCACCAGGCTGGCTCTTCTCGGATGCACAGGGTGGAATCAAACTGCCAACATCTGGCTGCACAGCCAGAGACCTAACTCACTTGAGCTATCCAGCCATTACAGGCCATCAGCATTATTCTCAAATGATGGAGTTGCATGTGTATGTACTTGACCGGTACGTGCGTCGGGACTCCCATGTGCTTTGGCATTGCCCGAGACATGGCGAGCTGGCAGTTCATTAAGCATAGCACCATGTTTGAAAAAGGTTTTCCGCTCTTGAAATTAATCTCCTCCTAGCTAGAAGTGGAAGAAGAATATTTCCTTTTATGGTTACTTGGAGTTGTATAGCTTGAGATCTGGACTCACACTAACTTTTGTCTCTTCCTTTTCCTTAGCAAACAAGCAGGCGCAACTGGGGAGCAGCAAGAGATATGCAGAAATATAGACGGCGGTATCCAGTAAGAAAAATTGTTGTAAATGGAGTTTTATGGCTTGGCATAGAGCTGGGGATTCAGTTAGAAACTGTAGAATTAGCAGCAGTTTGACATTCTGAGCTACATCCCTGCACTTACACTGGTGTAAATATTCAGTTGAATTGGAAGGGGGCTGTAAGGCCATCAAGTCGAACCCCCTGCTCAATGCAGGAATGCAGATCTTGCATATACAGTGGTGCCTTGCAAGACTAATCTAATTCGTTCTGGAAGTAGCGCTGTCTTGCGAAAAAATCATCTTGCGAAAAGCGATTTCCCATAGGAATGCATTGCAATGCATTCCTATGGGAATCTTGCAAGATGAATGAATTTTGTTTTCTTGCGAGGCATCGGTCTCAAAAAAATCATCTTGCGAAGCACAGCCATAGAAGAAGGCGTCTTGCGAGGCACCATAGCGATTGAAAAAACCATTTGTCTTGCTTTTTTTTTCGTTCTGCGAAGCATTTGTCTTGTGAGGCAGCACTATAGTTGTCCAATTTTATCTTGAATGCCTCCAGTGTTGGAACACTCATCACCTTCCAAAGTAATTGGTTCCATTGTCATACTGCTCTAACACTTAAGAAGTTTTTCCTGATGTTCAGCGTAAATCTGACTTCCTGTAGCTTGAGCCCATTATTATGTGCTCTGCACTCTGGGATGATTGAAAACAGCTCCTGCCCCTACAGAGAGGGAGTAATCAAGGGAGATGGGAACAGACAGTCCTCGCTAGCGATATTCACAACCTTTTAAACTTACTATTATTGTATGATTTTAATTGTTGTGAGCCTACTTGGGTACCCTGTGGGGAGAAGGCAGCAGATAAATAATATAAACAAATAAAAATGAATAAAAGTGTTTGGGGGCTGTTCAGGCAAGAAGTATTCCTAAATTGGATTTCACTTTTAATGGAGCTCATTGAAAAACGAACAAATCAGATGTTCCTTTTGACTGATGCCTCATTCTCTTCTCCAGGGTTTAGAAGAAGCTGAAGTCGAAGAGCAAGAAATGTGGAACCTGAGCTTTTACAAAAATGAGATTCATTTCAAGCCTCACGGTACAGCTTTCAATTTTGTTTTCAAAAAGAAGTGCCACCTGTCAACCTTAGTCTGCCTTCCAAGTCTTCCAACCCGTGAAGTTGGATTCAGTTGTATTGGTTAAAAAAAGGATTTTTTTTAAAAAAATGTTCCAAAGAGTCAGAAAATGACTGATTGAAAGCAATAAGTACAGATGGTGGCTGTTTCCCTCCCCGTGTGAATATCCCATGACCGATATACTTCATATCGTATGGTTGTTTCCCACCCACGCCACCCTGAGGAGTGAAACAAACTGCACAGACAAACCATGACACTTGGTTGTCTATAGTTATAGCATTTCCTGAATCCTGTTGGGGTCCATGTAAGTTTTGTGCAACTCTGCAGCTAATTGCAGCTAATTGATGAGAGGCCAGGGTACATCTTGGTTGTGCCGTTGGGTGGGTGTGTAACTGAGACACACCTTGGCACCACAGCAATTAGCTTCAATTAGCCACAGGAAGTAACACAAACTTTGCACATACTCCAGTAGGAATCTGGCCACTACATATTTTGCAAGTGCTTTTTGAAGTGTTCCTTGACATAATTTTGTAGGATGTATGGTTGAATTTTAAGCACTTTAAAAATAATAATTATAGTAACACAGCCAGCGGCCACTAGACAAAGCCGGTTCTTTTCATGTAGGTGAATGCAAAGAAGTTGGGATATTGGCATGTGACCACTTATAAAAGCAAAGTGTTTTGCTTATATACAGTCCCATAGTGCTTAAAGCATTCTCAGAGTGGTTTACAATTTAATTATACAGGATGCACATTGCCCCACACACCTTGGCAAGCTGGTACTCAATTTACTGACCTCAGAAAAATGGAAGACTTACCGTATTTTTCCGTGTACAAGACTATACTTTTGTCAAAAATTCTTAGACTAAAAATTGAGGGTCGTCTTATACATGGAAGTAAACTGAGGAGAGAACAAAAACAAGTGGAGGGGAAAGCAGGGTTCAAAGCGATTCTGCCGTGCTTTTATCCCTTTCCCCCTACACTTGCTAAGCCCCACTTAGATTTCTTAATTTTGGATTAGAAAAGTGGGGGTGTCTTATACACAGAAAAATACGGTAAGTCAACCTCAAGATGGCTACCTGAGCTTCAGATTGAGTCCAGGTCTTGAGCAGAGTTTTCACTGCAGTACTGCAGTTTAACCACTGCGTCCCGAGGGTCCTTGTATATCTGCATGCCTTTTTGTCCTGTCCCATAAATTATATACAGAAGCATGCATAAACAAGCCACTGGTGTACTTTCACTGGGCAGAGGGCCAGCATTGCAGAAAATTCCTTCTCTCCTACAAAGTTTTTTCCTTCTTCCTTCTTGCAAAGCTTCTGGAGGCAAGCAAACAGACTTCTTTATTTAAAGAGATTGGGGGGGGAGTCTTGCGAGTTAGCCGACTGACGTTTTGCATTAGCTAATTGTTCTAAGTATTATAATTCATATGTGCTCTTTTTCTAGGCCTTCACATTGAAGACCTCCTCGAGAAATGGCAGAATGACTATGCAACTCTGGAAGAAAACCACTCCTATATTCAATGGTAAGTGGCCCCCATTCCTCTTCACAATGGCACATGGAAAAGTCTTCTTGGTCTGCCTCCCGATTTTGGGCAACCCCCCGTGTTCACTCCTCTCCCCCTCTCAACCCTGAACCAAATCATCTTTTGGAGAATCTATAATACATTTCATTTGGTTGGGCCTGTCAGGAAAAGGCTGGTGTTTGGCAATGCATTGTAAATAAATATTTCTACAGGTCCGCTCTGTTTTGCATTGCATAAGAAAGAAAGAAAAAGGAAGAATTATGAATGTATAGTTAAATTCCTAGGAGCCCCTGCAGGTATCACTATCTGTAAGTGTGAGTCACTTTAGAATGATAGAAGGGACACCTTGTCCTGTTCTTGGACATAGGATTTCTTTTGTCTATCTCTTTCCCCAAAGATCTCATATTAGTAGCAGGTCAGACTAGTCCAAAAAATTGCCCAGGCTTTCTCGCTCTCATTTCCTGCCTTGCAGACCAACACATAAGGATTTGATCCCTTTTGTCAAAAGGCACACGTACCCCGATTACTTACCAAGGGCTTTCAAAGTCAAGCCAGTATGGCGTCCTCCTTTGGTTTGGGACCCTGACCCTAAATTCTTCCTCCTGTGTAGTGTGGTTTGTCCTTGCCTTCGTGATGAAACGGCTCCCAGGCTAGGAAGTTCGACTATTAGATGTTAAAAGGATGGTGTCTCTTACCGCACGTGATGGATATCCTCTCCTTTGGCTGTGCTGGGCAGGACGGCTGAGAGTTGCAATACAAACCATGTCCAGTGGACCACATGTGGATTCCTCACCCCGAACAAAATATGTGTCTGTATCACGTATTTATTTGTTTCATTTCTAAGCCGCCTTTCTCCCAGCTTCTAACACTTTGATGTCACTTTTACCTGTCGTGGTTCTATCCTAGGGGATGCTGGGATTTGTAGTTTGATGAAGGGCTTAGAATTCTTTGCTAGACAGTTCCATTGCAGTTCCTTAAACCGCAGCACGGAATTCTGAATACCTTGCTGGATTACGTATCCCAGGATTCAGTCAGGTGGGGCCATGACAGTTCACTGTGGCAACAAAGTCCTGTAACTATGTAGTGTAAATGCACCTTTTTGTTTATGTTAGCTTTCCTTACAGTTGGGATCTACATCTGAATAAAATGTCCGATTTCCAGAAATTCCTAATACACTGAACTAGAAGACGTTGACTCGGTAGGATGTTTTAACTAAGTGATAAAGGCTTGCCCTTCATCCCTACCAAGCTGAGTGTCGCTTCTTTATAGTTATTTCCCTTTTAAACCACCCTTCTGTGTGTGTGTTTTTCCTGCCTACTTCTGCATGACGGGCATACATTTCCTTCTTCCAGGCTCTTCCCTTTGCGTGAACCAGGGATGAACTGGCGTGCAAAGATTCTCACGTGCCAAGAAATTGAGGTACTTTTTTTTGTGCTTTTGAAATCTGTTCCCTAGTTTGGATATTCTCTCTTCTCTTTTTTTCCCCCCATTTCTCCATCTGGGTGAGAGAATGTGAATTCAGTGTCTTGAGTGTGTCACACATTCCCGCTGAAGAGGGATCATTCCCAGTTGCCATGTGTGTAGAACCTCAACACCAATCAGCTGAACCCAGAAAGTCCACTCTGTTTAAATGCTTGAATACAGAGAGAGGCAGATCTGTTAGTTTTAGTTTTGATTGAGTTCTGTTTTCTTTCCTCCCCCCACCCCAACTTTGCAGTCAAGGGGTCCTTAAGACAGATCAGAAATCTCCCTCCTAGAATCAGACACATGAGCTCTGATCTCAGAGGATATGATCTGATCTTCTATTTACCCTTCCGGCTGCTGTTGAAAGATCCATGCCCCTTAAACCACCTTCCTTGTATCAGAGATTCCATGTCAGGAGGTAGGGGAGATTAAAGGACAGTGGGAAGACCAGAATACACACTCTTACAGACAATTCAGAGTGCTTCTAAACTTTGACCAACATCGAAAAACAAGCTGGTGTGATTCATGTTGCTTTTGCTGCAAGTGTAATTTAAAAAAATGTTTTTAAAAAAGAGGGGGAGCAGCATCTAACTTCACTGCAGGATTGTTCTAGGGATTCTTTTTTGCATCTGTTGGTCACTTTTTAAAATTTTAGGTCTGTATGCGTTTTTGTGTGGATTTCTCTTCTAACATGCATTATATGCACACATAAGTTTTATACTGAAATATACAGTTTGCTGGAAGTATGGGGGGATGCGTAGCCTGCATCATGAAATTCTAAACCGCCCAGAGAGTGCTCGAAGCGCTATAGGGTGGTATATACCCTGTTTCCCCGAAAATAAGACCTAACCCAAAAATAAGCCTCAGTGAAGTGAAACCCCGCCCTCCACCCTTGTGCAGCAACCAGAAGAAGGTGACATGACTGCATTTGAATAAATGTCTATTGTTGTACATGAAAAAAATAAAACATCCCCTGAAAATAAACCCTACTGTGTTTTTTGGAGCAAAAATTAATATAAGACCCTGTCTTATTTTCTGGGAAACACGGTAAGCAGCACGCATTGATTTTTTTACATTTTTCCCTAGCAATTTTCTGTCATACAAATCGGGTTGACCGTTTGTTAATCTGTGCATTTCCATGATATCAGTATTTTATGTACAATATTTGATTGAAGAACTAACATAACAGAATGTGGGGAAGGGTGCAAAAAGGTCATTGTAGACTTTCATTATACAGTGGTGCCTCGCATTACGACGTTCATTTGTTCTAGCTAATCGCTGTAAAACGAAAACGTCATAATGCGATTTTAAAAAGCCCATAGAAATGTATTAAAACCCGATTAATGCGTTCCTAGGGGCTTGAAACTCACAGTCCAGCAAAGATCCTCCATAGCGCGGCCATTTTCGCTGCCTGTGCAGCGAGGAATCCGTGCCAGAAAAGAGCGGGCAGCCATTTTGAAACCACCAATCAGCTGGCCGAAAATCATCGCTTTGCGATGATCGGTTCCCGAAGCAGGGAACCGATCATCGCAAAGCGAAATTCCCTCATAGGGAACATCATTTTGCGATCGCAAAAACATCGACGTCTAGCAATTTCGTCGTCAAACAGAGCGTCCATTAAGCGAGGCACCACTGTATATGGGTTTCGGGAGTTATATTCACATGACAATGTGAATTGAACAAATTTTTGCTATCCTAATTATCTGGTTGTGGCATTTCCCTGGTTGAAATCCTTTCCCGTCCCAAAACTAATATATGTATGCACAGAACATTTCTCGGCAACATTGTGCCACTGCACTAGTCAAAGAACACTGCTTTTGAAAATGAAAACATGTCGGCAAATCGACAAAAAGCTAGATCTGGTACAAGACAGTTCCTTGTGTCCATCAATTTATAAGGGTGCTTTTGGCTTGCCTTTCTTTCAGGCCTTCAAGAAGTCCAAGGAAGTCATGGAGAGGTTTGTCCGTGCTTACAAGCTCATGCTAGGATTTTATGGTATCAACCTGATCAACGAGGAAACGGGAGAGTTGAAAAGGGCAGAGAATTGGTGTGAGAGATTCGAGAACCTCAACCGGTGAGTTTTCTGCTCCTTGTGACTCCTCTGGGCTGATTTTCTTGTGTGTGTGTTTGTGTGTCCATCCGTCTGTCCCTTCTCAGGCTAGCCCCACCTCCCTCCCTCATTGCCTTCACGTGGAGAGCCATAGTCTGGGAACATGAGATCTCTGCCAGACCTGGAAGAAACAGGGTTTCCAGTCACATGGAGAGGCTGCACGCATGGAGCGTACGGTCCTTTCCTGCCCAGCATTCTCCATGTGAAGAGAGTGACTGTGGCAGGGTGGACGAGGCAAAAACCTGCTCTCCTTCTTCCTTCAGTAAGTGCCTTGTCGCTTAGCTGGAGCAAGCTGTGAAAACCTTCAGCAAACACCAATAGGATTCTGGTCCGATAAGAGCAGGGTAGTGGAAGCAGACACTGGCCAAAATGTTGTTGGCATTATTACACAAAAGGCGTAACTTTTGCAGGTGAATTGCAGTACGTTGAGATCTCTCCACAGGCGTTATCTGTTGCACATTTGAATTACATGACATGGAATCCAGCAGATAACATCTATAGAATAAAGATGGGCACGGACCATGTTTGCTCTGGTTCAGCGCTACACCCAGATAAGTGTTCTGTGGGTGCCCCACACTTCCCTCCCCCGTCTCCTCCAAGTAACTAAACCAGAACAGTGCCATGGGTTTTCCTGACCTGCATCATCTGAGTGGATGGTCTGTGCCTTTTCGTAAAATGACTGGCTGAAATTCTGTTTGTTGGTGTAACTGTGCCTGCAGAAGGCTGATGGTGTTACGAGCGGGGCAACATTTATGAAAATTAAACACTTCCCAATTGTGTCCCGTGGCTGTGACAACAACCCCTTTAATTGTTTTAAGCTGTAAGACGGGAGGTTTTTAATTACCAGGAATCTCGGGTGCCGGGACGACCTTACTTAATTAAAGACTTCCTCCTCCCACACAATGAAAGGGATTACACAGGAGCCACCGGACAAAAGTAGGAAATGTTTACTTTTCAAAATTGCCCCCTTGTTGATGATGGAATCAGCCTTTTGCAGGCATAGTTACATCAGCAGGATTTTACTCACAATTTTAATACGACTTTAGGACTGTTGCTCACTTTAGAGCTGTTCATTCATATTGCCTATACTGTATATATCTGCTTACTCTCTTTCTCCCCATCTTCTCAGGTACAGCCATAACAATTTGCGAATTACTCGCATCTTGAAATGCTTGGGTGAGATGGGGTACGAACACTACCAAGTCCACCTGGTGAAGTTCTTCCTGGTGGAGACCTTGATTCATCAACAGCTCCCGAGGGTGTTGAGAAGTGCGTTGGACTATTTCATGTTCACGGTCCGAAACAAGCAGAGGCGCCAGGAACTAGTCTATTTTGCATGGCAGAACTTCAGACCGAAGCGCGAGTTTGTTTGGGGCCCGCACAAGAAACTCCGGAGGTTCAAGCCTCGGTCCCCAGAGTTTTTGAGCCACCAGGAGCCCAGGAAAGAGAAGGAGACTATGGGTGGGGGAGCCTCTCAAGGCATGGAGAAAGGTAATGCTGAACCCCCAAATGAAATATCCCAGGGGCTGAAGGAGGAGCCTTCTAGAGTTGGGGCCGATGAGGCTGGGAAAAAGGATTTGCCAGAGCCATTGAATGAGCATATGACAGACAGAACAACAATGAATAGTCCAACTGGGCAACCTGGTTCCCAGACCAGCAATGAGGCGAGCTTTCCATCTAGTGACTCCATGATAAACCAGAGTGGTGGAAAGGATCCTACCTCCGCCGTAGAAGGCAATGGATCACAAGGTGGCGATGCGGTAGAATCCCAAGCAAGGCGTACAGTTGAACATACAACCACTTCAGAAGAGGATAGCGTATCTACCTGTGCATCGCCAGCAGAAATTAAGGAGGAGAAGCATGGTGATGAAGAAGATCCACCTGTTCCACCTCCTAGGGAGGAGAGTGGGAGTGGCGCGGAGGGTGAAAGTCTCAAGGAAGCCAAGAAGAGGAAGTTGGACATGAGCAGGTTAACGGGAGAAAAGTTGTCACTCAAAGGCCCTACCGACATTGAGAAGATCTCCTTCAACCTTGAAGAGGTTGTGATTGATCCGAAAGACGCAGGCAAACGTCCACCAGTAGAGGAACAGGTGAAACTGTTGGCTTCCGAAGAAGGCACTGGGGATGGTAGTGATGTCAAGGAGGCTGAATCGGTCAGTGCAGTGATTAAAAGACGGAAGGTAGAAGAGACGGCACCAAAAGAGGGCGTCTCAAAGACACCAGGGAGGGTAGACACAGAGGGGATACCCTTGGAGGGTCAGGTAACAAATTGCTCTACCTCCAGGCTTGAGAGGACCGAGGAAGTCTGCCAAGATGGAATCAGAATAGTTACGGATAGTTGTGGCGACGCTTTGACCAGTTGCAGAACTGGAGGTGTGGATTTATTGGCTAATTCCCAAGCTCTGAGATCTAAGCCTGGCCTTTCATTAGGCGACTCTCGGCCAGACAAGACGGATGAGCCAGAAACTACCTCTGTTATAGAAAACAAGGAGTCTCCACCTCCGGAAACCCAGCCAGCTAGCAAAAGGGAAGTTGATAAACACTCAGGACAAGAAGAGGGAGGCATAGAAAGAAAAAAGGAAGCTGCAACAGAGAGAAATACATCCTCTAAAGTAGAAAAAAGTGAAATGACTACAGGAGGGTCCAAAGAAGAAGAATAGGTGTCCCAGTTAGGGCTGATCCAGCGCTAAAGTTGGGCTATGGGGCATAACTTTTCATAAACGGATCAGGACTGCTGTGTGGATGAGTGGCTGTGAATGTCTGTATATGGTTGGTTCTCTTCATTCTTGTTCAGACAGCTGGCTCTAAAACCAAGATCTCCAGTTGGTTGTATCAACTGGGATAATAATGGCTTCAGCATGGAGCCCCAAGTGAAGTTCGTGAATTGTAAACCCGATTCTTTGAATTCTTGAACAGATACTGTTTAATTTATACTTTTTATTGAAATGATTCCACAACAGTCCTGGTTTAAAATAGAAATGGGGTTGGTTGGCTGGGTCGGGGGTGGGGAAATGCTGTTTAAGCTACTTTGTGAACATATTTTCCAACGTTTACTAGATAATCCGAAAAAGAGTTGTTTTTGTTAAATAAAAATCTAAACTTTTGGATTCAGAATTTCTGTAGTCTCCTTGATTTTTAGCTGGCCCAGATCAAACAAAATTGCCCAAACCATCTTGCAAATGTCTCTTGGAGGAAAAGCTTTCTAAACAGCTGATGGATGTTTGTAAATGTAGAAAGTTAAATAGTGCTGCTGCATTCTTCCTTATACCTTCAGGCTCTGAGTTAGAGCAGAGGATCAGAATTACCGTATTTTTCTGTGTATAAGACGCCCCCATGCATAAGACACCCTCACTTTTCTAACCCAAAATTAAGAAATCTAAGTGGAGCTTAGCAAGTGTAGGGGGGGAAGGGATCAAAGCGCTGCAGAATCGCTTTGATTCCTGCTTTCTCCCTTCGTGCTAAGGGAGATAGTGAGATAAAATGATAATCGATTAGGTAGGCATGCTATGAAGGTCTGGCCAGGTTTCCCCTCCCCCCCCCCCAAGAACTATACCAATTCATCAAAATGAAATCGGAAGTGACTGGAAGATCATGTTTCCTTAAAAACTTCTAGATTTAAAAAACAACCCAATATTTGCCAAAAGAAAGTGTAGGGACTGCCAGGATGGGGGGGGGGGCTTGCACAGTCATTCATGGTGCGATTTAGAGAAGAAGGGTAACTACCTAGAAATGTTGGATAGCTCAGTGGTTTAATTATCTGCCTGAGGAGCCAGAGGCTGGGAGTTCAGTTCCACACTGGGCCTCTTTGATGGGGGCCGGACTCGATCCATAGGGTCTCTTCCAGCTCTGAAGGCAGGGTTGCCACTTTCTGGAAAGTCAGGGAAATTGAAATTAGTCAGGGAAAGTCAGGGAAGCTGTGATTAAAATATATTCAAGCAGTGGATTTTTGACCTGCTGTTGCAAGAGCATGATCTGTTCCTGTGGCAACTAGAATACAGAAGTAGCAGAATACAAGTACAGTGGTGCCTCACTTAACGATTGCCCCGCATTACGATGAATCCACTTTACGACTATCTTTTTGCGATCGCAAAACGATGGTCTAAATGGGGGAATTTCGCTTAGCGATGATCGGTTCCCTGCTTCAGGAACCGATTTTCGCTTTATGACGATCAAAAACAGCTGATCGCCGGGTTTCCAAAATGGCCGCCGGGTGCTTAAAATGGCTCCCCGCTGTGCTTAGGGATGGATTCCTCGCTATACAGGCAGCGAAAATGGCCACCGTATGGAGGATCTTCATTGGACGGTGAGTTTTTACCCCATTGAAACACATTGAACAGGTTTCAATGGTTTTTTTTTATTTCGCTTTACTATGTTTTCGCTTAACGGCGATTTTCCTGGAAGGGATTATCGTCATTAAGCGAGGCACCACTGTAAAACTTAATGATTCCCTTTCCCAGTTCCACCTTTTCCTCAGCTCCATCCTCAGCAACCATCCTAATGTGTTTGTTGAGCCCTGTCCCTGCATGATTTCCAAGGTCTGCCTGTAGCATTTGCAAAGCAAGGCTAGTTCACACGTTTAGCAAGATACAAACTTTAAACATCAGTTTTCATCTCTACCTGCTAGTACTGCATTTAACTTGCATATAAAGATAAGCATGTTTTGGGGTCATTTTTGTGTATAAAATGGGCATTTTGTCTCCTGCTAAACCCAGCACTGGGTTGCAAATGAGTTTTGCTGCTGTTGGATTTCACATTCAACTAGCACTTTCTACTCTGCACCATGCAAAGTAAATTTCTGAAATGTGATTGCTTGTTCCTGCTGGAATTTACAGTTACCAGCTCTCTCACCCTCTTCCCTGACTTCTCCATGCATAAAGGTTGCAAGTGAGGGTTGTCTGCTTCTCTAGATTGCAGAAATGGTCTGCAGGCATTTAAACTCCACCTTTCTTGCTTCTGATCTGCTCCCTGGAAGCAAAAAGTGAAAGTGAAACTTTTCCAGCTTTGGTAAGTTCCTACTTGACCGAAAACAAATCTGCTGACATCTTGGTGTCAGGCAAGTAGTTCTGTGTATGACTATCTGAAACCACATTTTAAGATGGCTTCTAAGAGGACATGTTCTAAGAGGAGATGTTCTAACGATTATTGGCTTCAGCTCTGCTCTCAGATACAGATAGCAGCGGACACAGGTAACATCAAGGGAATGTATGATGGGATCAAGCAGGCTTTAGGTCCAATACAGAAGAAATCTGCTCCTTTGAAGTCTGCTACAAGTGTGATCATCCAGTACCGAGCACAGCAGATGGAACGCTGGGAGCAGCACTATGAGCTATACAGTGGGGTCTCGACTTAACTTAATCCGTATTGGAAGGCAGTTCTCAGGTCGAAAAGTTCTTAAGTCGAATCTGCATTTCCCATAGGAATGCACTGAAAACCATTTAATCCGTATCTGCTCATTTCGTCCATAGAAACTAATGGGAAGCTGCTATTCCGCCTTCTGCCACTAGACGGGGATATTTTTTTTCTTTTTTCCTTTTAACCTAAGATGACTTAGCTTTAAAAAAGGGGGGGGAAAAAGAGTTCGTAACTCGAATCTAAGTTCGTAAGTCGAGTCCATATACAGTGGTGCCTCGCTTAGCGAGCGCACCGTATAATGACGAATCCGTATAGCGATCCCCTTTTTCGGGATCGCTATATGGAGCACCCAATCGCCGCACTCGCATTGCGACGATTGGGGAGTCCGGCGGCCATTTTGGAGCCGCGTTTGGCGGCTCCAAAATGGGCGCCGGATGACCCGAAATGGCCTCGCGCGGTGTTTTCACCCCCTCGGCAAGCGAGGGGAGGGCGCGAAAATGCGGTGCGGGGCCATTTTGGGTCCGTTTTGAAGCCGCAAAACAGCTGTTTTGCGGCTTCAAAACGGCCGCGGATGACCCGAAATGGCCCCGCGCAGCGTTTTCGCGCCCTCCCCTCGCTTGCCGAGGGCGCGAAAATGGCTGCCCGGGGCCAGGAAACTTCTCTAAGTGGGAAGTTTAGGGCCGATTTGGAACGCATTAAATGAAGTTTAATGCGTTCCAATGGCTTTTTACTTCCCGCTTAGCGAAGATTTCACATAGCGAAGGTTAATCCGCAACGGATTAACCTTGCTATGCGGGGCACCACTGTATTCCTATGAGAGCGGTTCGTAAGTCGAAACGTTCGTATGTCGAGCCGTTCGTAAGTCGAGACCCCACTGTATTCCAGAGAGAATGTAGTAACCCAAGAGGCATTAAATAACATTGAGTGCTTACCTGTCTTGGAAGAGTTGGACAGCGAACCTACTTCAGCAGAAATAAAAACGGCCTTGTATTCTGTTGCCTCCGGCAAGGCACCTGGAAAGGATAACATCCCTGTTGAAGTGCTGTAAAGAAACCATCACCACCGAACTGTATGAAATCTTTCATCTTTGCTGGAGCGAAGGTGGAGTACCACAGGACATGAAGGATGCAAACATCATCACATTGTATAAGAACAAAGGAGAAAAGGGCGACTGCAATAACTCCCCTGGCATCTCTCTTCTCAGCGTTGTAGGGAAGCTGCTTGCCCGTGTTGTGCTGAAGAGACTCCAGGTGCTTGCAGACAGTCTATCCAGAATCAGCCTTGTCTGTTTTTTGATGATAGTTGCATTGCACTATTACTACATCAACATGCCCGTGTTACATGCAATTAGGTGCACGTCTGAAATTCCAGAAAGTCAACAGGAATCCATTTAAGCTTTTTTCATCTTGTTTCTTGCTAGTTTGGGGCTGATTTCTCATCTATACAGGATTCACTGCCCTAGAACAGAATGTTGGTGTAGCTGAACACAGAGCCAAGATGAACCTAAGAAAATGGAAGGTTTGCACCAACACAATCCTTTGTGAGTGTGCAGAAGAACAGGCATTTTCTCACCTGTGGCAGTGTACTCTACACACCTCAATATGTGCCGTGAAAATGCTGCCTGCCTGAAATGCTCTTGACATTGCCCATCACTGGGAGAAAATTATCTGTTAACTAAATGTACTGTCATGTTTCTGAAAAAAAGGAAAGAAGGTCTGATGAATCTAAATAAGCTTTTTAAAAAAACTATTTTTTGTTCAGAAATGTCTGTCTAGCTTGGGCTTTAAAAAAAGCCCTGTTATATTGAGAAGAAATTGTGTGTGTCTGATTCCCTTTTCGGCTAGGGTTTAATGCTGAGACAAGGCTGAGATGTTGACTAAGGAGGAAGTGAGCCGCTAATACCACTCTGTGGCCAGCTATAAAGTGAGGAGCTTGGCCATAACTATGGGTCACCAACTTAATGTTTTTTTCCAAGGGCACAAAACGATCAAGTAGACTGAAATCTAGAAGTAAATCTAATGAATTCGGGGATGGGGCATATTCCTGGTTGCATTCACTTCCCATTTCTTTTTTTAAAAAAATAAGCCTGCTTTTCCTTTTTTGGGGTGGGGGAGGGACACACTCTCCTCTTCCTTGAAAGAGGTAGGAACTAGTGCAATGGGGACACCCTGATTTTTGCATGGGGCAGAATGCAACTTGAACAAATTTGCTACTGAACAGCAGCCCAGATCTGTACACAACTTGCCTTTACGGCTTGAGCCAAATGTCCCTGCCGCCCTCCTCCCCAAGGGTCTGTGTGTAAGTCCCATTTCGAGCCGAAGCAATGAACGCGTGAGAAGACCATCACAGATCTGACATCGTAGTAGACAGCTTTACTAGGTGGAAACCGAACGATGTACACCTAGGTGTGAAACCAGCTCCTGGAACAAAGAATGTTGAAATGGGTGTTGCGAAATACATCGGATTAGAATATTCAGAGGGCTGACAACAGAAAATGAAGGTCTCCGCTGATTCACACATGTGGCACATGCCTCATGTTGCCATTTCCAATGATAATAAAGACTCATGTCAATTGTGACTTGTCGCAATTGTGGGACCAGCAACAATGCCCCTGCCCTTGAGAGTGAGCTCTCTGCTTCCCGAAGAATCAGAGAGAGTCCCACTCTGCAGTTTATGGACTGGGGCGTTGGTGTTGGTGGTGGACGGTGCCCCCAAGACCGCAGGCTGAGTGGCCATGGCGGAGATGGGATTTAAAGGGGTGAGTGAGGCGGGAGAGGAGGGCTGTTGGGCTGACAACATGGATTGGGAGGCATCTGAGGCCCAAGAGGTGGTGCCATTGCCAGAGCAATCAATAGTCAGCTGGAGACTTTGCCACCGTGATCCTGATACTGGACGTTGGGTTGAACTGCTGGTGCCCACCTGAGGAGGCTGCCCAGGTTCACCAAGACGAAGCCAGGCAATGAGAGGCTCAGAAGCTCAAGAACCAAAGATGGGCACGCCACCGGCAGAGGATGCAGCAGGAGCAAGCGGCACTGCAGCAGAGACCTCCCAGCCAGCCTCCCCATGGCCAACTCTATGCCCTTCCTCTTGTACTTCCTCTTCATTCTGCACCAGCGACACCAGGGAGGCCAGCCAGGTTGGGTAGAGTTTGCCTTTGCCTCTCAAGGGGATCACCACTCCTGTGGGGCGGCTGCTGTCAGTGGGGGCTGTGGAGGGACAGTGGGGGAAGGAGCCTTTGGTACTCACCTCTAGAGACACCCAACTGTGTGCATGTATAACACCCATGTTGTGACACTCTGTGCCTGGCACACCTGAAGGGTCTCCTACAACTAGGAGAGGAGATGGGGGCTCTGTTCCTCCCAGTGAACACCTTTCTAAGGGATTTCCCTCCCCAAAAATACTTTGGGAGGGAAATCTATTCCCTGGCACCCTAAAGTGCTTAAGTTCTGTTGCTTGGCTCCGTTGGCCCTTTAAGAAGTTACATTACTCTAAGAAAGAGATTGTGTCTGCGAGTACTCGTCATTATGGAGGGGGGCACTGGGGGGGGCTGCTCACAACAACCCTTTTCAGAATTTTTGAGGTAGAGAATATTTAGAAGTGCATTACCATTCTCTTCCTCTAGGGGGGAGACCTGGGACTGTGCAGCTTGCCCAAGGCCACCCAGGCTGGCTCTTCTCCCTGGAAGCCCAGTGGGGAATCAAACTCCTAACCTGTGGCTCTGCTGCCAATTGCCTAATGCACTGAGCTATCCAGCCAGTTCTTTAGTGAACAGTTCTATAGAGGAGCTATCCAGGTCTATAGAGCCTATGTCCTGAGCACACTCCTGTCCTGCAGTGAGTCCTGGACCCTTTGTGCACGTCAGGAGAGGAAGTTGAACACCTTCCAGATGTGTTGTCTCCGATGCATTTTTGGTATCAAACCCTGACATCTGAGCAGGCGTTACGTCACGGCCTCTCCCAATTTGAAGAGACTCTTGTCCAGCAGGCCAAGGCAAAGAGGCAGTCCCGGAAGCAGCCAAATCAGAGAGCTGAACAGGGGGCAGATTGTATTTGCCTTCAGTGTGGAAGGGATGGTCACTCTCGAATTGGTCTTCTCAGCCACACCAGATGCTGTTCCAAGACCTCCGTACAGAGCATGCTAGTCTCTTGAGACTGAAGGATGCCTAATCTGAAATCCAGCCAGTTACTCTCCACTGATTATAAACCTCCTTGTCTAGTCATGTAGTAAGTCTTTTCTTCACCCCAGCTATCTTACTTATCCATAGGTCTGCATCTTTGTAGTTGAACCCAGTGTGTGAACTGCGGAGTTGTGAGTGCTTGCAGCCAGCAGCCGTCTACCTCTGGTGAACCCTTGTGACTTGTGATCGCAGCAGTTCAGTGGTGCAACATAAAATTAATATGTTGGTTGTACTCATCCCTATGAACACTATTCTGAGTTGAGAAAAATTGTTTCGGAACACCGTCTCTCAAATATCTGAGCTACTATCATGACTGGCAACCGTGGTATCTGAAATAGTCTGGGAGGTGTGATCCAGGAAAAGTTATTTCCCCCATCTCTGACAGTGTAGATCCAGGATCAGGGCTGTTTGCCTGGAGGGACACCATTTTATGCCAACAGAGATCTGTGAAGCCAAAGCAGGCCTTATTTCTCCCTTGCGCCTGGTTCTTTCCTCCCTCCCACCACCCTCTGGCCGGAACACACAGCAGACTAAAAATTCTTCAGCTACAAAGGTACGCCTATTTGCATTGACTCCAGTCGCTCTACAGCCTGTCCAGCCCTCTTCCTCCCCGCCCTCCTCCCCCCATCTCTTTTTTTCCCCCAGTAACCTGCTCTCTTTCTCCATCTGACTGTGTGCTTTGTAGGCTGGTGCGTCTCTCCCTTTCTAGCCAAGAAGTCTCTTGAAGTGGAAGGGACACATTCAGGAGTGGAAAATCCAAAAGCCGGAGGAGAACACCATCTCTGGAACCTAGAGAAAGCAGGACAGGAGACGTTGCCTGTTTCTTTCTGAGCTGAGAAGTCAAAGGAGACCGGGATGGTTGGATTGTCAGCCCTTGGATTACTTTTTCTCTTGCAACTTTTGGCCTCCTCCTCAGCTCAGGTAAGGATTTTGGCCTTTCAGCGAGGTAAAGCTGGGCCGGCTATGGCACTCTGGACATGGACATCAGCACCATCTTCTGGAATGAACATCCACAGTCCTCTCTCTCTCTCTCTCTCTCTCTCTCTCTCTCTCTCTCTCTCTCCCTCTCTCTCTCTCTCAGAACTATCGCTCTTGGTACACAAGACTGCAAGGCAATGAATGAGGCTGATCAAAACCAGTGAGATTTGCTTCTAGGAAAGTCTGGGAAACACTGCTGGATAAGACCAGATTCTTAAAAATGAATTAATTTGTGGTATTCATCATCGGACAAACACAGATCAGCTGAAGAACGAGAGTGTTTTCTTTCAGAACCTGTAACTGGGCAGCACACTCTTATCTCTAGTGATTTTGACTGTAGATGCAGATCAGGAGTACTTTGCTCTGTTTTTATTTGTGTTTGTTTTATACTGATGTATGAATAGGAGGTATTTATTTATTTATTTATTTATTTATTTATTTATTTATTTATTTATTTATTTATTTATTTATTTGATTTATATACCACCCATCTGGCAGCCAAGGCTGCTCTGGGCGGTTCACATCAAATAACGAAAAAAGGTACTTAATTAATGAGCCGTATTGCACAGGAGTTGCGTTAAATTTAAGATTTTCACAACTCATCAACTGATTTTCTTCTTCTTCTTCTTCTTTGGAAAAAAAATGGAGGAGGACTCAGTAGGGGAAAAGGTGCCTGGAGAGAAACCGTTTTTGTTTAATCTGGAAGCGTTACGTTTCACAGTGAACAAAAACTCCAGTGTTCTGACTTCTCAGCTTCTCCGGTGATGTGTGCTCTCCCGCGCCCTCCACTTCCCATCTATCCTTCCACTTTAAATTCAAGTTCAAGAGGAATGTAGCTTTTCATTGAGACCCTCACCCAACAGTATTATTGCAATATTGCACCCTACAAGGGTTGCTAATGATGGAGACATTATAGGGATCCTTTTCTTTGTAAAAGTTTTCCTGCAGCCAGGTTTAGGAATCTGGAGTTGCTCCTTCTCAGCCATGAGCAAACTTGAAGGTACAATGAAACCGTTGTTGCTCACAGGCAGGCCATAGCTCTCTGGGGGCTTGCTTTTTCCGCACAGAAAAACATTTACAGAGTTTCTCCCCACCACCGTAAAGCAGAAAAATCAAACACAGTGTGCATTCAGAGCATGACTTTAGCCGTGCAAAATTCATTGCAACTCACTGGAAATGAAAGACGTGGTTTTGCTTCTAAGACAAGCTACTCATTATGGTAGCTTTAGGTGTGTTTCCCCGCTACCCACCCAATATATCATTAGAAGATTGTTATTGAAGTCTGTAAAACTGTAAGATCCAGAGACAGTTTAAATGTGCAAATAGGACATTTTGGATTCATGCATACAGAATTTTTTTTTTCTGCATTGCAAACTCTGTTCTTTTCTACAAAGCAAGGAGCCCATTGACCTATTAGTTGAAGTGTGGGAGAAAGGACAGGCTTCAAAGCTGTTGAAGCATAGGTCTGAGACTTTAAAAATAGAAAGACCATAGTAGTGTTCGCATGAGAAATGGAAATCATGCGCTTCATGAAACAGACCTCGGTTCCAATTCATACGCAAACAACTCTCTTAGGTTTTCCAGAGTAAACAACTACATATCTCAGAAGGCGGTGTGTGCTATCAAGTTGATGATGACTTATGGCAACTCTAAGAGGTTTTCCCCAGTTTGTGAGATAGGAGGAGTGGTTTTGCCATTTTCACCATCCGGCACGTTTCCATGAATAAACAGGGATTCAAACCCATGTCTCCAGAGTTCTAGTCCGATGTTCTCTTCACTATAGTAAACTAGGAGAAGGACTTATATCTACTGTTGCAATTAAGATGGGGGAAAAATACGATCTATTCAGAGCCAGGAAGAAGATCAAATCAATATCTCATGAGTTCTAGCAGGTTGGGTGGCTATACAGGAATTTTTTCCCCCCATGAATGACTAAAGGAGGGGATAAGGCAAGGTCTGGATTTTTGGTGGAAGAGCTTGTTTTCAAGCATGAGGTTGGCTTCCAAAACGTGTTCTCCAAAAGGACAAAAGGGATGTCCTATAAGCTTCCCTTAAAATCTGAGCTCATCTTGGAAAAGTTGCAGTGACTTGTAGCCCCAAAAGTAACTTTTCCAAATTCTAGATCGGTGTCCTTTGAGCTATTGGCTAGAAGATCTAAAATCCCCTCGGCAGCTGCCCCACACGGGGAATCTGAAATCCCCCCCCCATCCCAGTAACATCCAGTCTTTTACCGATGGATCATCGCGTGGATTTCCATGTGTTTTATCAGATGCAAGATGACCCTTTTTCCTCTTCGCTTCACAGAGACCAGGGCCACGCGGCCCTCCCGGACCACGGGGACCCCCAGGAACGCCTGGCAAGGATGGCATTGATGTAAGTACTGAGCAGCCCAGGGCCATACCATGCTGGAAGAAGAGGGGGTGGAGCTGTGGTTGGGGAGACCAACAGAGCAAATAGAACAGCTGGTGGGGTTTTTTTTTGGAAGGTCTTGTACATTATCGTATAGAAGGTCTTGTACATTATCGTCTTTCATTTATCCTTTGGGGCAGAAACTTACCAAACTTTTCCTCAAGCCACTAACACTGGAGGTAATTTAAAAGACACCTTCTGATCAAGGAAACTTTCATTGCAGGAAAATGGGTGCCGGCTTCTGCTGGACTGGTCCAAACACTGAGATAAACAGTTCTTTAAAAATCAGCCTTGGATATTTGTTAATAATTACGTTACGGGATGGATTTTCAAGGGAGCACCTTGTTAACCTTTGGGACAAGATTTTGAAGTATCTCAGGCTTATGGCAGGTTTCACAAAGAGCTGGATCTAAATGGCAAGCATTTTTATGGCACTGTGGGTTGTAGCATCATAAAACAATGTCTATCCTGTTTCATCTACTTTTCATGCACGTTTTCTTAAAAAAATGGCGAAAATCACCTGGGAGAGAATTAGTCCCAGCAAGTTGGTTACATTTTGCACTGGGATACCTTTGTTCGAATTAACAGAGGCATGCCTGGTTGTGTTATAACAATTCTTCCTCTAAGTATATGCACAATTTAGTGCAAGAGATGGTTAAACGCACTTAACAAAACTAGCAAGCATACTTTATCGTGAAAATGACAATTTAAAATCATTAGACGTAGGCAGAATGGAGAACCTACAGGGGATGTGTGTCTGCGACTGAAAATGGCAGCCTTTCACTTTTAGATAATAATCTTAGATCCTAAAACTGCAAAACTGGAAGGGACCTTGGGGATCATCAAGTCCAACCCCTGTCGGGAAGGCACAGTGTGGAATTGAACTCCTAACTTTTGGCTCTGCACCCACAGACCTAAACCATTGAGCTCTCCAGCCGTTCAAGACAGGAGGGAGCACATTAAAATTGTGGGACTTTTTTTCCCCTCAAGCCACTAACACTGGAGGCCATTAACACTGGGAGCACATTAAAATTGTGGGACATTACAAGGTTAGGATCCAGTGGGGCCGCTACACTAGAGGAGACATGTCCCCCAACAGCTCTGAAATTTTGCTGGGGCAGCACCTGGCTCTGGGCTGGATTCAGGGGCTGGAAACTGAGGACAGTGATTGGAGATTAGAGTCTGAGCTCAGAATTTGCATTTTAAAAGGGATTTATTATAGTACTTATTATTACTCGGGTGCCATTATTTTTGCTTTGATTACATAAGTACTCACACATTTTATGGTCCTTGCTCAGAATGGCTGTAACTACATGTTTGGGAAAACCCAAAGGGAAATTACTGTGACTTTTGTTGGTGCACACAATGCAGGACCCCGTGCAGTTTTTAAATGACATCAATGTCCATTTTTAAAAATTGAATCAGGGCTTCGATTGCTAGCTTGCCAGGGCTGGGAGGCTTGATATGCTGCTGCAACGGTTCCCCCAGGCAAGAATGGTATCGCTCGCTGGCTAGTGCCTGGGACACTTTCCTAGCTACCAGGCTGGTGACCTTTGCTCTTGCCAGTAGGGCAGCTTCAGGGCCTACGGTTTTGTCGCACATCAAGCAGACGAGGACTCCGCTACCCCTACCCTGGTGCTGTCAGTAGGAGCAGGAATCACATTAAAACAGGATGTGTAAAACAGGTGGTTCTGTACTCTTTGAAAATAATCCACAATAAAAAGGTTACTGCGTGTTGTCTACAAATGTGTAGTTCCCGTTAACCAGGAAAAAAACTGTAATTAAATACTCTTGGCTTCCCTCTAGTGACCAGTTTTGATGCTGCATCTTGCAAGCCATTACTAAAACACAAAACAGAACTGAATGTTTCCCTTGCCAGCTAGGATTAATACAAGAATAGCATAAAACCAGAAACATTCCTGTGGAAACGGCTTTTTAAAAGTCCTTAAAATAGTATTTGGAAGTAAACAAGATACAATAGTCACTCATACCTAAATAATAATGTTACGCACCCACCCTTTTTTTCTTTTTACTGTACCTTTCTCAACGGTGCTGGAAACCATACAACTGTAAAAGTCAAGAGGTACTTTGAAACTCCAAGCCAAAGATGGAAAAACAAAGAAGCAGATTAGACAATACCACAAACGCTCCCATTACTTAAAAAAATCAGCAAGCTAGAACCCCTGCAAAATCTGGTAATATTGTTGCCTTTGGTGGACTACAACATCCACAATCCCCACAATCCACTGGCTAGGGGATTCTGAGAAGTGTGTGTCCCCCAAAAGTAATTTTTTAAAAAGGCTGAGACCCAGAATGAATTCTTCCAATCAAATTTTAGTTTCACATTTCCCACTAAAAGTAGACGTACTTTATAACTTAGTGTCAATCCCAGAAAGTTTTGGACAACCCATGCTTTTAAAAAAAGAAAAAGAAAAGAAAATCAGGTGCACTTGACATGACTTAACAAGGTAATTGCTTCACTGCTATGAATAGAAGTGCTATACTGTCAATCAGATGGGGACAAATTTAACGAACTTCGGAGATTATAATGTGTCTGTGATTTTGTTTCTTCTAAGTCTACTTTGTTAAAAATTTTAAAATATTGCTATTTTATCAGAATTGAATATAGATCTCAAGAGAATAATTAAACATTTTTTAAAAAAATATTACTGGAAGTTTTTAATGGCTATCAATTATCAGACACTGGTCAAGATCCGACTTTGAGCCATTTATTGATTTAATAATGAAACCGGGACTGTTCCCAAGAATTAGAAAATTCTGGAACTCGGCCATAGTTGATTCTTTCTTGGAAATGGGGGCATGTATTCTGTCATGGGGAGATCTAGATTTAGTCATGAAATTTCTGTCATTCAAATCCAATGACCCCCATGTCGTTGTACGCCTCCGTTTCTATGTTGTATTCTGCTTTATAACACACACTGACACACATGTTTACTTCCATTTTTAAATGATTGTTGTTTTTCTTTAGGAATATAAGCAGACTATGCTATAGCAGAGGTTCAAGGCAGAAACCTCCTAGCTCTTGCCTCTACTACTGAGTTTATAAGAAACCACTTGAAATTATGAGAAATAAGTAGTGAATGGTGTGTGCATGGGTAACTGCTCATGGGTAACACGGAATTGCAGCTGGCTCAAATGGAAGCAACTACATAGCTGACTGGGATAGCACGCAGAAACTACATTATTCTAGTTTGAAATGATGTGCAGTCCTCTTCTGATTCATGCTCAAGGTGCTGGTGGTGACGTTTACAGCCCTATGCAGCCTGACAACTTCATATTTAACACCTATTCCTACATATACCTGCCTAATCTTGCTGGAAAACTCAGCTCCCGTGTCCCACAACTGAGACCAATATGTTATTTAGAGAAATAGGACAGGGCCTGGAAGCCAAATGAGACCAATGTTAGCCTCATTTTGGCATCCATTTAAAACTTACATCTATAACCAGCTTCTGGAAACACGGTGATTATGGATTGGGTTTGACCTAGGGGATGGTGGACGTCCATGTATCATTTTAGCATGTTGAATGATTTTATAATATTGCTGTTGTATCATGGTCTTCACTGTCTTTTATTATATATTTAGGGGGAGCCTGGCCCACCTGGTTTACCTGGCCCAGCAGTAAGTACCTATTTCATTCATGCTGTCTAGGGGGGAATGGGACAAGGAACAAACAGAAGTACCATCAGGTAAGGCAAACAAGAATGAAGTTGGGAGCAGAGATGTCGAACCAGAACTTATAAGGTCAAAGCACTTAAAATGTTTGGAACATGGTTGGGATATTTATTTATTTATTTATTTATTTATTTGATTTATACCCCGCTCATCTGGTCAAATCGACCACTCTGATATGACTTCATTCTCCTCAGGCTTCCTTCTTCCCTCGGAGCTTACTCACAATTCTTACAGGACCTGGGAGAGGAATGTTGTTGCATTTCGTCTTCATTGTAATGCAAGGTGTTTGACGGCAGAGTAGTCTTGAATAGGGAGTTAAAAGCCATTACCTTTACAAAAGACCCACACCTCAGTTTTTGATATGAAATGATCCTGCTGTCTACTTTTTTGGGGGGGTATCCTTATATAGGAGGGTGGCTCTGAGAAATGTTTTGATGGGGTCTTGTATTTCCAAATGTACCACTACGTTAAGAAAGAGGAGACAAAAAAAAAGCTGAGGAACAAATTTCTGGTGAAGGAGAGATACTTCGCAGTATACATATGTTTTTAGAGAGAAGGACATAAGGGAAGAATTGGAAGCCTCAAGCTCGTAAACCGATGAGGAATGAACAAAGGAACGGAACACAAAGCTGTGGAGAGATCAGCCATTTCTTACTCTTCTATGCCACCAATATTGGGGCTTGTTAATGTGCTCTTTCCAGAGTTCATTGGGCTTCATCTCCCATCCCATTGCAACTCCAACAATATCTGGAGAGACATCTCCCACCTCTAAGGAAGAGAGAGATCCAGAATGCCAAGGATTCTGGAAAGTCTTAGCTCGGATGTCCCCAGTCTGTGCCCTGGTATATTGGGCTACAGCTCACATCAACACCATCCCAAAGAGCCAGTGGCTGTGCTGTCTGGGGATGAAGGGGATTTTAGTCCAACACATTTGGAAAATACCATGTTTGGGGAACACTAGCCTAGGTGAAGGTCCCTGGTGGTCTGGAGTAGGACAGATCAGGACGACAGTTTCTGGCAAAGGGCGAACAGACCTCAAGAAGGAACCTCTCGGTGTGTTGCATGGTGTGAGGGTTCGTATGTGTGGGCTGTCTTTTCTTCAATAAACGGACGAGACTCTTGAGGAACATCAAACGGTAACGTGTTTATTTCAACCTTAACATCATCAGTAACTATGCCCATGAAGGGATTCAAGGACGTTTGGAGACCAAGGTTCGGTTTGGAAGGAGTCCATAAACTATGTACAAACGGGTTAGAGTTCTCTGGATTCCAGGGCCCTGTTGAAGGCGGCACAGGTTCTGGTCCAGGGTTCACTTCTTCGTCCAGGGGTATTAAGGGTAGGGTCTCCTCGTCTCCACTCCAGCCGTCCCAAGAGGATCCTTCTTCTACTGTGAAGCCCCAGGGGCCGGGTAACCCCCCAGCTTCCTCAACTCGGCCTGGTGGAGCCGATATGCCATTGGCGCTTGCGTTCCAATTCTCTGGCAACCGCCTCTCTCTCCTCTCGCAGTTTCCTGCGCCACTCTTTCGCCTCTGTCTCTCCCCAGTAAGACGGGCGAGGTTTCAGCCCCAGTTGGCGACGCCTTTCTGCCTCTTCATGGGGTACTCTCACCTGCTCCCACTTGTGGGTCCAGGGGTCCTCCATCCAGACCCACTCCCAACCCCCCGGGATATCTCTCGGCTTCCCCCTTATATCCCCCATCCCCGCTTCTATCTCCTCCCCTCTTTTTCCCGCCTGAATCCGTCCCGTTTCGCGGGTAATCTTTAACCCCTTCACTTCCTCCTCTAGGTCCCGGGTATCTACCCCCTTGTTCAGGGTAAGGTTCCGCCGCATTCTGTTCCCCAATCAGGGGTTTCCACTCCTTTCTCCTCCCGTCGCGGTGGGAATGGGGGGGGGAAGTCTGGGTTTGGCTGCTATTCTTCGGGAGCAGCGGCACTCCAACCATGGCTTCCACTTTGGGAGCCTCACACATGGTTAGAGCAGAATGTTTGCAAACAGAAGCCAACAGCGGGGGACTATCCTGCGCCCATAGTTTAGCAAAGAGGTGCAGCCTACAGGGGAATGCATTAGTGGCATATGGTAAGCATTTAAGTGGCCACCACATATTTCCTGAATATTTGAATCCACAGTAAATCAAATTAAATGAAATAGTGTCCTTGGGCCTGGGGTTTAAAGAAAATGGGCTTGCATACTATTACCAAAACATAGAAGAGGTATTATAATATATTTTTTGGAGAGCAACTCCAAGAATACCTGGCCATGCTAGCTCAGGGATTCTGGGAGTTGTAGTACAAAAAAAGTAATATTTTCAAGCTCCGGCTTAGTGTCATTTATAACTTGAGTGTTTCTGTTGCCTGAGTGTATAATGTCATTTAATATTATTAAATGTTTAGGTATAAATGAATTTATTCCAAACACTTCTGTTTTGTAGGCTGTTGATCCAAGGCCAGAAGAAAATGTTCATGCTGTATTCATGCATCCTCATGTTATATCTCTGCCATTGTTATATTAACAGTGCCTGCCTATTACTCTGGTTTAGGGCCCGAAAGGAGCACCAGGGAAGCGTGGGAAACCTGGAGATCCAGGATTACCTGGACTTCCAGGAGTGGATGTAAGTATAAAACCTTTCTGTCTTCTCTCTTCCGCCCCCACTTGTGGGAATATGTTCCATGGTGCTTTCTTGATAGATTCACGCTGCATTCCCAGCTTAAATCAGCGGTGGTTGTGGACTCCAATTCCAGGGGTGGTTTAAATCCACTCCACGTTTTAGTGTGTTCTTTACAGGAATGATTGAAAATGCTGAACCTATACTGAGCATATGGTTCAGCACATTGGACAGCTCCTGCAAAGTGGAGGAAGCCACCGAGGCCTACCTAGCTCTCTCCATCTGTTGTCCCCATCTGTCTACCCTCTGGACTGGTTCTCACGAGTGTTAGCATAAAGGAGAAGTAAATGAGAGATCTGGGAGGCTGAAACATGGGCCAGCGTTCAGGGAAATACAGAAAGGCAGAGGAAGAGGTTAAGAGGAAGAAGTACACAGAACAGAACTGTGCAGCTACACAAAAAATAAAGACAGAGCTGGGAGCTCATGAAGATAAAACTCGAGTGCATTTATACTCGGATCAGGTGGATCAATGACATGCATGGATGGTTGGAGCTGTGCCAGTTTCTGGGAGGCCATTATTGCTTCTTCTTTCATCTTTTCTGTAACTTGGACTAGCTTACCATTAGGAGGAGACATCAGGACAAAGTCCATGGGACTCCTTGTTTGAACCCTTGAGAGGAAGCTTCTTCAAAACATAGGGGAGTGTTATACAGTATTAAGCTCTTTTAAATAAGTTCTTCTAAGTCAATGGTTCCCACCCTTGGGTCCCCAGATGTTCTTGGACTACAACTCCCAGAAATCCTGGCCATCACAGCTAGTGGTGAGGGCTTCTGGGAGTTGTAGTCCAAGAACATCTGGGGACCCAAGGTTAAAAACCACTGTTCTGGGCTCTGATTCTTATATTTAGGGTTTTTTTTAAAAAAATCCTGTTAGTTTCATGATCTTGTCTTCTGTTTCTCAGGGCTTAACAGGAGCTGATGGCCCGCCTGGGCCGAATGGCCCCCGAGGAGACAGGGTAAGTAGCAGAAGTTTAAAACTGGGCAGGAATGGAGGTGCTGTTCAAAAGGAAGAAGTGAAAATGCCATCAGTGGCAAAATGCTCATTAACTGAAGTAAAATTAACCATCAGGAGACACTGCATTACAGCCAGGCTGGAAAAAAAGGGGTGCAACTTTAGAGTTTGCAAAAGGGAGGATAAGAGTGTTCAGATTACATCTCCCAGAATTCTCCAGCCAGCCTGAATGTTTGAAAACCTTAGGAGTTCTACTATTTAAAAAAAAACTTTTCTAAGTTCTGGGTTTAGCCCGTGAGACCTTTTCCTAGAAGCTGAGGTGGGCCAGTCCAAGTTCTTTCTATGCCAGCCCGTACTCGTATCACTTCCAACTTAGGCAATGCCACTTCAGACTGCCCTTACAAAATCAAACACTGTCCCATGGAAAAACATTTCTTACCCATAAGAAGCTTTAGGTTTAAGGAGAAATCTGGGTTGCAATCATTTCTGCTGACACGCATTTTATAGCTAAGCAGTTTGAGGGTTTTTTTTTCCTTTTAATAGTGGAATAGACAGCCATGTACACTCCTACCTGAACTGAAATAGTTAATTTCTACATTTGCCATCACAATGAGAACTAGAGCCTAACGAGAGCTAAGGTTCCTCCAGAGAAACCCAAGATGACATTCCTGCAATTACTCCCATTTTCTGTAAAGTAACAATACCCAAATCTTCCCACCAGTGGCCAGGACAGGTTGGAATCCAGATCTCTCCTCTTTAAATGGAGAGAGAGAGTGTGTGTGTGTGTGTTTAACAAAAGCTTTCATATTCTATTTAAACTGAGCAGTCCTGAGTTACATACTTGTGGGCCGGTTATGTGGAGGGTGTTATAAGGGTCTGTGTGAAGGAGCATATATATGCACACTTAGGGAGAGCCAAAGGTAGGTTACAGTCAAAGAGGAAGAGACGAAATGAGTGAAGATCCTCAACGAAAACAAGTCTATTCCTATGTTAATTTGAAGAGGTAAAGGTAAAGATAAAGGTTCCCCTTGACAATCTGTCCAGTCGTGTCTGACTCTAGGGGGCGGTGCTCATCTCCGCTTCCAAGCCATAGAGCCAGCGTTTTGTCCGAAGACAATCTTCCGTGGTCATGTGGCCAGCATGACTAGACACGGAACACCGTTTACCTTCCCACCGAGGTGGTACCTATTTATCTACTTGCATTTTGCATGCTTCCGAACCGCTAGGGATAGGAGTGACGGGAGCTCACTCCGTCGCGTGGATTCGATCTTACAACTGCTGGTCTTCTGACCTTGCAGCACAGAAGCTTCTGCGGTTTAAACCGCAGTGCCACCGCATCCCAAAATAATTTAAAGATATGATTTCCTAAATAGCCAAGTGACAAGGCAAAAGGAAGTTGGATATCATGACTAGAAATGTGGATGTGGCACTCTTTACATATTTAGAAATTACAATGCATATGTAGGAATGCATGGTATATTTGTATTTCGCTGAGTGCATGTGGAACATAGCTTTAGAAACCGTGAATTGGTAGGGTTCAGCCTTACTGGTTTCCACTGAGTCTTGGAGTTCCACCCACTTAGCTCATGACAGGGATGGGGGAGTTATTTCCTGAAATTTGGGGAGGGGTGTCAGCCACTGCCCTTTGTCTATAAGCTGTCCGCTGCAGATTTCCTTAACATAGCATTTTAATAGAAGAGGAGAACTCGTCATTAATTCATCTTCTACATATTATTTAACTCAGTTCTTTGAGAATTCTAGGGCTGACCTTACTCAGATTGCCAGCTGTCTTCCTGAAATGTTCATTTCTTCCCACATTACGAAGGTGAAGAATAATTATTTCCTAACCAGACAGAGTGGTAAATACATCAGATCCATGAAGAAGTAGACTGGGGGGGGGGTTCTTAATTATGAGATTTTTTAAAAAATGTAATAAAATTGTTCAGTTGGCATTTATAAAATAAAGTTGATCTTTATAGGATTATGGCCTGATCTTAAGGAGTGAAGGATTAATTATGCCTCCAAGCTCTCCGAATCTGTTCATCTGATTAAAGGACTGCTTTGAAAATTTAATGAAACCCAAAAAACATTTTTAATCTGGTTTGGTATGCAGAATGCCAAGGGCCTTTCTTTTAAATGCCAGATAAAATAACAGAGAATTGGATGCTTCCTAGAATGTAAAAACTGCTCTGTATTTCTAAATTCTTAAAATAATGTAACACATTTTCCCCAAGGTAGCAACAGAACACCCTCAGAAGCTGTACTTAAAGGATTTTAAAGCTGTAACCTGGAGAGGCAACAGATAGGTTGTTTGGAAAGATGTATTTGGTCAACCATAGGATAAAATCCAGTGAGAGAACTTGTAATTTACTGTTATGCCAGTGAAGGAGCTCACAGTGAGTGAGTCAATACTTCTGGTTGACAGGATAGGATCACCCCAGTTCACCCCAACTGATAGCTTTGGCCTTATTGTCACAGCCAGGAATTGTTATGTTCTTGGACTACAACACTCAGAATCCCCCAGTCAACAAAGGTCATGCTGGTTGAGGATTCTGGGCATCGTAGTCTAAAAGTAATACCACTTGCCCACACTATGCTCATCATATGGTGTTTTAGAGAGTCCCCATGCTCCAGAAATGGGACTGTAGTAAACACAGAAGCAAGAATCTCACACTGTATTCCTGGAAAATATCATTCCATGCTGTGTTCACACAGCCAAGGATATTTAACCTCTATTGGAAAGGTGGTTCCTTCAAAGTTCTGGGAAGAAGCGCACACCTGCTTAATTTTATTAATTGAGAAGGTAATTGTATGTTTTTGCATTGGGGGAGAAGAAGGGTACCCACCATCCTTACAGACCTTCTCTACTAACAGGCCCATTGCCAAGACCCAGACAATTAAAAGGAACATATCTTTAGGGTCAAAGGACACCATGGTTTAAATATCACATGATAATAAGATCCATTTCATTCTGCTCTGGATTAAAAGCACATGGTCTTGATCCAGATAAGGATCTAGGCACACAGATTGGATATCTTTAAACCTTTTGATAACCCTTGGCCCATTTCCTTTTTGTTCTAAAATCCCACACATACACAGGCCATAAAATAAAGCAGTGGGGGGAACCTTACCATTGGTGGCAATGGATATTTTTCCTTTTCAAAAGCCCCACACATACTGGTGAGGGGAATTTTTAGATTCAAAACAGATAAGAGAGGGTTTAAGCCTGCCCCAATGGTGGATATAGGCTCTATGTGTTCCAGTCAGGATCATGTGTATTTACTCTGAAATAAAAACTAGCCCTACGTAACTGAATGCTACACATTTCATATAATGTGTAGTTTGATCTTTCATCATCTCTTCTTCCCTTTGATTTTATGACCAAAGCAGGGCTCAATTCATTGTTGATCTGTTTACATGCTGGACTTTACAGAGACGGAGAAGAGAAGCTCCTACTCCTCAGGAGCTTACAATAATTTTTAAAAATGCATAGATTCGCACATTTGCTAAAATAATAGGAATGTTGGGAAGGGAGCACTTGAAGTGTATTTGTTTTCTCTTGTGTCTGTTGATTTCCACCTGCAAAGCCACTTACCGTAGCTATTACTCTGTCCCTCAAGGCCAGTGCATTTACGCAATTTGTAAATGCAAATCCCTACTCTGACCAGCCTTATTTGCAAAGCTGCCTTGTTGAGTCCAGCAGGGATGGTACCGAATCCTCCATTCTCAAGGGAACTTGGTCCAATTTTTTCTTTTTCTTTTCTTCATTTTCATGCCATCTGCATTTCCAGAGCTTTGGTCAGCTGATCTGTCTTACCACCCGCCTGCCATTTCAGTCCCTGGCACCTTTGTGGGCACAACACAAGAATTAAAGTGGACACATCTGGCTCTCTCCTGCCTTTAAAGGCTTTAATTAAGCAAAGTCTTATGGACTCTTACTGGTGCTTAAGTTCAGAGTCCAATTTAAGAGCATGGGTACAGAACCCAGATTTGGCAATTTGATCAAGGTCGAAGGAGAGGAAACCAGTGACATCTACGCCATCATTAACAGAGGTAGCTGGTAAACATGGCATGACATGGGAAATCTTATGCACTTTAGGGTGCAGGACAAGGTGGTTATAAACATGCACAAGAAACAGCAGAGTTGGTTTTCATCTCTGGCTTAAACCTGACTCATCTATTCAGCCTAAACAAGTTTTTAGATTTCTTATGTAAATACAGTAATTGAGAATAGTCCTTAGTGGAGATGGGCAGCATTGGTAGCCAGAGGTACAGCTATCCATACAGAACTAGTTTCCCTAGAAGGGGAGGCATGCATACAGTAGCTACAATGCTGTAGTGGGCTACATCTGCCCACATTCCTTATTCTTGGTTCTAGTGGTAGCTAAGGGAGATAGGACTTGCAGTCTAACCCTTTGCCTAGCCCTTCTTGCCGGAGGGCAGGCGTTGCATTCCAACATGCAAGCGGAAATGCCTCCTTCTGTGTCCCAGTCATGTGTGATATTATCTGCAAATAAAACCGGACCCTCAGTTTGATGTAGTGGATAGAGTGATGGATTAGAAAACTAAAGAAGAGGGTTCAAATCCCCACTTGGCCATGGAAGCTGACTGGAGGAGTAGAACTGATAGGGTAAGGTAAAGGTTCCCCTTTGTAGGGAATAATTAATAATTCCCAGGGAACCATTAACTGAGGCCAAGCCTCAGCCAAAAGTTGAATTAAATACCAGGGAGAGATCTCTGATAGAATAAAACAGGCAGTCTTTAGTTATGAAGTATATCACCGGTGAGGAGGATGTCTGCCTGTTAACAACGAATCCTGTTAACCAAGTGTTCCTCCTCCTCCCCAGAGGCATGTCTTTTTATTAAGAATAATCATTTACATAAAAGATAAGAGATAGCCAATGAAACGTCGTATTCTACACATTCCAGAAATTCCACACATGCGTAGAGAGAGAATCACAGAACAATGTTTGGTTAGGCTAAGCACCACTGTTGTACCCCTTAATAGCCATAAGATGGAGCTCTAAACTAAGATCCTTGTCACTACACCCCTTGACATTTAGTCCAGTCGTGTCCGACTCTAGGGCGTGGTGCTCATCCCCATCTCCAAGCTGTAGAGCCAGCGTTTGTCCATAGATACTGTAGTTTCAGTGGTCATGTGGCCAGCGTGACTAAATACAGAATGCTGTGACCTTCCCATTCAGGTCGTACCTATTTATCTACTCACATTTTTACATACTTTCGAACTGCTAGGTTGGTAGGAGCTGGGACAAGTGACAGGAGCTCAGTCCGTCGCATGGATTTGATCTTACGATGGCTGGTCTTCTGACCTTGCAGCACAGAGGCTTCTGCGGTTTAACCCACAATGCCACCACGTCCCACCCAGAACTCGTAAAACCACTTCTTAAATATCTTACCTTGAAATCCCTATTGTACGTGTTCTCTGTGTTAAATTAGTCAAAACCCATGGCTGAGCAGGGATTTGAATGCTGTTCTCTAGGGTCCTAGTCCATCACTCTATCTACTACACCACACTGGGAATCAAAAGCCCTAATAAGGTCAGTATAAATGGTTCCAACCTGATGGCACAGAACAACCACAAAACTGGATCATAAATGCCAAGGCTACTCAACAGTGAAACGGCCAACACAGTGTAGCAAGATATGGAGCCTTACCTCGGTGCAACTGGAATGCATTCCCTCTTCCTCCTTATCCAGACTAGGATAAACATTTATGAAAGGATAGAAGAGAGAGGGAGTCAAAGTTTTGTATAAGTTCCCTTGTTAGTAGAATGGCTGACAATTCAGTGTTGTGCTAATTCGGATGTTTCTCTCCAACAGGGTGCAATAGGACCTCCTGGGCCAGTTGGACCAGCAGTGAGTTAATCTACAATTCTATTTATCTCACATGTAATGATAGACTGGATCATGCATGTATATTACTGTGCAACATTGTGTTAACTAGAATTCTTTGCAGACTCCCCACCTGATGAAGGCAAATGGCTCTAATATCTGTAGTATGGTGAATCTGGTCTGGGTTTTAGTCTGAACTTTAAAAAAAAAGGTACTCAAGGTGCTGAAACCATTTTGAGGATGGGTTTCAGCACCTTGGCTAGCTCTTTTCAAGTTTAGGCTTACAGCGGCAGGTCCTCAAGAACCAAATTGGTCCTGGATCTCCTGAGATTATCTCTACATTGTGCGGTTTCTGCCCTTGAGGTTTTAGGCGATGTTTGAATAGGGCTTATGTTAACCTCAGGTCAAATTAGAAAATATAGTAACACATAATTAGAAGCATGATTGCAATTGTATCCATTAAAGGTGCTTGGTTATCTTGATGTTTTAATTGCTTCATTGTTCCATTTGTTTTTAGCCTTTTTAAATGACATTTTCAAGGTGCCTTGAGTACTACCTCATAACAGAAAAGAGAGGTAGAAATATAATGACTCAATCAGCCAATCAGTTAGTAATAAAAGGGACTGTCATGATAGTTTTCAACTTGGCCTTTGTATACAGTCCACGTATCTGGATAAAAAAGAAAGAGGACGTGCAGAGAGAACAGATTCTAAAATAATGATTTATTTCTAACCCGCTTTTAACAATGTCATTTTAATCTAATTTTCAGGGCAAAGGACTTGCAGGACCACCAGTAAGTAAGACTAAGTACATGCAGGGATGGTAATGTGGACTGGAGATACAGGCCAGAGTCTTATTGATGCTCTTATGCATGGGGAAGTGAAGTTGGTTACATCATGGCAGTGAACTGCTACTAATGAACAAGTGAACAACTTTCATGATTTCACTTGTGTAAGCATAAATAGGATTCTGGCCATGATCTCTTTTTTTTATTGCTTCATTCATATAGTTTTGGTCAAAACCTGCCATCCCCATTCAGATCCTGGAAGACGTAAAACTATATTCTTTTTCTCAAGATGAAATTATACCTGGTCCTGATCTTCTCAATGATATCTTCAGTGGTCGCTGTGCACTGTAATCATTGTTAATTTCTTGTTCTGTCTTTGCATTCGCAGTATTTAATTTTACTTGCTTATGTCACCCTGTTAACCGTTTAAAGACAGAACCTTCGAGAGGTCACTAATTCATATGGCCATCATAAGTTGGAAGCGACTGGGAGGGCATGTACTGTAACTAAAATAATCACCATAAAATAAATATGGGATAGAAATGTGGCCTAGAAACATGGTTTTATGGTTTGGATGATGGGCTCTCCCTTCTTGGCAGGGACCTCCAGGCCCCAGCGGGCTTCCCGGTGCAACAGGATCGCAAGGGCCACCTGTAAGTATCCTTTTCTTTCCATTGATCCCATATCATATATCTCAAAGAAATAAATCAGTTGTCTCACACTTCCACGTCCTTCGCTAGAGATGGTAGTGCTGTTTGAAACAGATGCTCTCACCCACACAGAAGCTGGATCTCTATAAAGATGGGGGGGGGAATCACAGAGAATATATCAAACTACTTTTTCTGCCTGAATGATCTTTATGGGCTCTTTGAAGCTACTGCTAGCCAGAGAAAAACGTGAAGAGATAAAGGGGATCTTTCCGCCAGGAATCTTCTGGCGGGTGGCTGGGTTTTTTGAAGAACAAGGACATGGAACATGCTCTTCAAAAGCCTGGATTTGGTCCTTGGGGTGACTTTCCAGTGGCCCACTGGAGCCAAAGGAAAAAGTACATGATCAAAACCATGAGCATAGCTAAGCTCTTACTCAAAGTCCTCCGAAGAGACTTTCGAGCTCTTTGAATGGGAAGAGGTCCCACACATGGGCTGGGAAGCCAACTGTGATGTCCTGAGAAAGGGGGCTTGTACCGTTCTCGAACCACTGAGGACCAGATTGAGACCCAGGGCTGGATGCTCCCCCACACATGTTGTACAACACATGCTTGACATGCTGGAGGCCCCCCCCCCACTTCTATTCCCCGCATCTCTACGTACAGACTCCTGCCTGAAATCTGGGATCGCCATTGCTGGTTGGTAGAGATGGGCACGGATCATCGGTTTGGTAGTTTGTGCCAATTTGTTTAGTGGTCGAACAGGTGTCTGGTGCTTCCCAACGCCACCTCCTCCAGCGATGGTCAGTATCAGCAGTACTGGGATAGATATACCAATGGTTGGTCTTCCTTTAAGGCCGTCCCGTCCCTCTGAGCTTGATGGGCATTGAATGGGTATAAACAAAATCTGAGCTATAATCCATGGTGGGCAAGGAAGGGAAAGACAGGACAAATGTGATTGGTAGTTACCGTATTTTTCCGTGTATAAGACACCCCCATTGTATAAGACGCCACCCACTTTTCTAATCCAAAATTAAGAAATCTACGTGGGGCTTAGCAAGTGCTTAGCAAGTGACCCCTGCTTTCCCCTCCACTTGTTTTTTTCTCTCCTCAGCTTACTTCCATGTATAAGACAAGCCTCAATTTTTAGTCTAAAGATTTTAAACAAAAGTATAGTCTTATACATGGAAAAATACATTAAATTCTGTGTCGTGAACATTGACTTCCGATCTTTGGCATTTCTTTGTCCTATTATTGCAAGGTCCAACCCAACCATTAGACGAAGTGGTCTTTCTGATGTTCTTTTTTTAAAATGATGTTTTAGATTTCTGTGAAATGAATCTATAAATGTATCAATATTTTACTCCCTTGCTTTTTATTTTATTTCAATGGTCAAATATAAATAGGAGAGGACTGTACTGGGATTTTCTTTTTCTGTTTAGGGACCATCTGGACTTCCAGGTTTTCCGGGACCCCCAGGACCTCCGGGACCACCAGTAAGTTCAGAATTTTCCTACAAAACGTTTGCTGTCAAGAAAACATTAATGACTGAGATTGAAAACTGCTTTAAAATAGTGTCTCGGAGCCCGTCTGCTTTCTTTTAAGCAGGTTCCCCGTCAAGGATACAATGTCTTTTCCAAAAGCATTATTTCAGTAAAACAATTATTTACTTCCTGACAGCAGAGGAAAAACACAATGCATTTCAGTGCCTGTTGGTGTTGTTTAGTTAATGCTACTGCACTTTGAATGTAGAAGACAAAACCGACCAGTGAGAAGTTCTGTCTTTGGGGGGAAAACAATATAAGAAATCAAATCTTCCTCTGTAGAGATCTTGTTTTCATTGGTAGCTTGGTCTAAATTGCGTGGAGCCTACAGGGTGGGGGATGGGGTTTCAACCAATAGCATTGGGCAGAAATATATTTTCATTTCTTTCCAACTGGTGAGTCTACACAACCATACTGGGTGAATTCAGGACTGTTAAGACAATGTTCTTTGTCTCTAAGCAAGAACACTCTGTTGGGGAACCATATAATCTTAAGTACAGTGGTGCCTCGCTAGACAGTTACCCCCGCATGACAGTTTTTTCGCTAGACATTGACTTTTTGCAGTCGCTATAGCGATTCACAAAACTGTGATTCCTATGGAGGAATTTCACTGGACAATGTTCGGTCCCTGTTTCGCAAACCATTTTTTGCTAGACAACGATTTTGACAGCTCCCTCTGTGCTCGCAAAACGGGTGTTTTCAGGACCTAAGCTTCACAAGACAGCTATTTAAACAGCTGATCAGTGGTTCACAAAGCGGCTTTCCTATGACCGATCTTCGCTAGACAACGATGATTCTTCCCCATTGGAACACATTAAACAGGTTTCAATGCATTCCAATGGGGAAATGCTTTTCGCTAGACGATGATTTCGCTAAACGGCGATTTCAGTGGAATGGATTATCATCGTCTAGCAAGGCACCACTGTATATTTAGATATACCCCATTTCTCCATGGACTGTGTATATTTGTGGCAAAATTTTAAATCTAAATTTTGTCCTGATTGCAGGGTATTCCTGGAGTTCGCCCTGATGGCAATGGTGACCTTCAGGTACAGCTTCCTTCTGCATTCTTTTAAACTTTTTTCACCTATTATCACCCTGGCATGTTGCTCAAATCTCTAAGAAGTACTGTAGGACTCCAATATCTATGGTGGATTTATAGCTAACACTATTACAGTATAATAAAGAACACTCTCTATACTGTAGCATGGTCTCTTCCTCCCTCTGGTGGACAATTCTGGTGATATCCTCATTGGAAATTATATTTCCAGGAATTTTTCTTTTAATAGTTTTAATATTTTCAGACCATTAGATTAGTGAATCAGTGCATACTAATCCTGCACATACGGGGGGGGGGGTTGTTTCCTACTGTACTCAACTGACAATTGTAATGTAATGTGAAAATGATCCTACTCAAATTAAGAGTTTAAATTCTAGTATGTAAAGCGTGATGTATATGTAAGTGAAACTCGCATGTGTTTGCCAGCCCAAGGTTTGCTTTGTAGCTGATACTGGTTTGTAGCTTATGCTTTGTTTACTGGTTGCTCTTCTTAAAACCAGCCCTCTGTTGTGAGACTCCACCCAAAAACCTTTATAAAGTGGATCATTGTTCTTTCCACTCGACAGCTAAGGAGCTAAGCATCAAAACAAAGTAACATGCCAAGGCCATTTGTTCTATTTCTTGCGGAGGTGATGGTCCATCTCATACGGCTTCTAAAAATTTACCTCCACTAGACACCAATGGTGTAATAAGGAAAACTTGCAGCATTATTCTGTTCTTCTTCAAATTAATCAATTTCTCTCCCAACTATTCAGAGGACTGTAGCTAAGCCAGATTGTTAACTGGGGCTGGTTAAAAAGATCACATAACCCCTCTGTTACATCAGCACTACTGATGGCCAATACATTTCTGGGCACAATTTAATGTGCTCTTTTTAACCTATAAAGCCCTAAAGGGCTTGGGTACAAGCTATCTCAAAGACTGTGCCTCCCTTTATGAGCCTGCCCAGGGGTTGAGAGCATCAGCATTTGTCTCAGTCCCACCACCCTCAAAGGGGCGGTGGGGACATGGGAGAGGGCCTTCTCTGTGGCTGCTCCCAGACTCTGGAACTCCCTCCCACTGGACATCCCATCTTTGCTGTTCTTCCCCAAGCAGGCAAAGACCTTTCTCTTCAAGCGGGGCTCAATCCTACTGATAAAAAATCCCACTGTTGTTCTGGGTTCTCCTTTAAAAAGAAAATAATTAAATTTTAGCATAAATATAGGGTACGTGAATGAGCAGAACAGTGTGCCAGGAGAAGGAGCTTTTCTGCTTCCCTGCCAGATGCCTGTTTATTTTGGGGTGGATGTGGAATCAGTTCATTGGAATGAACACCCCATCAACTTTTTTCAATTCCTGCTACCAGACAGTAGGAATTTAAAAACAAAACAAAATGCCAGGCTTGCTGAAAAAGCTGGCATCTGACCACTCATTCCTTCGCCCACCTGGATGCCCTCTCTCACTAGCTCACCTTTTGCTCTCCTGCTTGCCCCTTCGCCAGTCCGGTCTCCCTCCTTCCCGAGGATGGGAGAGTCTGGAATTTGCATTCCAAAAATATTTTTTTTCCACAGCCTCTAAATTAGCAGCGTCCTCATGGGGTTGTGGAAAGCGTAGCGCTAAAGTGAATGTGCCAATGCTGAATCATAAATCAGTTATTAATGTTAATAGGTCTAGCTATTATATGATCTCTTCATTCCATTAATCCTCAGAAAACCTTAGTGACATAGTACTTTGGAATGCTTTTTTAAAAAAATGTTAATTACCGAAAATGGTCCCAAATGCCCCATTCATCTGAAACTAACAAATTCAACTGACACGAAATGTTCAATCACTCAGGCTATTAACTTCATCAAGGCTAAAATTATTACAGTAGCCACTTTGAAAGTTGTTCAAAACCATAACAATTTATGGGTAACCCATTTATTTTTCATGCATGAATTTCTTGCTTGAGTTGTTACATAGCAAAGTGAGAGCTTAAAACAGATGGTTCTGCAGCCTAGTCCATTGCACCCGAATTTCACCACTTTCAAATGTGTACTGCTATATACGGACAGCGCACATTGAAGAAAATGCACTGTTGGTACTAAATAATCAGATCGATGAGACCATTTTTATATTTGGCTTCTCCCTGATATACTTGTGCATCTAGGGGAAAATTAATATTTTGGTTTTCAATGTTAATGAAAGCCATTTTGGTTGGTGGCTTTATACCTACAACTAAGCCCCCTTAAATGGTGTTTTTACACTAAAAGGGCATGGTGCAGATATCTTAAATAAATGGTACTGATAATTCTACCTGATGTCAGAATCTAAAAGGGTTCTGTCTGGTTAGTACTTTGATGGGAGTGCCAGGAAAGGCCATCAATCCTCAGGGATGGCTAGGAAAGGTCCCCACCCCACCCCACCCGGGAACAAAACAAAGCAAAAAAAAAAAACACAATAGAGATGAACACACATCAGTTCATCCTTGTTCATACAGGCAGCAGTGCAGGGGCTGCTGTTCCCCCTCCCGCACCTCCTCTGACTGAATCAGTCATTTTCCAGGCCCAGCGCACTAGCTTCCAGCATCATCTCAACTGATCTTCCAGTCCTGGCAGCAGCTCAGGCTTCTCTGCCCCGCCCACTTGGCTGATCTGCCACTCAGAGAAAAGGGCGGGGCAGAGAACTCTGTGCTCTTGCTCATGACTGGGAGATTAGCTGAGGAGGTGGGGAAAGCAAGCAAGCTGGGCCTGGTGAGGGGCTGATTGACTGAGGAGGCAGGGAAGACAGGGGAGGGGAGCAGCAGCATCTGTGCTGCCGTCTTTATGAACTGGGACAAACCAGTTTGTGCCCATCTCTACCCCAGAAACACCACTACCAAAGTTGACAAAACTGGATTGCGTGGATTCATGCTAAGGCCGCTTCCTGTGTTTATAAAATAAAATAAAGATTTCAAGACAGATCCTTCACAGGTCTTCCAGCTACAGGAAGAACTCAGGATTTGTGCTGGTGTTAAAAACAGCTGGATCCTAAAAGAAAGCATTTACTAACGCTTTGGTTAGTGCGTGTTGGGGTTTTCTGGTGCAGGAACCGTGAGAAAGGCGAGCGCCTCACTTTGTCATTGTCGGTCTTTTTTCAAAAAGACCTCTCTTCTAAGCTCAGCTTTGAAATAGGAAAACGACCGTTTTGCTTACCTGTTTCCTTCTGCGGGCAGCAACACCTTACTCCCAAGGGCAAAGAGGCTGTTTGGAGCGGGAAGGGGGAGGGAGTCTTGATCTTTCGCAATGAAATAAATATGACATTAATGAGAGCCAGCGAGCAGGCGTTTCAAGACTTCACATCTGTTGTTGTGACAGCTCCTTCTAATTCCCTAATTGGAGTACTCAAGGAGAAACGGGATAATTTCCTCGTACCACCTTATTGCAAAATCTTGCAGAGGTTGGACAGGAAATGACAGTGTTTCTTTTGGGCTTTCTTCTTTTTTTATTTTGAGAAAGAATAACCTACGGAAGTTAACTGAAAATTATACTGTAGGCCAGTAGTTCTTAACCTTGGGTTACTCAGGTGTTTTTGGACTGCAACTCCCAGAAGCCTTCACCACCAGCTGTGCTGGCTGGGGTTTCTGGGAGTTGCAGTTCAAAAACACCTGAGTATCCAAGGTTAAGAACCACTGCTCTAGGCATTAAATGATGTGTTTCGAACAGGGAAACATCACTGGGAAATGGCTTGGTTTTAGCCCTGCGGATTTGTAGGGCAGCTACCAGAAACTCTTTGCCTAAATCCCATCCAATAATAAGTGAATAGTTAAAGATAAGGGAGGCTTTAATCCATGCCGTAAATACTTGGGGGTGGGGTGGGGATAGCGCTTGTGTTGTGTGGCTCTGTTTTGTTTCATTTCTGCACCGGATGCCTTAGCTGGAGTTTTAGAAGACTTAAGTGCAGCGTAAATTAGCTAAAACCCGGTGGATTCAGCGGGTGGACCTAGCAGATTTTGCTAAGGGCCTTCAGCAATGGGAAGAGCAATGGGAAGAGCAATAGGGAGCAGCTGTGTTGCCTGTGAACATCCAAGGTTCAATCTCCAGATAGGAAAGGGAGAGGCCCTTGCCGGTGACCCTGGAGAGCAGTGAGCAAACTGTACAGACAATACACTGAGCTCAGTGTAAGGCAGCTTCCCTTGTTTACTGTTCCTCCCATCAAATATATGTACAATTCCAAGACGCTCCCAGCAGATGCTGAAAAACACGGATTACTGTATAGCGAATGCTATTTCGATTGCAAACACCATACACAGCATGGTCTCTGGCTTGCTCTAGTGCCCAGTTCTGATAACTTTAGAAATTTGTGTATATTTCTAGGATTTTTAAAAATATTTTCAGATCGTTGATAAACGAATCAGCAGATATGGGGTTCCTGCTGTATTTTCTCCATTCCTTCCTGTTATATAACATTCATTGCCAGACTGTATGTTGATTTTAGCTAATCTCAGATTAGCGTTCCAGAGACATGGTTACTTATTTATATCCAGTCCTATATCATGAGATCTTTTCATTGTTTATCTTAGAAATCTCTCTCCCACATCTCCACATAATGTATCATTACCAGTGGTGGAAACGTGAAACCTGAGAAGCCAAACGGGCCAGGGAAGTCTGTGCTCATGTCTAGCAGACCAACCATAAAACACAGCGAGCTATTGTGCAAACTCTTGACAATGTAAAAAGTTTCTACTATGGCAATCAGATGCTGCCACCAATTAAGGAATCCCCCTCTTCTAATTATATGGTATCTATAATATGGGCCTCTGAGTGTGAAATAATTCTTACCGTCTGCAAGCTGCCATTATAGCTGCCCAGAAACCATTGGGTAGAGTGGGTGGCATATAAGTTAAATAAATAAATAAATAAATAAATAAATAAATAAATAAATAAATAAATAAATAAATAAATAAATAAATAAATAAATAAATAAATTAATTAATAAATTAATAAATAAATTAATAAATTAATAAATTAATAAATAAATTAATAAATATTAATTATAGGACCTCTGTCTGCTCTGCTGGGCCAGAACCAGCTTTGGAGGATGCCTCCACTGGATCCCCCCCCTTACCTTGATGGAACCCTTCAGACTTACTGGCCCACCGTAGCAACAGCACTCAAAAGGCATTGCTAGCATCTACATTTGGACGCTGGGATTTGTTAAAATGTACATTTTAACAAATGTACTTGCTTTCTTGCATCACACCTTTCTTTTGAAAAAAAAAATCATGCTAACTAGCTAGATTGCCTGGTGGCACCAAATCCCAGATTAGCTTTAATCAGCAGTCTACATATTGTCACTATTGAGGTTGTCCAATCACAATTCAAGGTCAAATGATATTAAGGTTAAAATTGATGCTAAATGGAATGTGTATCTCCTCCGATGGATCAGTTTTTCCTCCCACAACAAGACTTCTTCAGAGACAGGGTACCTCGGCAATCAGACTTGCTGATGAAGGCTGTGTTCACCTCCTCTTGTCCAATCAGAAAACAAAGCACTCTAAATGCAAGATACGAAAGTACTGAAAATCATGCACTGTGATGAGCAGATAGCATTCTTCATTTGTGGAGCACATTTGTGCAATAAACATTTTTCCCCATGTGACTTTCAGTCACTAACATTTGGGGGGGGTTATAGGATAATATACTGTATGTATATTTGATCATATATATCTGTCCACCTGTCTGTCTCTAAAATGTATTGCTTATTTGTGTGTTTTGCATGCAGTGCCCATCTGTCTGTCCTCCCGGCCCACCAGGACCCCCAGGAATCCCAGGATTCAAGGTACATAATGATCTGAGGGGGTTTATAATGGAGGGAAATACAGTTGTCCACTGATGAATCCAGATTGATCAGTGGCTTTGAGCTGGGATAATTTCATCTCATGCCCACCTCACACCTTCAAACATCTGCTCTGGAGAAGATCCTTGCAATGTCTGTTTGATGGGCTGCAGAGGAAGAGAAGTGAGGGGGAAGATCCCATGCTGTGAATGGACGTCCACTTGTACTTGTTGATTTCCTTTCACAATAGTTGGTTAACGGTTGAAAGTGTAGTCCAGTATCTCAGGTGGGAGAAGACTGAACTAAGCTAATCCATAGAGAACCCAAATAAAAATGTATTCCTCCATTCAGTCTTCCTGAACTAATATGGCCAATGGCTGTTTGGATGTGGATGATAGGAGGTGTAGTCTAATACATCTGAGAGGCAGTTAGAGAATACTCTCTTTTGGGGATTTACCCAGTTTTTCGGTCTTCTGGACACAATTGACAGCTGTAATGAAAGTAGAGGAAAGTTGTTCAGTAAGCATGTGGAATCCAGATTGCTTTTCTAAAAATGGCCCTCTTTTTTTGTTCAAAAGTGCAGTAAGGAGATTCTGATTTTTCTGGCTTTCTTTGTAGGGGCACACCGGACACAAAGGGGAGCCTGGAGAAGTGGGAAAAGATGGAGAGAAGGTAACCCTTTCGTTTGAACAATAGATTGTTTTCCCAGGTGGTGGTAGAAGGAGAACGGATGTGTACGCTAGGCAGGAGGCCAGCCAGGACCCGGGATCCTGAGGGATTTGCACCTTGATTGGTGAAGGAATGTACTGGAGAACCGCTCGTGTTCTTGAAATAAAACCTTGGGAAACGAAGAGCTGGCTTTCCAAGTTGCAAGACCGTTTTGTGGCATTGGTTCCTTCGAAATCAAAAATTTAGACTCTAGAGAGGGCAGGAAGAGGCTGCAGCAGAAGCAACCTCTAGAAAAGCTGACACACCCTGTGTCAGCAGCTGAGGCTTGTGTAGCAGATCTGCCGATCTGATGAAAAGGCCATTGCTACCTGGGACGCGAAGGCAAAGTATACCCCCAAAGCCATTTTGAGAAGAGGAACTACACACACACACACACACACACACACACACACACACACACACACACACACACACACACACACACACACACACACACACACACACCTCCTTTCCAGCTCCCTCTTTTTCGAGGGGGGGGAAAGGTTAAATTGCCACTCCTTTTTCGTGTAGCGACAGCCATCAGTTCCATTCCAGTCACAATGACGCAAGAAGAGAAATTGTGAAGCACTTTTGTCAAAAGGAAAAGGACACCTTCTGAATGAAATATAAACAATCGTAATTGCTCATCTGTTTTACATGAGTTGTGTCAACAAAGGCTTACTTGATTGCTTGCTTGCTTGCTTGCTTGCTTGTATTTATTTATTTATTTATTTATTTATTTATTTATTTATTTATTTATTTATTTATTTCAGGGTTCACCAGGCCCTCCTGGTCCTGCAGGACCTCCCGGCCCTGTTGGCACACAGGTAAAAGGAAATCTGTTTTTTTTTTTTTTTACAAAAACAAATTGCCAGTGGTTTGTGACACATTTCTCCAGCTTTACCCTCAGCTCGAAAGGAGATCCTCAGACTCTGAACACTTCTCAGTTCACTGCCTCGGAATAGTTGATTTTCGGACAATCGCTCCCAGAACCCCCTACTCAACATTCTTGATTTCTGTCCAGTTGTCGCTAAAGCTTCACCCAGCGTTGCTTTTCTTTCCTTAGGGACCACGTGGATTAAGGGGCCTCACTGGGCCAGTTGGACCTGTCGGAGAAAGGGTGAGTCTGAGATTCTTTCTATTGAGCTTTTTTCAGATCTGTATGTGTTCATTGCACAAAGCATGGAATTTTCTTCCCACTGGCAATGGACAAGCTTCCGTGCAATGTGCTGGAGGCATACGATTATGACCAGAGAAGGTCCCCAGATCAGATTTTGTTTTAAACACCATCTTAACTAGCGCAATGGTTTCAATCGTTGAAGAATTTTATTTATAATTGCTTGAGTTTAAATTGTTTCCATTATCGTAGGTTTTAAAATAGTTTTCTACAGCTCTGTAATTTGTCCTGAGATCCTGAGATATAGGGTGGGTTATACATGTTTTAAAGAAAAGAAAAGAAATCGGTGACTCGAGACAAACTTTAGCTGCTTCCTGCCTGCAAAATGGATAGAACAACATTGGACTCTCTGACCAGGATCTTGTGAAAATTACTAAGATAATAACCAGCAATGCTTTGTTCTGTAGATTCTTTGCCCCCTAACAATACTGGCTAATGAAGAATAATTGTGTTTTCTCAGCAAATATTTATGGCGTTCTTTCCTTGTTTTCAGGGATCAATAGGGTTCCGAGGCCCTCCGGGAATTCCAGGCCCTCCGGGAAAAGTGGTATGTTCCCTTGATTTTTGAGGCAGGATTTTCAGCCTGGCCAATTTCCTTTTTTAAAATCCCATGTTAAAAGCAAGGAGAAGAACGAACGACAATGCCTTTCCAGGGAGACGGAGCTCTTTGGGGTGCAGCCAAGATTACAAAAATAAACAACACCAAGTTCTCAGCGTACAACAGAATGGAAAGGTTCTGTATCAGTCCAGTTTTTAAAAACTGGTTTGCGAAAAGGTCTGGAGAAATAATTGTTAAAAGTTCTCGCTGAAATATTTGCACAGCAAGCCATTTTGAAGGAAAGTATTCCTCGGGCTGTGGAGCCAGAGGCTGGGAATTCGATTCCCCGCCATGCCTCCTATGAAGTAGAGCCTATGTGGCCTCAGACAAGCTGCAGAGTCCCACCAGAAGAACGGAAGGGGAAACCTCTTCTGAGTACTTTCTACTTAGAAAACCCTGGGTCTCCATAAGCCTAAACTGGCTTGATGGTGCATCATGATGATGATTCAACAGTCAGTTTACTTCTCTTTAAAAAGGCCTTCCATCTGTAGTCATCCTCCACTTGTCTCATGAAGTCTTCACTGATGGGGCTCTCAGGAAAATTGTAATAGTCTGTACAGTATAGGTAAAGGTAAAGGTTCCCCTTGACATTTAGTCCAGTCGTGTCCGACTCTAGGGCGCGGTGCTCATCCCCCTTTCCAAGCCAGCGTTTGTCCATAGACCGTTTCCGTGGTCACGTGGGCAGTGCAACTAGACACGGAATGCCGTGACCTTCCCACCAAGGTGGTACCTATTTATCAACTCACATTTACATGCTTTTGAATGGCTAGGTTGGCAGGAGCTGGGACGAGCGATGGGGGCTCACTCTGTTGTGTGGATTCGATCTTACGACGGCTGGTCTTCTGACCTTGCAGCACAGAGACTTCTGCAGTTTAACCCACAGCGCCACCACGTCCCAATTAATAGTCTGTATAGGTACACGTGAAATGCCTTACACCTTTGCCATGAAAGACTGTTGAACTAGGTCAGAAAATGGACCGAGAGGTGATAAAGTTGGGAAATACTTGTGGAATATGTTTGAGTTGCACAGGTAGTTCTACATTACGCCATACCACGTGCAGCTAGTCTTCACGGACGATCAAATAGTGTTGCTGATTCAAAAAGTGATTTTAGGTATGTGCATGGACTTAAGCCCACCCAACAGAATTCCCAGTTGACTTCTTTTTGCTATGCAAGAAGACACACATCTGTAGCTGTTTTTGAGCATTCCCTCAGTTCTGAATCTGCCCCCCCCCATTTGTAAACTCCATACAGCATTGGAGCTCCCCCCCCATGGGTGTTGATAGCGTGCTAATCTAGGTTTTTTATAGCAACAATTTCATATTTAGCAGGTTAATTTGTTAAAGAGGAGAAGTTCCCCCCTATAAGATTAAATTATAGGGGTGTCTGTAAAAAGGTATGATAAAAAGGACTCCATTTTTCTTTTTTCCATGAATTATATCAGTCCTTTAAGAAAAAATTAATCTGGTTTCCATAAACAGTGGATCAGAAAGCTGGCACTTGAGACCCTCCTACTTATGGGCACCATTGCATATGGGAAGAGCCATAGTACTAAATGCTCATCTCAGTACAAAGCAGTACAAAAAATAAACCAGGTGTGGTCGAAGGGACAAAACATTACAAGAACTCATTTTTAAAAGCCATGCATACAAAGCAAGTGAAAAGCAACATCATGTTGATTTGGGGGAAATTTCCAATAGGTTCTAGTCTTTAAAGTGGAACAAATAAATAATCCCTATCTCATATTCACACAGAAAGATAAAATCAGATTTGTCACATGCTTTGTATAATAACATGCATTTTCCTTACATGCCATACTAACCTTTCTTTGTGCTTTAAAAAGCAGGGCAAAATAAATGTTTTGAAAATTCTTTCGGTTCACGTAAACAAAAATAAATGAAACGTCCTAAAAATATTTCTGAAATTCTTGCACAGTACACATTGTCTTCCATCATGTAACCAAAGAAAATTGCAAATAAGTATCGGGGAGGAGGAAGAAACAGAAGATGTTGATGTGCAGATAACACACACCGTTCACAATACTGACATCACAATAAAAGAACAAGTAGACTGCAAATTTTTCCCTCATTTCTATTTCTATATTTCAAATGAATATAGGTTTATGATATATATGTTTGCTTGCAAATACGATTTTGACCCTTGACTTCACATTGTCGGTGTTCCGCTGTATATATAAAAAAGAGAGGGGTAGGTTTGTACATGAACAATCAGAAGATATGAATAAAATCTTAATTATGTGGGCGAATAATTCCCCCTTTATAATTCCAGGGGCCCCGTGGAGACAGAGGGCCACAAGGTTTCCGAGGGCCGAAAGGTGACACAGTGAGTATGAGGGAGGCCCGTGTATCCTAAAATGTTGGGGAAAATGTCTCTATTTTTCTGAAAGGGGCACCTCTTTCCATTAAAACTCTGCTACCACCTCGAGGGTTCATCCTTACTGTGTGCTCTGAGGAGAAATTCTTCTCTTGCTCTTCAATATTGACTTTGAACAAACCTCTCTTTGTTTTATGTGGTGGTGTTTCAGCGGCTATAAATAGCACTGAGTTGCTCCTTCATTTCTTTTTCTAGGGTAGGCCTGGACCAAAAGGAATGCCTGGGATTTCTGGACCCATCGGAGAACCTGTAAGTCCTTCTTTAAGAGAGGGAGATCAAGAGAAACGGGTGCTATTTTCATGCCCGTGTCATAGATGTGGCATAAAGCTGAATCATAGACAGGCATCAGAGTCCTTACAGGGTGTGGGGGAAAGCCAGAGATTAAATTACAGTGGTGCCTTGCTAGGCAGTTACCCCGCATGACAGTTTTTTCGCTAGACATTGACTTTTTGCGATCGCTATAGTGATTCGCAAAACAGTGATTCCTATGGGGGAATTTCGCTCAACAATGTTTGGTACCTGCGTTGCAAACCGATTTTGACAATTTTGACAGCTCCCTCCATGCTCGCAAAACAGGTGTTTTTGGGACTTAAGCTTCGCAAGACAGTGATTTAAACAGCTGATCGGTGGTTCACAAAGCGGCTTTCCTATGGCCGATCTTCACTAGACAGCGACGATTCTTCCCCATTGGAACACATTAAACAGGTTTCAATGCATTCCAATGGGGAAATGCTTTTCGCTAGACAATTATTTTGCTAAACAGCAATTTCAGTGGAACGGATTATCATCGTCTAGCGAGGCACCACTTTATAGGTTTCTTCAGTATCCTTTGCCTCTCACCTCATGCAAGAGCCAGCTCTCTGAGTCACAGCCAATCTTGGGTTTTCAGAAATGTCAGCCCATTTCTTTTTCCTTACCATATGCGTTGCGAGGGCTGATTGGATACGTATATGTGTGCTGTGGCTCTGTAGTCTCTGTCTTGGGACTGAACTGAACTGCAAGCCTTACAGCTAAAAACATCTGGCCAAAGTTTTAGATTTCCATGGTTCTTTCTCCACTCTGATTCTGTAACCCCTTCTCCTGATGAAAAGTTCTGGAGAACTTAGAAGCTTGTACACTTCATGGTTAAATCTTCATGGACTTATTAATGTCCATCTGAGATTGGGGGCGTGGCGTTGAGGTGATAAAGGTGGGATCGATCTCACCAAACAAGGATACCTTTTTTGTATTTGGTTTTTCTAATTGTAGCTTCAGTAGTAGTTAAGTACAGTAAGACTGTTGTATCTGCAGGATCGGTATCTACGGTTTCACTTATCCACTGCCTGAAAATATGAAATAAAAAAGACCAAATACTCATTTCCAAGATATATAACCAGAACTGGTCACTAGAGGGATCCAGAGACTATGATATATATTGTATAGGGTTCACTATATCCACAATTTCCGGAATCCGTAAGGGGCTTAGAACTGATCCCCCGAGGATACCTTGGTTCTCCTGTACTCTAAGGTTTTGGAAAGCTAGGACTAATTTTCTGCCTGTGGAGAAGCTCTCTCTGCTGGACTCATTCAACAGCTCATATAAAATAAATGTTGGAGTGTACAGGCAGGTAGCTCTAAGATGCTTATTTGCACCCTTGATTCCACCTGTTTAACATCATGTTCTCTGCTTGTTTCAGGGCATGCCTGGAAAAGATGGGAGAGATGGAACACACGGACTCGATGGTGAGAAGGTTTGTAGACCTGTTTTAAAACCACACCAAAAAATAGGTGCACTTGAAAGACAGCCAAGCAGAGCCTTGGGGGAGTCTGGCACTAGGATGGGAGGAAGAGAACCGGGAGTCCACTGGATTGAAATCCCGCTCAGCCTCTGACCACATCCCAGGAGGAATGGAGATAACCCTGGCTATAGGGTGACGGAGAAATACCGCTCACAGAGATGGGCATAAACTGGGGGGAAAATGAATTGGGCTGGTTTGCGGCTTGTGGCCAACGACACACCACCATGAGCCCCCGGGAAAAAGGCACAGTTCATGATTTGTTTTCCCAGTTCATGCCGGGGGGGGGGAGGATGGAGACTAGCTGTTCCTGCCCTTCCCCTCTTGCCTATCCACTGACGCCGTTGCCTCCCTACCTGGTCCTCCGGCCTTCTCCTCCACCACTGCCATTGCCAACCTTAGAGGCAGAGGCCCTGGCCTCTGGAAAAGGAGGCCAGGGCCTCTGCCTCTAAGGATGGCAATGGTCGTGGTGGAGGAGAAGGGCGGAGGACCAGGTAGGGAGGCAGCAGGGCCAGTGGGGAGGGTGTGAGCGGGCATCCCATTTTGCCAAATCAAGCCAAATAACAAGGGTGAGCAAGTTGGGCACTCCATTTCATTTGGGCAAAACAGGATCCCTGAACTGAAACGAACCACGAAGCAGCCCCATGAGTTGGTTTTTCTGGTTCGTGGCTCAATCCGTGCCCATCTCTAACCACGAATACTATCTGTAGAAATAGACGAAGAGCAAAACTGGCTGAGTTTTTTTTTTAACAAAACTGGTCTGGCAATAATTCTTAACAGTCAGCAGGTAAAACTACTCTTGAGGTCCTCCGATCATTTTAGGAACTCATCTGTCATTTGTTCTTGCTGTTTGCAGGGTGACGCTGCTCGCATGGGTGTTCCCGGTGAAAAGGGGCCCAATGGACTTCCTGTGAGTACTATTCCATGAATATCAGGGCACACAGATACATACGGCACAATGTTCTGGGAGTTCTCTTCAAACCTTTCATACCTCTTACCACCAAGGAGGATTACCATGCAGATTTAGCCATGTATTTTTATTGCATGCTCTTGACCGAAAGCCTGTCAATGGGCTTCCAACTTTTGGGGTTGAAATCCCACTGCTTCTACCAATGAATGCCCAGCCTTCATTTATAAAAAGAGAAGTACAGTACCTGCTTCCTGGCATGATTTATATAAACTCTGGCTTTGGTGATTTTGCTGCTGGGAGTTCTAACGTCTTTTTGACCTCCCTCCGTCTGCAACATTTTAATGCCCTTTAATTTGATGTTAATCCCCCCTAATCATTGGAGCTATAGATTTAACAAATCCAAAGGCATAGGAATTATAATGTACAGTGGTGCCTCGCTAGACAGTTACCCCGCATGACAGTTTTTTCGCTAGACATTGGCTTTTTGCAATCGCTATAGCAATTCGCAAAACAGTGATTCCTATGGGGGAATTTTGCTGGAAAATGTTTGGTCCCTGCTTCACAAACTGATTTTTGCTAGACGACAATTTTGACATCTCCCTCCACGCCCGCAAAATGGGTGTTTTCGGGACCTAAGCTTCACAAGACAGCGATTTAAACAGCAGATTGGCGGTTCGTAAAGCGGCTTTCCTATGGCCGATCTTCGCTAGACAATGATTATTCTTCCCCATTGGAATACATTAAACAGGTTTCAATGCATTCCAATGGGGAAATGCTTTTCGCTAGACAATGATTTCACTAAACAGCAATTTCAGTGGAACGGATTATCATCATCTAGCGAGGCACCACTTGTATAGGAATTGGGTGGAGGGAGGACAGCCATCTTTTTTCACTACATTGTCAATGCAAAACATAATGCTCAAGCTGGGGAGGGGGAACACCAGAATATTTTGTGTTCTGTAAAACTGGATGTATTTTCAAGCATTTTTTGCTCTGAATGTTACTTTCCATTGGTGTTTCTTATTAGGTTGGCTTTGCTTTCCTGAGCTCTGAATTGTAGATTCAATTCTTTACTGATCGAGTGTTTTCTATTATTGGTAAATATTTTCCCCCACCAGGGTCTACCTGGAACTCCAGGAACTAAAGGTGAAAAAGGTCAACCAGTAAGTACCCCCATCTATTCAATGGTTTTTCACTTGTAATGCATTAACCCTCATTCAGGTAGATAGAACATTTTAGCACCATCAAGTCATGTTTTAGAACTGATACTTCTTTCAGGCAAAAAAATATATGTACAACTAGTGTAGTCTGAATAAATCTATTATATTTCACCATTGGGGTACATTTTTCTCCCAGGTGATGTAATATACTGGGTTTTAAAAGAATGTCCTATACTATTCTCTGGTGAGCTTTGATGCTAAGAAATAGAAACAACATATTCATTCATGTTGGCATCAGTACATGAGACCCATTTAGTACAGACCTTGGAATTAGTCTTCATGTGGAGTATTGCATCCGGTTCTGGACACCAAACTTTAAGAATGCCAACAAGCTGGAACAAGTTCAGAGGAGGGCAACAAAGATGATAAATAAATAAATAAATAAATAAATAAATAAATAAATAAATAAATAAATAAATAAATAAATAAATAAATAAATAAATAAATAAATAAATAAATAAATAATGATGGGCTCAAGTTACAGGAAGGCAGATCTTGTTGGAATACCAGGAAAAACTTCCCAGCTATTAGAGAACTTCTCAACTATTACAACAATAGAAACATTGGAAGGTGGTGAGCACTCCAATGCTGGAGGCATTCAAAAGAAAATTAGACAACCAGCTGTCAAATATACCTGGATTGGGATTCCTGCAATGAGAAGAGGGTTGGACTCAGTGGCCTTATAGGCCTCTCCCAACTCCATGACTTTGTGATTTGTTTTAATTCACAGTCGGTTCAAAAAATACAAGACTTATTAACTGTAATCCTTCTGTTAGCCCTCAATACATGAGCATTGGCAGGGGGTCAGTAAAATACCCTAGAAGTCATTCAATGCAAGTGTCTCCATCTTCCTGGATGAGGTGTTAGGGTATATGTGAACATTACCTGCCCTCCCCTGCCAAAATCTTTGAATGGGAGAATTTTTTCAGATGGACAGCTCTGTCATTTTCATTTTTTTCCACATTTGAAAGTTTCAAAGCTCATTTTCCCCTCTACAAATTCCTTCAAATTTCCTAATTTTTGGAAGCCCTTATTAAAAAATATGCAACTGAATGAACGTCACTGAATCTGCGGAGGGAAGGGGGAGTGGTAAGCTTGAAAATGCTGGCCTAATATGTCCGCCTCCAGTCAGCAGGTGGCCCTGCCGTGGTAGCATCTCCTTTCCTTTCTCAGCTTTGTCCCTCCCTTTTTCGACAATCAAGCCAAGGAAGCTGAGCTATTGTTCATCTGAATGATGGCTCATTTATTTGTAAAGTGAATATAGAAATGCTCAAGTCTTATTTTTGTGTTCCCTTCTCCACTACAGGGTGATTCTGGAGAAATGGGAGAGTCTGGACCTTCAGGAGAGCCAGGTATACCTGTACGTATCTGATCCATATATCATGCTTCCTGCTCATAATTCATTTTATGTTATATCAGTCTTGATGGTGAGCTCCGGCATATCACCCATTATCCTGGAGCTCATAAATGGTTTTTCTTTAAAAACAACAACAGTTAGTTTCATCACAATACCAAGCCCTCAAATAGTTAATTACAATTACTTCTATCACTAATTATTTTTAGAAGAAGAAACTCAAGGTTTAACAATAAGAAAAGTAGACTGAGAAGAAATATAATAGCACTTTTCAAATATTTGAAAGGCTGTCATACAGAGAAGAGGCAGGATCTGTTCTTGATCCTCCCTGAGTGTAGGACATGCAACAATGGGCTCAAGTCACAGGAAGCCAGAGTTTGGTTGAATATCAAGAAAAACTCCCTAACTGTTACAGCAGTATGGCAGTGAAACCAGTTACTTTGGGAGTTGGTGAGCGTTCCAACACTGGAGGCATTCAAGAGAAATTTAGACAACTACCTGGCAGATATCCTTTGATTTGTACTCCTGCATTGAACAAGGGGTTGGACTCGACAGCCTTATAGGCCCCTTCCAACTTCATCATCCTATTATTCTATACTTTCTCGACAACCAAGACAAAAATAAATGTATTGTGGCACAGATTTATTTCAGTGGGGTTCCACTCCACTGTTCCAGGTGCAGGAAACATGTATACATTTGCGTTTCTTGTTGCTGAAATAGACTAACATGGTTACCTTTCTGAAAATGCGACTTTCATGCTATCTGAAGTAACAATGTTTTTCTAAAAAACACAGAATGCTATAAGCTGCTGGCTAGTGTGACAAAACCTTCACCCCTTCACGGATTGCTGCCTTGTTGTGGTGAAGGGGCTTGAGTAATTCAGAGAAGCTAGGAGCTATGCCATGCAGGGACACCAAGATGAATAGGCTATAGTGGAGAGTTCTGACTAAAAGTGATCCACCTGGAGCAGGATTTGGCAAGCCGCTCCTGTATCTTTGCCAAGAAAACGCCATGCACAGAAACAAAAGGCTAAAAGATATGATGCTGGAAGATGAGCCCCTCAGGTTGGAAGGCATCCAATATGCTACTGAAGAAGAGCGGAGGAAAAGTACAAGTAGCTCCAGAGCTAATGAAGCGGTTGGGCCAAAGCCGAAAGGACGCTCAGCGGTGGACATGCCTGGAAGTGAAAGGAAAGTCCGATGCTGCAAAGAAAAATAGTGCATAGGAACCTGGAATGTAAGATCTATGAACCTTGGTAAGCTGGATGTGGTCAAACAGGAGATGGCAAGAATAAACATTGACATCCTGGGCTTCAGTGAACTAAAATGGATGGGAATGGGTGAATTCAATTCAGATGATTATCATGTCTACTATTGTGGGCAAGAATCCCGTAGAAGGAATGGAGTAGCCCTCATAGTCAACAAAAGAGTGGGAAAAGCCGTAATGGGATATAATCTCAAAAATGATAGAATGATGTCAATACGTATCCAAGGCAGACCTTTCAACATCACAATAATCCAGGTTTATGCACCAACCACCATTGCTGAGGAGACTGAAATTGACCAATTCTATGAAGATGTACAACACCTTCTAGAACTGACACCAAAGAAAGATGTTCTTCTCATTCTAGGGGACTGGAATGCTAAATTAGGGAATCAAGAGATAAAAGGAACAACAGGGAAGTTTGGTCTTGGAGTTCAAAAAGAAGCAGGGCAAAGGCTAATAGAGTTTTGTCAAGAGAACAAGCTGGTCATCACAAACACTCTTTTCCAACAACACAAGAGGCGACTCTATACATGGAAATCACCAGATGGGCAATACTGAAATCAGACTGATTATATTCTCTGCAGCCAAAGATGGAGAAGCTCTATACAGTCATCAAAAACAAGACCTGGAGCTGATTGTGGCTTTGATCATCAGCTTCTCATAGCAAAATTCAGTTTAAGCTTGAAAGCTTAAACTGAAGAAAGTAGGAAAAACCACTAGTCTAGTCAGGTATAATCTAAACCTTAGGTAATGCAGCTATCTATTCCTTAAAACTGTAGCAGCAGTTAATTGCAGTTATACTGCAAAAGGAATGAAGTTAGATATCATTGCATCACAATCTTTCCACAATTTCTGTCGTCTTAGTTATTGCAAAAGGAAATGAATTACACATCCCTCAAGTATGCTGTAGCTCAGTGACTGAGTGAACCGCGGAACTGTGCTGATTGTAAATATTCGAGTAACACTGTGTTCTTATTCTCAGGGTGAGCGCGGTATCCCTGGGGAAAGAGGCAATTCCGGTCCAAGAGGATCTTCTGTAAGTAACCAGTCATCCTAGTTTAACACATTCCAGTTCATCTTTAGGGCAAAGATTGGGTGCAACCTGAGCTACAACTCTGGGCAGCTCCAGACAGGAGAAGTTGGTGCAGTCTAGTTCATGCTTACTTATCTTTAGTGCAATCTATTTTATCTCTCACTTGAGCCCTCCTTCTGTTCACAAGGATTGATGTTTTTTCTCCCCCCAAGGAGGGTCCAGACAAGTGTTTGGATCGTCCCAATTTGTCCCCCTTTTGATTAACGACTCTCTCCTTTCCAACCTTTTTTCTGTCTTTTCTTGTGGCTGTCATTCAGTGGACCACTGTTATTTTTAATTTTTTTTATTTAGTACTTTGATTTATATACCACTCTGTTAGTGTTGAAGCATTATTCTGGATGGCTTACAGATAGTTAAAACAAGCTACATAGAAGTAAATATAACAAAAACGTGATCTAAAAACTTAAACAGTGGTGCAACCAATTTTCAAAGAGAGGCAAGGCTGGAGGCGAGGTGAAAGTAGTGTTGTACTATTAGAAAGTACTATTCTACTCCCTAAATAGTAGTGTTTTTAACTGCCTACTAAATGAATACAGGGAGGAGAGCAGGCATGGCTCCTCTGGGAGTTGATTCAATAACATCGGGGCCACTGCCAATAAGGCCCTACCTCTTGTAGATGACTTTCAAGCCTCTCTCAGGGTGGCTACACAGAGAAACCTGGCCTGAGAAGATCTGGTGGGTCAGGCAGATGACATTGGGAAAAGACAGGTAATGTGTCCCCAAACCATGACTTTCCTTTTGTGTTGTTATTAAACAGAGCAAGTGAAATAGTGAAATAGCATTGCATCTACCTTGTATGGTATACCTAATACCACCAATGTATCTTGTTTATCTAGAATAGCGCTGCACCAGTAGGAAAATATATTTTAACGAATTGAAATTGGTAGAGTAGAAAATAGAGGAGGGGGTTTTCAGTTGTCTCTTTCAATACCACAACCCACCAAATATGTCACAGAGTTGTCACCTCAGGGAACACCACCCACAGCTCTATTTTGGTGCAGACTAACAGTCCGCAAGGACTACAGAATAGGCTGATTAGGAGCACTCCAAATCATGACAAAAGAACTGTAGCCCTACCGCTGTGCCAAAAACAAGTGAGGCAGCTGTAAAACAGAGGCAGGGTGGACTACTCTCAAAATACACATGGGCACTCTAAACCAAACGTCACCAAAAGTGACCCAAATAACAAGATAGTCTATCAGTGAGGAGGTGCCCTCTGTATTATTTTTGCTTGTTTGTTTTTAATGGTGGAAGTTCCTCCAAGGAAAAGAAAGCATTGCACATAGTCTTCTTTACCCTTTTAATTGTCACATCACCCCTACGAGGTAGGTCACGCTGAAGAAGAGTGATTGGCCAAAGACACCAGGTGAACTTCATGGCTGAGTGGGTATTGAAGCTCAGTGACCTCAGTCCAGTCCAGTTACCCTAACCATTGGGCCACCATGGGACACTGATAAGCATGGGCACTTCACAGCATACCAGATAATAGATCCCTGCCCCATATACCTCACAGTCTCTTTCTTCTGGACTGATTTTTGAACCCCTTGTCTGAGGTGAAATGCAAAGGCTGAGTGCCCCATCTCAGCACATACCTCTCCTATTCATTGAATGCAACTTTAGATCCTGACTAGCCATTACCAAGTATGTTAAAGTAGATGGTTTAGGCAATACCTGGTATGGACAGATTGGTGGAATCTTACTTCCCTTACTTCTCCTTTTCTTAATCAAAAATCTGACTGAATCGCTGAGCTAATTTCTCACAGAGGCCCCAGGCTAGCTGTCAAGTGGCAAAAGGAGGCATTTAGGCTGCCTGACTGGTTTGCTAAATTTTCCAAGGGAAAGAAAAATGGATGTGAAAAACAAAGAAACATCGTTTGCATCATTGCAACAAATCTAGGAAGACAGAAGTGGAGGGTAATTGGTTCCAGCTGGCTTGAAAGGGAACATAAAATATTTTTATGTTCCACCAAAAATCACATGCATGGGGGTGGGGGGAGGTGAGAAACCCTCTGTTCAAGAATTGCAAATTATTAACGCACGTTTTCACTTTGAACTGAATAGTGAGAACTGTTTACATCAAACCTTTGTTCGTGATTGCCAAGGTCTGTTAAGGTCTTGGTTAATCATATTGACCCATGACTGGATGTTAAGATTTAAACTAAAGAATTCAGGTTAACAGCTGCATTTTCAATGCTTGCTTGCAGTCTAATCCACATAAGCTTTTGAGATAGTATGGAATCAAAAAAGGAAATGCATCCGCATTGTTTTAATCATTCAAATTATATAGGCAAGCTTTTTATTTTCATTTCTTTATGGCCATTAAAATACTGATGGCAAAGCAAAACAGATTTGTGGGGAATGGGGAGGGGAAAAAGTAGATTTTAAAAACCACAGCATGATGATGATAAGATAGAAGAGTAAGGTTGGTCAGAAAACGCACAATGCAATCTCTTATGTGTAATGCTATACAGTAGGACCCCTGTATCTGCAGGGGATCAGTTGCAAGCAACCCACCCCCACAGATGCTGAAAAATGCAGATCATAGAGAATGCTATTACGTATATAGCATGGTTATATAGTTACTGTATAGGTTATATAGTTAAATTAATAAACGGCCTCTGTCTCCCTCTAGTAGCCAGTTCTGGTAATTACATCATAGAAATATACTTCTCTAGCAAACATATACATGACATGATGGCTGGTGCCCTCTAGTGGCCAGTTCTGAAAACTTTATCATTAGAAATATATATTTTGGGTGGTTTTTCTTTTAATATTTTAAACATTTCCAGACTGAGTAAGTGACTCTACGGATACTGATCCCATGGATAAGGAGGGCTTACTGTATTAAAATATTAATGAGAAACTGAGAAGTGTCCAAGGAGACCCACCTTAACAGAGTTTGGGAATGCAATGAAATATTTTTTAAACCCATGAATCTACCCCAAGCCGGTGAAGTCATATTGTGAAGGGATTCTTTGGCCATTTAGGGCAGAATAAAATGGACAAGAATAATTCCAAGCTTAACAAAGTGATCACAAAGAAAGAAGAATACCTGTTAATGTGGATATTTTCCTCTCTCTCTTGCTTTTTTCCCTTTTTTTTTCTTTTTTCTATTTTCCAGGGAGCACTTGGTCTACAAGGCCCCATGGGACCACCAGGCGTAAGAGGCTTTCAGGTCAGTCATTTTAACTACAGCAATTATTTAAAACAGGCCTGAAAAAAGGCTTCCTGAAGGGAAGGACATCAAGTGATGAACATGACATATCCTGGGAGCCTCTCCGGAGAGAATCACCAAATCGTCAGAAGCCCATGTGAATTCCGTGCCATGTTTCCTTTCCTCTACACTCCTCCAATTCATATTTTCAGATCTGAAGCATGAGGGGAATTATTGCTCAGTTAGTTAGGTGAAGATGTTGCCATCGCTCATCCCATTAAGGAGCCTTCAGATTAAGAGGCGGTGCCCTTTGGGCTTCCTCTGGCAGAGAGCACTGTCTCCACCTTGGCCAGGGCCTGTATTTTGGAATCGGAAGTATTCTTTCTGAGTTTACAGACACTATACAGTTATTGCGGTTTGAGACCACGTCCGGTACGTGGCTCTATGTTTCAGAAAGGATCTGTGGTTCGGTAATCTGTCATTAGAATGCTCTGTTGGGCTTGGAAGAGCACCAGAGCTCTCTGGAAAAGGACTCTGCAAATCCTTGGATTCTTGAGCAGTCGTTCCCAACCTTGACCATCCCAAGTGTTCTTGGACTGCAATTCCCAGAAGCCATTTGCCATTTGCTGGGCTGGCCAGGATTTCTGGGAGTTGCAGTCCAAGAACACCTGGGTTACCCAAGGTTGGGAAGCAATGTTCGAGAAGATGGAACCATGACAGTTAAAGAGGAATCAAGTTGCAATACGAGCTGTGTGGTCTAGATATTTTCTCTATCCCATGCACCTGCTTCCCTCTGCCTTTTGCATCTTTGCATTCCCCTTCCTCTCCCTCTTCTCTTCACCCTTCCCAGGGTAACATGGAATAGGTCCTTCTTAGTCAAGAACTACAGCTGGCCCACCTTCCAAAGCCATGCTTCCATGTTCCTTCCTCTCTTTTGTTTCTGAGAGCTTGGGAACATTAGTGTGGATGCCAATACTGTACATTATTGGCCTGAATCCTCTTCCATACATACATTTATGCTGCACAACCTGACTACATCATCATCCCTAGGCTTTTACCATTCATTTAAAGTTCTCTGTTCCTCCTGCCCCATTGGGATCCCTTTTGACCTGGGAGAAGCGTTTGGGAGCCTCAAGACAGAAGGGAGACTTCCATGCTTGAAAATGACTACTAACTGTCTAGATCATGGGCATAACTTTGTGCTAGAGGATTTTAGCCAATATTAAATAGAAAAATTAATACCCAGTGGCTGTCTGGATAGTTATCAAGCTGCAGAGCCAGAGGTCAGGAATTTGATTCCCCACTGTGGTTCCTATGAGCCAGCCTGGGTGGCCTTGGGCCAGCTGCCCAGTTGCAGGGCACCCCCTGGAGGAAAGGAATGAGAAAGCACTTCTGAGCATTATCCACCTGGAAAACCCTGGTGGGGCTGCCATGAGTCAGAATTGGCAGCACACGATTATTAAATAGGAAATTATTTCACTCACATTAAGTCAGTGTGAAAACATGAAAGGAGGGAAAATAATATTTGACAAGTGCAGGAGAATATATGAAACAAACTCGTCGCTTTAATTGTAATGAACATGCAATAAACACATTCATTTTAAATGCCAAAAAAACCCTAATGGAAACTCCTCAATGAAATAAATATTTTTCCTCCCAAAGACCAAATTAAATGAATGCAAAAGATTCGTTAATACTCCAAATATCAATCGTTCTGACGTTTTATAAATCATAGAAGTACTGCTGAAAAAAATCATGAGCTTGGGGGCATTAAATGCAATTGCTGGGATCCTATTATTTGTTGCACAAAAGGCATAACATTCATTCATTCTCAGCCAGCAATGAAGGAATCTCTGCTGGGATTGTCAGGTACGCAACAAGGCAAAGGGGGCATACGTCCCCAAAAAAGCCCCACAGTGACTTGTTAATTGCCAGCTAGAAATGACTGAACATTATGCCTTTTGACCTTCTTGCATGAGCAACAAAGCAACAGAATATCAATCATCATTTCCAAGTGGTTGGTTGGTTTTACTTGGGAGTTGCTTGCCTTTCCTTTCTATGTCCATTTCTCAGCCTGAGAGGAAACCAAAACTCTGATGAAAGGGGGTACATAACTGACATCACTAAGAGCAACTGGGTAGTTTGATGTAATCATACTTTCCCAAGTAATCTCTTTACAGTAAAATACATTTTTCTTACATTTTTCAGGGTCGCAAAGGTGCAAGTGGAGAGCCTGGCCTTCCAGGGCCTACTGGAATTCGAGGGGAGTACGGTGAGAGGGTAAGTGCAAAACACAGACCAAACTGTGGCTTCATGAGCATCATTGGGAATAATGTTGCTATTCTTACTTGAGCTGCAAATAGCCCCTCTTATACAAATTCATTTCATCCCTCTGTTGTACCAAGAACATTTTTTTCCAACGGTCATGTGGTGTGTATGTGTATATATTGGTGGTAGCTTTTACATTGTTTTAACTGTACCAGTTAATTTCTATTTGAACCATTATAGCAGGCTATGGTGCTCTTTACTTTCAAATTGATTCCTCTTCTCTACTGTTTCTTGGGCAATAATGCCCCCTTTCCTTAATTTTTTAAAAACTGGTATATCAATGAGGCAATGTGAACCTTCTCTCCTCCTCCCCTTTTCCTTTCCCTCCTTTACTCATATATCCACTTTCCCTTATTTACCTGCATAGCCCCCCTCTCAGTACTTGGCTATCATTTTTCTTTTCACTTCTGAACAGCATTGAGGGGAGGAAGTGGGCTTTAGAAGACTTGCAAAGTATTGTGAAGAGCACGGTTGAAAAAAAGACATTAATGCAACACCCCTTCCTTTACAATTCAAAGCAGGAAATGTCCTTTTTTTCTGCTCAAGCTCTCTGTCACCCACCAGGAGGGTGGAAGGCTATCTCCTCCTGAGCAATGTATTAATTGTTATCCCTTTAAAAAACAAAAAGAAGAAGAAGAATACAAGCACAATGGTCATGAAGTGGCCACAGCATCCAAAAAGCCAATCCTTTTGCAAAGGAAATAAATTGACAGCAACAGTCATATGTGCCAGAACAATAAGGAATGAATTGATACATCATTAGTACCATTTAAAAAAAAAACCTGCCGGCAAAGCGGAAATAAACCAACTGCCAGGGAAATGAATTGATATTGGCTGTGTGTCGTGTGAATGGAAAATTATGAAACAAATGACAGCAAAATCAGTATAATTGGAGTCCTTTTGGCAGGTGTGATTGAACCCTTACATAAGTTTTTTCCTTTAATCAGCTGAAAGATGCCACTGATTTATTGTGCAGCAGATTTAATTTCTGATCATTGCTTTTAATGCAAATCCTTACACGTCAGGCATCATCTTAAAACTAGCTTTCAGAGAATGCCTCTTTAAAAGATGAGGCCTTCTGCAACATGTGGCGGTGTTGAAGGGTGAGATGCCATAGAAATTCTTTCCACTTAGAGCCACATGTCAAAATCGACTTCCTCACCGCATGCAATGTCATTTTGCTGGGCAAAATGGGTGGGGCTTGAATGCACTGCTCCCACCGGAATCTGCCTGTCCACATGCCATTCACGACCTGGCACTTGTTCACTAAGATCAGCATCAGTGTCCATAGCACGAAGCCTTGCCCTTCAGTGGCAAAAAGCACAGATGCCCTGCCTGAAAAGGGGGGGGGGGGCTAAGAACAGCAAAAACATGTAGTATCTCTAGAGATTTACGCATGGTGTATGTCAATGCATTCCACAGTTGTTCGATTAGCTCAGTAAAGCCACCGTCTTTTCAGAGTATTTGTTTGTTTTAAAGCATGGTCTACAATCTTCCCTAGGGGAGAATGGCCAAGAAGGTGTGTGTAGTTCTACAGAGTATGTACAGAAAGCAACCAAACTGCATCTTTATTTGTTAGCCTAAGGATGTGATCACACAAGGAAACAGATTGCATTTTGGACCAGCTGTAGGGCTACTACTTTTGGGGGCGGGGCTGGAGCGATTCCCAACCCCAACCCCCCAGAAAGGCTGTTTTAAGGGAGGTTGATCCTTGTAAAGCGACCTTTTCTAGTGCAATCAGACACCATGCCCTTTCCACTATCCGATCTAAGGCAAAAGGAAGGCGATACCTATAGCACGATGTGTACTGTTCCAAAATGTAACATACCAAATGTCAGGGCATGTGCTGGGGTTGGAAACCAGTTAAAACATTTCAAGTTGATTAAATTAGTTACAGTACTGGATTTAAGAATATATAGTGGCCAAATTCTACTGTGATTCTATGCCAGTGTAATGCAAACGGTGCAATTTTTGGAGGTGGATGGCCTCAAATTAAGAAGTCAACATAAGCCTGATCACTGTGTGCCAAGTGGCGCTAGTCAATGTGCCACAATTAATGTCTTTGCTGGCTTTTTAACTTACAACAATTCACCTCCACAAATGGTAGATTTTGCATTGCATGTGCAGGCATCAAAAATGGAATTTTGGCCAGTGCTTCCCTGCTTTTACTTACCTTTACCAGGAATGAAAGTCCATCAAACGCACACATTGGCCCACGTCTTGCTCCAGATCAGGAAGAAAAACCAAGAAGGCCCACAGCTGTTATGATTGCTACAGGTTGTGGATAACAACCCGCTTAATATCTAAAACCTGACCAATCTTCTGGTCTAATCCAGCCTCCCTTAGCCTACAATCTACTGAGATAGTGGACTACAACACCCATCAATCCAGCCAGCAAAGACCTGCTGAGTGAGGGATAATGGGTGATGTTGTTCAACATATGTGTAGGATGTTCAAGTCAGGAAAGACTGTGAAGCACCCCCTGAGCCACCATTTTGATTTTTTTCTCTGTATCTTTGGCCTAAATGTTTTCCCTTCCATGTCCCCTTCTTTCCTCCCCAGGGTCCTACCGGAGTTCCTGGATCGAAAGGTAACCAGGTAAGCTAAAACCCACAACAACCATTAAAACTACTAGCACCATTAATTCCACAACTGTAACTTGACTACTCCTATCTTTTCCGGTCTTAACATAACAGAATATTTAGCCACTGGAAAAATCCAAAGAAATAGGCATGATTCTGATCAATTTTATTTATTTCTTCACTTCTTATATTTCTATCCTTCCTTTCCTCTGATAATCTCAGGGCAGCATGCCTTGCTTCCCCCTTTCCCTTCACTTTATTTGCACGACAGCCCTGTGAAGTAGATTCAGACCACCAATTTTCACTTCCTCTATTTCCCACCACACCCTAAGCGGCCACGTGTCAAGCATTTTGTAGAAATAGGCCAGAGAGTCCAGAGACTGGACTTTTAAAAAGTGGGACAGGGTCGGGCAGGTGACTTGATGGAACAATTGCCACCCGCCAACCCAGCAATACAGTTTCCTTCTCTGTGCAATGTCTGCATCATGGCTGTCTCATCTTGTTCCTCCTCCCACAGCCTCCCACGCTAGCCATAACTCTACTCTTCAGAGTTTCCCAGGATTCTGGAGGAAATGTTCAGGGGATGGGGAGGCTGCGGACAGAAGGGGAATCAACTGTTCTCAGATCTGTCTTCCATCAACAACACAAACATCCAATTAGATCTGCCCATGTTTGGCACCTATGTTTTGATTCATTACTATAGCGTCTGTATTTTTTAAAGAGGGCATGTGGAGGGGCTCAGGCCCCTGAGGTACTAGATTTGACCCCTGGAGATCACAGGCAACCCACCGGCCTCATGTTGTCCACCTCTGCTCTACATTCAGTCCGTGCCCATGGAAAAAAATTGCCAGACATGTTGTTATTCTTACCATTTTTTGGTCTATTATTACTATTGTAGTCATTCTTGTTATGCCACCTTTCAGTAGAAAGGCCTCCAAGGCAACTTGCAAGCATGTTGAAAACATATTTAAAAGGACTTAATATAAAACATGATTATAGAAACTAGAGGTGTGCAGATTTGTGGTTTTTTTTCCAGTTGTAAATATGGTGCCTGGGGAATCCTGCCACTTCTAATCCATGGACACAAATCTGAACATTTCTAGGAGAAACTATATACAGTAGTAATGTTGACTGAAATTACAAGAGGTTATCATACAAGAGCAATCCAAATGCTCTCTCGAACCTGCTATTTAAAGGAGTAGCCAAGGAACAGTGAGTTGATAGAGGGGATGCGATGATTAAAGTCTAATTAAGCAACAACGGACTGACTTAGGAGAACTAAGGAAAACATGGTTTCTTGCTGGAATTCCAATTAAGACAGATAAGTTACTTAGAATATTGGTGCTTCTTTACCGACATGAGAGCTGGGACAGAGAAAGAGGAGTCAGCTAAGAGAGTATAAGTCTACACACCAAAGAGGCAGTAGATCAGATAGAAAAAGAACACCCAGATAGAACTAATTCTCTTTGTGATTATTGCCCCTATAGGCAGCTAGTCCTTAGCACAAAGTATTGTTGCGCCTTATTCCACTTCCAACATATGATTTTCTGGGGGAACAGTGCCACAATGTCCCACTATACTGGATGCTACCCACACTCAGCAGATATGGGATGAGCCCCAAACTTTGAAATGCCTTTAACAATGACAAAAATCAGGTGATGTCTTCACTTGCAGGGCATTGCAGGAGCCGATGGTCTACCAGGTGATAAAGGAGAGCTGGTATGTATCGCCCGCATCTGTGAACCCTCCAATGCACTGAAATCCAGAGGATTCAGAAAATGATACTTCTGTAATGTCGGGTTGGGTTTAAACATAAATTGCATTACTACAGATTTTAAGATTGCTAGAGTATTATTATTATTATTATTTATTTTATTTATATCCCGCCTATCTGGTCGGGTCAGGACCACTCTAGGCGGCTAGAAAAAGGGGTCAGTAAAGTCTTGAAATGTCTTGGTGTCCCACTCTTTGTACCCCACTATATCACTTTTATATGATAATTTGACATTGTCACCCCAAAATTGATACACTGCAGGTACTGTTGTTGCTTGGAACACATTATCTCTAAGCTCTCCTCTGGTTGTGCTGGATGCCCAGCAGAGATCCAGATGTTCAGTAGAAAGAGAGGGAAAGAAGGGGAGGAAATGTATAGGGATGGACAAGGTGTGTGAAAAACATTGGCTTAAATCCTGTTGTGTGGTTAACGCAAATGACGTAATTTTTGGAATTATGGTAAGTAAAGAAAATGCTGTGGACATCACCTGTTGCATACTCTGTTGCGTGACTCGGCATGCAACAGGGAATCAATAGAATAGAATTGTTGTAGGGTTGGAAGGGACCTTGGAGGTCTTCTGGTCCAACCCCCTGCCCAAGCTAGGAGCCCTCCGGAGATGTCTTAACTTTTATTTATTTATTTATTTATTTATTTATTTATTTATTTATTTATTTATTTATTTATTTATTTATTCATTCATTCATTCATTCATTCATTCATTCATTCATTCATTCATTCATTTATATTGGATTCGTATTCTGCTCATTTAGTCAACTGACTACTCTGGGCGGCTAACAATATATAAAATAAACAATTTAAAATGTAGAACAAGTAATACATCAATAGACAAAGACTCAAGATGAAAGAACAAATCAAGCAATTCATCTCTTAAAGTCAGGAGCGGGGAGTGAGTCACAGGATTCACTGTCAAGTCAAGGCTTAAGTTGCCCCAGTGACTCAACTTGGGGTTTGTTTGTTTGTTTTTTCAGTGAATCGGACTCGACTCGTGACTCTGAACCCACCCATCCCTGTCTTTTTTCCTTGGGGGGAAAAGCTAGTTTTTAATAGGGACTTGGACTTGGGACTCGGGACTTGGTGGGACCAAAGACTTGGACTTGGGGCTCAGACCCAAAGGCTTGCCAACATCCCTGCTTAAAGATTGTGCAATGGTATAACATGATTCCAGCCAATGTGTCTTAGCTGCCTCTCGCCCTGTTTGTAAGCAGGAGAACACCGAGATTGTGCATATTGTGTGTTTTCATGCAATACCCCCCCACCACCAGATGATCTTTTTCTTTCAAGTGTGTGGATATGGGAATGGTTATGATTTGGAGAGGTGGAACGCTCATCTTATCCGTGCCCCACTGCAATCATGTGTCTTGGAAACATTACCCCAGAGGGCACGCCTCCATTAGCAAATAAGTGTTTTATAATGGGCCTCAATTGCCAGGATCCAGCACATAAGCCATAGCATCATACAGTGGGGTCTTGACTTGAGAACTTAATCCGTATTGGAAGGCGGTTCTCAAGTCAAAAAGTTCTCAGGTCAAATCTGCATTTCCCATAGGAATGCATTGAAAACCATTTGATTCGTATCTGCTCTTTTCCGTCCATAGAAACTAAGGGGAAGCTGCTATTCCGCCTTCGACCACTGGAGGGGGATATTTTGTTTCTTTTTTTCTTAGGTCAAGAAAGGTTCAGGGAAGGCAGGGAAAGTACAGTCCAGGCAGTACAAGTACCAGGCAGTCCGAAGACTGTCTCCCAATCCACTCTCTAAACGCTGGGAGGAGTGAGGAAGCAGACAGGCACCCTTTTCACTGGCCAACAGTTAACTGAAAGTTCACATTTTGCACTTTCCCTGCCTCCCACATGGGTTTTTTTTCAGTTCGTAACTCAAATCTAAGTATGTAAGTCAAGTCAATATTTTCCTATGAGAGTGGTTCTTAAGTCAAAATGTTCTTAACTCAAGCCATTCTTAAGTCAAGACCCCACTGTATTGCCACTAATTGACGAGGTACTGGTTGTATTATCTGGGTATGTGCCTGATTGCGTTGCAGCCTAGGTATACAAACCATATCTCCCTGATTAGCCAAAATTTGCAGCTAAGACTTAACCATTTCACTTGTACAAACAGAAATCATCGATTCTAGCTAATATACCTCATGTATGTGCATACACGGTAAACTGCTTCAAACAGCATGAGATATGCTTCATTTCCAATATGGGATTTCATTTTCATGTCCAAACTCTAACTCAAACTATTCTTGACAGAAAAAGTTTAGGTCTACTGCAGCAGGCAGTTGGTTGAAAAGAGCTAGAATAGCATGGCAGCGTGGATCCAAAAATTAAGAGCAGAGGGATAAGGAGTGACAGTACAAATCCCACCAGTAGCCACGAGCTTTGCAATTTACAGAATCACTAATTATATAATGACAGTGGCCTTCATTCCTTAGATCAGTGGTTCCCAGCCTTGGCCCCTCGGGTGTTTTTGGACTACAACTCCCAGAAGCCCTTGCCAGCACAGCTAGTGGAGAAGATCTCTGAGAGTTTTGGTCCAAGAACATCTGGGAACCAAGGCTGGGAACCATTTTCCTAGACGTTAATATTTATATGGTCAAAATGAGATCAGAAAACAGGCGGTCAGGCCACTGTGAGTGAATGCCAGTACATGCAGAAGTAAAAACGAACGGTATTTGGGAAGAAACAAACTCTAAAGAAGGGGCCAAAGGCAATCTGCCAAATTAAAAACTAAGCATGCTCAGTGAGGACGGTTTGCAGAGGAAGGAGAAACCTGGAGGGGGGGTTGGATAGGGTGTAAAGAGGGGTTCAACCTCCCCATGTTGACTTTTTATTCCAGTTTGCACAAGTGACAAAATAAATCAGATTTTCTTTCTTTTCCTTCTCTAGGGTCCTTTTGGCCCTCCAGGGCAAAAGGGGGAGGTAAGTTCCACGTACAAAATATTTAGTGGCAATGTCATTCTGAAGAAATATAAAATGTGATCTATTGCATGTTCTTTCTCTCCTGCTTTTGTTCTTATTTAATTTAAAATTCACCTTTCTCGGTTATGAACGTAAGGTCATACTCCCTTGTTTGAGAACCGTGCTAAACAGTTTAAGCCACTCTTTTTAAGGGTATTCAAAACAAACCGGCCAAACCAGTACCTCCTCTCCAGAGACAGGCATAATCTTTCCATAACTTGCTGAATAAGGATTAAGCCACCATAATTTAAATATGTTGCAATGAGCGAAAATTTGGATTTTTGTTGTTGTTGTTTTGTTTTGTTTTGTTTTTTGTTTTTTTGCTTTTTAAAAAGTTTAATAATGTGTGGGGCTGTGCTATAAGTCGATTATTTATTTATCCTTTTGTCTGCCTGTATAATTTTTTAAAATGAGACTGGAGAAAGACAGTAGGATCTATGTAGCCTCTAGTGCAGTGGTTGCCAACCTTGGGGCCCCAGATGTTCTTGGACTAAAACTCCCGTAAGCCTTCACCGCTAGCTTCACCTTTTGAAGACCACTTTAAGCAAAAGAACCTGATGTTAACAACTGGCCAAGAGACTCCCAGAAATTTTCACTCACCATTGCCTTCTCCCCAGCTCTGCGGTGCCCATCCTAGCAAAGAGCTGTGCTGTGTCCATTTGTGAGATATTAGTGGTATAATAAAGGTATCGTCTGCCCTGGTTTCTGAGTATATGCAAGGATTACATGGCTTTTAAAAATGCTTATTGTGCAATTTGGTGAATATGATTATTGCTATAGATTAAAAGCAAAATAAAAATAGAAAAGTTTTAAAAAGACCAAAATGTGGCGGCACCTTAAAGACTAATTTTTTATATTTATTATTTATTTGTTGTATTTATCTTTTGAAATTGTCACCCTAATGTTCACCAGAATGGTGTCAAGGCAGCTCTTGAATGCACTGACCCCCCAAATAATTGTTTTTTAAAAAATCATATTTATAGCTTTTCAGAACACCTCAAACACACAGGATCCAGATTAAGGTCTATGCAACCATGTTGACAGAAGTGCCCTCCCCCGCCCTGTGCATCCATCTTGAGACCCTTATCTTTCTAGCTCCCTGAAAATGGTGCAGAAATTGTGGGGGATGTTGATCAACGGAGTGACCTGTTCTGGAGAAAGCAAGGATCCCCTAAAATCCAGAAGAGGGCACTTCTTTCAGCAGAGCCTTTCCAGCAGCAGAACCCAGATTCTGGAGCTGGTCTCTCATCAATAAAAGAGAACATAAAACATTACTCCAACATAAGGACCAAGTTACGGCTATTAACAGGGACTGGAAATAATTTGTTACAAAATGAATTGATTCGTTCATGGCACTTACCCCAACAACCTAAAGACAAAGGCATTGCATAAGTGTGATTTATATACAACCATCATGCAGCGGGTGGGGGGGGGGAAAGAACATTGAACCTCACCGCTTCCCACTTGCCATGGTTCCAACAAAAACTGCCCACCCCATAAGTGCTGTTCACAGAGGAATGGAAGCCGCTGTTTATATTCCTGGAAACCTGCACCAGGATCGGATGGGGCAAGGATAGCTATGTGGCTCAGCAAGCATGATTTATGCACTTATTGACACCCCATCTGTCCCACCATTCAATGCACCTTGGTGTCACTGACGGCTCTCCAACAGTCCCGTATCCAGGCACAGACCAATCTGAGACCTACACAGTCCCAGTCAGGTCCCTGCATCATCTGCTTTCAGATCTTGAGTCAGCATATTGGGATTTACACCTGTTTCTATCCACTTTGCTGTCTCCCTAGTCAGGAGAAAGGGGAGAGCTGGGCCCCAAAGGAGTCCAAGGCCCTAACGGAACAGTTGGCGTGCCAGGAATTCCAGGACACCCAGGGAAAATGGGCTTGCAAGGAGAGCAAGGAGTCCCTGGAGTCACCGGGAAAACTGGTCCCCCGGTAAGTTGTCCTCACGTCTCCTTTGCAAGTTCTTTCAAAATGTTTACTCCTGCAAAATGCAATGGATTAGTGCCAGATATTTGTTTGTTTGTTTGACCCGCCTTCAGGAGTAACTGCTCTGGAAGCTCATATCCATCCATCTATCCATCCTTCCATCCATCCTTCCATCCATCCATTCAATTTATATACTACCCGTCTGTCTGAGGGCCACTCTAAGCAGCTTACAACACAAAATTGAATAAAAATAAAAAAAGAACGGTGATGATTACTTCAGCAAAACCCTTTGGAGAAGATGGCCATAATCCTATTGTGTAGTTATGCCTGCGGAAGGCAAACTATATAATCTGCAGTGGCTTCTTACTGCTAATTAATGAATTGTTGCTTTGATTGGTGGGTGTGCCCCAGTTGGCACCCATCTAACGATCCAAGTAGGAGGTTTGTTAATTAGGAACAAGAAGCTGAAGTCAGGCCACATGCCTTTCACGGGTGTAATTTTGTACTAGGGTGCTGGCCAGTGAAGGAGGAATATGCCCAAACTTCATTATGGAAGCCCTTAAAGCAGAAGGTCGATCGTATGTCCATGTCTACTTTCCAAGTTTTGCCAGATTGCTCCAGGTAGAGAGGGTGTGTGTTAAGAGAGATCTGAGCTGTATTGCCCCCTCCTAATTTAAAAAATATTACGAATACAGATATGAATACTATATTGCTTTGTAGCTGCTCAGGCTATACACAACAGATTAAACAACAGATTAAACCAATCATAAAATAGTATTTGGCATCTCATGTAAGTACTGTACATACAAACAAGCACAAGATGCATAAAATAATAGTAATAAAATATAAGAAGAAGAAATTTTAAAATGTGAGATTAATTTGAAGAACTTCTAAAGCAGACAATACGTCCCCTCCATCTGGCTGAAAACCCCTTTTGGCTGCTGAACCATTCATTCTTTGTGAAAGATCCTGTATCTCCAGATCAAATCTAGCACACCGCTGGCTTTTTCTAGAATTTTGACCATGAATCACCTGATAATGAGATACTAACTATCATCTCTGTGTATGATATTTGTGTTTAATTTCAGGGGAAAGAAGCCAGTGAGCAACACATAAGAGAACTCTGTGGTGGATTGATCAGTGGTAAGTAGAGCAGGAAGTAGGAGATTGGTAATAGTTGTTTAAGCAGAGAATAGAAATTCTGTTAATGAAACTGCCAAAGATGGGACTATGATAAACTGGCTACGAGTGAGTCCAATCCAGTCCCCTTGATTTTAACTGTAGCTCCTCAAGCCCTGAGTCAGTAAAGGGTCTGTATCAAACCGTCCTTGTAAGTTCAGATACATGAGACTGAATCTTAGAGTCTCAAATGGAATCACACTTTCCCTGTTGGTGAAATTTGGTATGCAATTCTCTCAATTATTCTAAATCCAAAACCTGAGATGTTGGAAACAATGGGGGTATTTAGGGGAAAGCAAGGAAGTCATTTCTGGATAAGGATGTAAGGTAAAGGTAAAGGTTCCCCTTGACAAATTGTCCAGTTGTGTCCAACCCTAGGGGGTGGTGATCATCCCGGTTTCCAAGCCGTAGAGCGAGTGTTTGTCCGAAGACCATTTACGTGGTCATGTGGACAGCACGACTACACACAGAATGCTGTTACCTTCCCACCAAGATGGTACCTACTCACATTTTTACATGCTTTTGAACGGCTAGGTTGGCAGGAACTGGGACGAGCGACGGGAGCTCACTCCGTCGCATGGATTCAATCTTACGACTGCTGGTCTTCCGACCTTCCAGTACAGAGGCTTCTGTGATTTAACCCGCAGCACCACCACGTCCCTTTAAGGATAAGGGTGGGTTTCATGCAGATCGGTCTTTTATTGAACTTTGGCTACTAGGACCTAGATATATTATTTTCAGCATTGCTGAATAGTTCACCCATTTTGATCCAACCTGCACCAGGCTATATAGAAACAATAAGGTGCAGGGTGGGTTTTTAGAGTGAGAGGGCTCACGGAAGTCCAATATCAAATGCAAAGTTAGATTCAAAGGGATCCCAGCTTTATGGAACAGGATTGGTTAATGATGATTATAGAAGAGTAGGAGAGTGGTGACGCAGCTGGTTAAACCACAGAAGCCTCTGGGCTGCAAGGTCGGAAGACCAGCAGTGGTAAGATCAAATCCACACGACGGAGTGAGCTCCCGTCGCCTGTCCCAGCTCCTGCCAACCTAGCAGTTCAAAAGCATGTAAAAATACGAGTAGATAAATATGTACCACCACGGTGGGAAGGTAACCGCGTTCCGTGTCTAGTCACACTGGCCATGTGACCACTGAAACTATCTATGGACAAACGTTGGCTCTATGGCTTGGAAACGGAGATGAGCACCACCCCCTAGAGTCGGACACGACTGGACTAAATGTCAAGGGGAACCTTTACCTAGGAGAGTATGGTTCTCACAGGCTTGGCCTCTCCATGCTCAGCAACAACTCTCCTTCCATTCCTGTCACTCCCCATTTGCTCTTAGTTCAACAGGGCTGCTCTTTGTCCACACCTAAGTGCTTCTTCCAAGGTAGAGAAGTCAAGATCCTGTAGTCAGTTATTAGATCTTAGAGTGATTCCTCCCCTTATTTGTACTCATTGGTTTTGCTGTGTGTTTCAAGTTATTTTCAACAAAAGGCAATCCTATGAATGAATTATCTCAAAAAGGTTCTGTCCTTCACAGCTCAGGTCTTGCAAAGTCAAAGCTGCACCTTCCTTTGTTGAGTCAAACCATCTAATACAGTACTCTGTCTTCCTCTTTCTCTGCTACGTTAACTTTCCCATTGAGTCTTACCTTTACATATGTCAAAACTATGATTGTGTGAGTTGAGTCATTTGGAAAGAGAATGCACCCTGATATGTCCTCCGAAGAGGATGCCTCAAATTAATATTTTAATTAATATGCATTCTACATGTTAATAGCACATCTAGCATATCATGAAAAAACAACTGCAGGACCAAATTTTATTACCAGTTCTCTGATGGGGATTTTCCACATTTCTGCCAATCCTCTTTCCCCAGCCAAGGAATTTTGAGTTTCGAGAGAAGGTGATAGCAGAGGGGGAAAGGATGAACACCTGGTGGCCGTTTTGTTTGCCAAGTTGGGGCCACCATGATGGAATCTACAATTTTGAGAAACAGACCTCGCATGGACGTCTGATATAACTTTTGGAACGTTCATTTTTTCCCCTGCACTATCTACACTATATTTGTGCACAGTCTGATGAAGAGTTCAAAAGTTAGCTCTCTTTTTTTGGTGGCCTAATAAAATGTATCAAACACTCTTGCTTTTGTGGAGATTGAAATGTTACTTTTCTTGGACTGCATCTGTAGCCATGCTGCCTGAGAAGTTCTGGAAATTATTATTATTATAGGCTCTGATCTGGTGTGCCATAATGGGAAACAGCATATTGGACTAGATTATCTTCTGATTTTATATTAGGAGATTATGTATGTATATTTCCACCAAGGATATAGTCTGAAGACCCTTGAGACAGTAACCATGTCTGGGAAGTGCCTGGTTGACATATCCAATGGGAACAGCCACACTGTGTTAATGTCCTTATGACAGATGGTAGACATGTACATGGTCACTGTGGGAATGCCCAAGAGTGTACCTCCCTCTTCAAAATACAAAAGGTGGCAATCCTGGATTCTCTACCATCTATTGGTATTACTTAGTTATTGATCTATTACAAATAACTGCCTGTAAGACACATGGTTTTTCTGGTAGCGATGTATGGAAGTGAGAGCTGGACCATAAAGAAGGCTGACCACCAAAGAATTGATGCTTTTGAATTAAGGTGCTGAAGGAGACTCTTGAGAGTCCCCTGGACTGCAAAAAGAGCAAACCTATCCATTCTGAAGGAAGTCAACCCCGAGTGCTCACTGGAACGACAGATCCTAAAGCTGAGGCTCCAATACTTTGGCCATCTGATGAGAAGAGAAAACTCCCTGGAAAAGACCCTGATGTTGGGAAAGTGTGAAGGCAAGAGGAGAAGGGGACGACAGAGGATGAGATGGTTGGACAGGGTCATTGAAGCGACCAACATGAATTTGACCCAACTCCGGGAGGCCGTGGAAGATAGGAGGTCCTGGCGTGCTCTGGTCCATGGGGTCACGAAGAGCCAGAAATGACTTAAAGACTAAACAACAAGACACTTCAGTTATATTGTCAGGGAGGAATTTAAAACAACAACAACAACTTGCAATTAAAATATATCTAACAAAAAACAAAGTGAAAACCATCAAAATTACAAAATCAAGATTCTGTTTGTATGTCAAATGCCTGGGAAAATGAAAAGATCTTTGCCTGACTCCCGAAGTACAATATAGTTGCACAACCAGGCAGACCTATTTAGATAATGCCTAGGATTGCCTTGACCTATGCATCAATTCACATTATAGACAAAAGCTAACCCGTTTCTCTCTTTCTCTCTTAATTTCAGAACATATTGCACAGTTAGCTGCTAATTTGAGAAAGCCCTTAGCTCCTGGAATGACAGGACGGCCTGGGCCTCCTGGACCGCCCGGCCCTCCTGGAACAACTGGCAGGATTGGGCATCCTGGTGCTCGCGGCCCACCTGGATACAGAGGGCCAACGGGTTACTTGGGAGACCCTGGTCCTAGAGGTGAGTTGCAGGACGGTGTCAGATAGACTGAGAGTCCAACTAGATAATACAGTTCATGCATTTTTGCAGAGATGTTGCAATTGGTCATTGGAAGGTAAGCATGCACTTATTTGCAAGTCTGATTACTTAGGCCCCTATGTCAGAGGAAATCTCATTGCAGGAAGGGAAACAGATCAACTTGAGGAAATGTGCTTTCTTCTTGACATCAAGTGTGCTTCCTCCTGACTCAAACTGAATGCTTCCTTACTATTGTCTGGAGGGAGCACCTCTTCTAGAATCATGCTGAACATAAAGGAATGAGCTATAAGTCTAAAGCTCCCTGCCAAAAAGGGAACTTATTTTAGCACTAAGCCATTTTGGCCAAGAGAGTTTGCTACTTCTTTGTTTAAAAGTAAATTTTCTAGCCTTATATTCAATTCATACCATTATTGTGGTACTACAGGGGATCAAGGTGAGAGAGGAGACAAAGGTGCCGTTGGCAAAGGTGTTGATGGACCTGATGGGGATCAAGGACCTCAAGGTAAGTTGATCGTATACGAGAGCTGTTTTTGCTCCCCAGCTTCTTGAAAGGCAAGACATTTCATCGACATTTCAGCTTCCTTAAACGTTAAATTGTTGTAGCTGTTCTCTCTCCGCCTACTAAAGATGACTTTCTTCTGTTTGTGAGATTATAAAAATATCCTCTTGCACACAGCCGCATTGCTCTGCTGGTACATTTTTGGAGATCACTGAACACAGCTACATAATCATCTAGGATTCCCAGTGTGGTGTAGTGGGTAGAGTGATATACTAGAACTCTGGAGAACTGGACTCAAATCCCCACTCGGCCATGGGACTGGGGGGAGTGGAACTGGTAAAACCACACCTTAAATTTCTCACTTACCTTGAAAAGCCCTATTAGGGTCATTATAAGTTGGTTCCAATTTGACAGCACACAGACACGCGCACGCACACGCGCGCGCACACACACACACACACCAGTTGCCCCTAGTTGCTGCTTGTATCCCTTGTCACACACCAACTGACTCAAGTGGCATGCAATGAGGGATGAAGCAGTGTCTTATTAACAAGTGGATGTTTTGTTGTTGTTTAGTCGTTAAGCCGTATCCGACTCTTTGTGACCCCATGGACCAGAGCACACCAGGCCCTCCTGTCTTCCACTGCCTCCCGGAGGTGGATGCTGGCATTAACTAATTAACAGCGTTCTAGCTCACTGGAAGGACAGCTCCTGAAGCTGAGGCCATCTCATGAGAAGAGAAGACTCCCTGGAAAAGCCCCTGATGTTAGGAAAGTGTGAAGGCAAGAGGAGAAGGGGATGACAGAGGATGAGATGGTTGGACAGTGTCATCGAAGCGACCAACATGAATTTGACCCAACTCTGGGAGGCAGTGGAAGACAGGAGGGCCTGGCGTGCTCTGGTCCATGGGGTCACGAATAGTCGGACATGACTTAATGACTAAACAACAAAAAGTCAAGAAGCACACAGTTTCTGCCAGAACTTACACAAGTTCCCATATGCCAACACAAATCAGCAATAGGATTTTGGCTGCTATGACTTTTCATAAGCAATGGTTTTATCCAGGAAACGGTGCAGGGGACAAAACTTTCACCTTTTTCTCTCTCCCCCATTGTGACTCAAGGCCCACCAGGTGTTCCCGGAATTAGCAAAGATGGTCGGCCCGGTGCTGCTGGCGAACCTGGATTGCCAGGAGATCCCGGAAGACCAGGTGCCACTGGGGTTCAAGGAACACCAGGAATCTGTGATACCTCGGCCTGCATGGGAGCCGTTGCAGGAGGAATATCCAAGAAGTCCTAAAACTGCATTTAAAGAAGATGATTAAAGCAACTGAATATTTAAGTGAATGGTTTAACATAAGAGAGAAATATCCTCCCATTTTAAAAAAAAACTGGAGAGGCAGTTCTCCTGTTCAGAAGGGTAAGATGGACTATATTTTAATTTGATGAAACTGGAACTATTTGAGGGACACTTGCACAAAATTATGTGTCCCCTACATTCTCTTCAAGTATTCACTACAATCTTCCTTATTTCTTGCCTTGCCCCACTGACAAGGTACCCCCTTCTTTCTAAAGTATGCGGTGCTTTTGATTTAATATAATCCCAAATACGTCACAATCCCCAACGGAGCTAAATATATACCAGTTTTTGTGATGACTTGTTCCTGAATTAGTTGAATTAATAACAAGGAATTCTGTTTTAGTTCTGGGCTCTTATCTAGCCCTAGGTTCAATATAACTGTTGTGGCTGGGCACACTGGTCAGATAACCCTGGACATGTTATAAAGTTACCTATGGACTATGCACACACAACCCCATCAGATGGCCAAGGACAGGAATTGCATGTGCAACTCCTGTTTGTGTACATATCTCTTCCTACAGCTTGGAATCTGAGCCTACATGCCCTTAGTTAAATTGGGGCAAAAAATATAGAAATAGTGAACTAAGTAAAACAGACAGAGTTCATTCAAACAGAATTCTTTGATTATTCTGAATGTTTATAAAATGTATACAATCCAAAGACCCCCTTTCGGTGCACACATTAGGAATATTTTATAGTTTCGGAAGCTACGTCTAAAGTTCTCTTAAGTTTTGTCTGGGTTGTCTCAGCTGCAAAAAATGTCTTTGGTAAAAGAGGGCTGGACACAGTGTTGGGCACACATCTATATATCTCTAGGCCTCTATGGCGCCTAGAAATGAATGTTTTCCAAACGGACTCTTCAAGAGGACAGATATGTATATATATCTATTTTGCAAAAGATTTTTCCATATTAACCTAAAGGATATTCAGTAAATTACATTTTATACCCTCTACGTGTGATTTGTGAAAGAGCCATGTGTTACAGGAGATGATCACTACTACAAATTAACAAAAGCATTATTGTACAAAATCCTTTCTGTAACATTTTCCCTGTCTGTAGGATGGTTTTGCTCATTCTTTATATTCCCACCTTGCTTAATGGAAATAAAGGTGCTACACAAGTGCGATTGTCCGTGATTTAAACAGTATTTATTTTGGGATGAGTTCTATAGATGAAATACTATTAGCACCATCTCTGTTGATGGATAAGTAACACCACTTTTAATTCAATAAATACATTACTTCTCAAATACTTTAGATTTCTTAACAAGTGTCATTACTACCAGTTTTCTTTGGGGGAGGAAAGAAAAATGCAGTTAAAAATTGTGTTTACAAAATACCACACTGGCACTGAAAAGATATAATCAGCTGGCATTTTCCTCCTAGGAAAGCACCACTGAAATAAATGGGATTTGCACCAGAGTACATAGCTACTTCTCCCATGCGTTTCAATGGATCTTCTTGTAGGAGGTACTCCATTGACTGTGTCCTGTACTATAATTTCTTGGAGAAAGTGCAAAACTTACTTTAAATAGTACTGTATTTATAATACATTGCCAACAGCTTTTTCTATATATTTTAGTTTCACAGGGACGAACTTTGGAAATCAAAGGCAAATCTGACTTACTATATACAAGCCAGCATCTCTTATATAATTTATAAACTATTTAAAATGTCTTCTAATAGCAAATTGGTTGCCATGACATACTACAGTAATAATTCATATTAATGCATATGTGTTCCGAACTGAAAAAGCAAGCTGCTGTTCTATGACATATCTGAATTATTTTATATTTCAAAACAAAACAAGAAATAGAAAACTTGGGGTGGCAGATGGGGAGGTAGCATTTAGTAGCTTGTGACTGTTTTTTTCTCCCCTTTCTTCTGGTACAATGCTTTTCTTAGAAATAAATGTTCTTGATGTTTTTTCCCTTTGTTTTCAATAAAGTGTGTCATTTCTTCACTGTTTATGTATTTTTAAAACAATACTAAGTCACAAGAAGTCCAGTAGGCGAATTTGGGGGGGGGGAATTATAAACACCCTGTGTTCATACTTTCCATCTATTAAACAGAAGTATATAATTACTTTATTTCCATCGATGTACCATTCTGTGTAATCTCCTGTGGTGGGCATGTTCCTAGCGGATCTGGTCTTGTTAATTTTAGTCTTCGGCCTGTTTTGCCACAGAACACGGTTTCAAATTCCTAAAAATCAAGCAGAGTCCTTATATTATTGGCTCAAGGTGGAGTTCACACATGAAGATAACTCTGTAAACAAACTTATTTGTAAAGCAAACAAAATATGCAACCTCAAAGCATGTGGCTTATCCTATTAATCTTTTTGCATTAAGAAAAAAATCAAATCAAAACATGCAGAACTTCATTGCAGCGTACAGCGCAATTGTTTCAAATTGTGATAATTCCATTAATGGAGTGAATGGCACTTTCTCTATCCAGAAGTGAGTGGTGTGACAGTGCCATTGAAATCTTATATATCCTTATTTGTATCAGAGCATTGTACAATTTAAATTATCAACCTATATAGAATACAGTAAAAGTAAAATTAAAAACAAATTAAAATGTTAAGATGATTAGGCTCTTTTTGACCAGAAGCAGGTTACTTCAAAAATTTGTCTAAGAAGAACTTGTATAACTTCTTTTGTAGATGTGGTGGGACATAAATGACATGGATTGGTTGACTTTCTTCACAGAGACAGAAAATTTATTTAGTATCCAAGTAGTCCCATTTTACTTGATTATTTTTGATCTTTCTGCTTTGCTTTGAAGTCTATTAAGTGATGTATTCTCAAAGGCTCTCTATTAAGTGACTTCTTGGTGGGAGACACTCCGAAGCATTCATCCATTTGGTGAGGTGTGCTGTTTTTGTACATTGCACTTACATATTAAAGGATCAATCAATCAATCAATCAGACCTTTATTGGCATAGACAAGACAACATATAAAAGAAAAATTAAAAGAGGAGTGCAGTTTGCTGGTCTTTGTTGCACAGGATTGTAACATAGTATAAAAAGGATGCTACGTTCGCAGATACATCCTGTAGAGAGTCACTCAACATAAAGTAAACTTTATCAGCTTCGGAGAGGCCTGATTTGTTTTTTAAAATTGGTTCTAAAAGCTGTATACGAGGGGCAGTATACTTGGGACACCCTAGTAGGATATGGGAAATTGAATCGATACAATTTTGTTTGCATGAACAAAGCCTATCAGCGTAGGGGGTCCTTAAAAATCTGCCAGTCAGGACTGCAGATGGCATCACATTAAACCGGGCCAATGAAAACGCCCTCCGGTGCTGGGGGTTACTTAGTGCAGAAAGATATGAAGCTATATGTCCAAATTTGCAAGGAAGAGACAATTTCGTTGGTGAACAAGTCTTGTTGGCCGCATTATAGAGATTTTGTTGCTCAATATCCAGGACTCTTCGTTTGATTATTTGAAACGTTTCAGAGGCAGACAGCATATAAAAAGAGTCCAAGCATAGACCCAAAGCACTAATTTTTTTCTCGATGATGGCAAGCCAGTTGGAGGGGGACAAATCTTGAAGTAATTGAAAAATGAGACTATTTGGATCAGGGTCGTTATGAAGTCTCAGCCAGTATTTGAAGGTAATCAACCAGGCTCTAGATTCGATTGAAGTCTGTCCAGTTTCCAGGCAAAGAGCAGCGTAAGGAACACAATTAGGCAGTCCTAATATTTTGCGAAGAAATTTTGACTGGATACACTCAATCGAATGGTCGAATGAGCTAATCCATATAGGGCAACCATATAAAATTTGGGCCTGAACTTTAGCGTTAAAGACCTTTATGGCTGCCGGGATGAATTGGTTGCCGGTATTGTAGAAAAACCGGGAGACTGCGAAGGCGCTGGAAGTGGCTAGATTTGAAACAGAATTACGGTGTTGTGTCCAAAATAGGTTATATTGAAAGTTGATACCAAGGTATTTGTAATGCTTGACCTGTTCAATTATGTTTCCATTGATTACCCATTTTGAGGGTCGCCAGGATTTGGAGAAAACAAGAATTTTTGATTTTTCGCAGTTTAGTAGTAGCTTGTTTTGGTTGAGATATTCGAGGCACCTGGTAAGTAGGCGTTTCAAACCCACACGGGTGCGGGAAATTAGAACGGCATCATCCGCGTAAAGGAGCAGAGGGACTTGTAGGGAGCCGATTTTAGGAGAGTGAGCATCTATTTCAGCCAAGAAAGGAGCCATATCATTGAGAAACAGGTTAAATAAAGCGGGCGCTAGGATGCAGCCCTGTTTGACGCCTTTATTAACCGGGATCTTTAATGTTAGTATTCCAGTGGGGGAGCACTTGACTTGGCATGTTGTAGAAGTATGCAGCCTTTTGATGAGGAAGAGCAGCCTTGGATCAATGTTCAGTTTGTTTAGTTTAGTCCAGAGAAGATCTCTGTCAGTAGAATCAAAAGCTCCCTTCAGATCCAGGAAAGCAGTGTAGAGTTTGCAATTGGGCTTCTGTGAGTATTTGTTGGCCAGATGATAGAGAACCAGACAGTGGTCTGTAGTTGACTTCCCTTTAGTGAACCCAATTTGTTCAGGCCCGAGGATTTTGGACTGTGCCATCCAGGAGGCAAGTTTGGCCATTAGATGCTTTGCATAGAGTTTCCCGATGATGGACAAAAGACTAATTGGTCTATAGTTGGAGGGAAGTGAACGGTCTCCCTTCTTGAAGATGGGAGTTATAATGGCATTCGTCCATGCTTCTGGCATTAAGCCAGTTTGGTCAGCCATTGAAAAGGTGGAAGCAAGAAGGGGGGCCCAAAAGTCCGAGTCATGCTTTAGCATTTCAGCTGAGATGACATCGGGGCCAGGGGCTTTTCCATTTTTGAGTTGAGAAATTAACTCACGGACTTCGTCGGGTGTGGTCAAGGGCCAGTTGGGTAAGGCGCTCAATGGGGGATCTAAAAAGTTTGGAACATCAGTTTGACTTTCTTCGAACAGAGCTGAGAAGTGTCGAAACCACTCCAGTGATGAAACTGTGGAAGCCTCTGGATCAGCTTTGTGAGAGGACCCAGATATTATAGACCAGAAGAGTTTAGGTTTATTATGGATTGTGGCTTGATATAGCTGTTCCCACTGGGAAAATGAAAGGTCTTCTTTCTTTTTCTGGGTAAGTTGTTGGAGTTGTTTTTTGAGGTCAAAGTATCTTAGAAGTAGAGATCTGTCATTAGAGTCCCGGAATTGGCGGTAAGTATCACGGATGAGACGTTTCAATTCACAGCACCCCTTGTCTGCCCAGGGAAAACTATAAGGCGTTCTTAAGTTCCTTTGAGATCTTGGGCTCTGGATCAAGGAGTCAACTATGTGGGAAAGTATAGCGAATCACAGAATTGTACTCCTTTTTTCTTCTGTATACCACTTACCAGTATATTCCTGCCAGTATTAGTTATAGTTCTGTGTTATGTTAGCCCTAATACTACTCATAATGAACTTCTGTGGCATTTACTCTAGGACCTTAGTCAGTTTACATAATTGCTGGAGCGGGGAGAAATCTGAGCTAGAGAATGGAAAACATGTGCAATTTATTAATGCTATTAGCCTGTGACTTGCTGCTTATTTTTAAACATTTTTCATTTTGCTGCTTTTTTTTAAACATTTTTCATTTTGCTGATTGCAAAATTTGAATTTTTTAGGTTGTATCTTTTGTTTTTATCCTGTAAACATTTGAAGAAGCAACAAATAAAAAAAATAAACAACTGATTACAATAATGAAACCCACACAGGCCAACAAAAAGACACAAAACAGTTAAAACTTCTGAGCTCTCTGGATCTCTGCATCAGGGAAGGGGTTCCAAAAGAAGATGAATATAATACATATCCACATTTATTTTTCTATACATGACTTTTTTTTTAAAAAAAAGTCTGTGTTGCTGCAGTTAAAATGCATACATTATTTGGTTACAGAGTGCACAGATTCCTGCTCTGTTACATTATCACAGAAGCTCAGCAACACAAAGCAATCCAATGTTTTTAGCCTGGGTTAAGACACGGCATGTGGAATGACAAGTAGCGTGCCATGCATTGATGGTTGCTGTTAATCTAGGCCCGGATCTGTGCCTCTGTTCAGCTGTTCTGAAAAAACTGCTAATGAAAGCTTAAAGGATGGGGGTTCCTGAATATATGAATTGAATTAAAAGTTTTTTAATGTAAGCACTCAGCAAAAGACTGGATATTCCTCATGTATTTAATTAGCTGTATCATTAGTAGAACCCCTTTCTCCCAGTGAGGGGAGTAGCTGTTGTTGCTTTCAAAAAAAAACCTGAACTGTAAAAGTACCTAATTTATGACCCTGCCGCTAGCTATCTGCAAATTGGCAGGTTTACTCCCATCCTAATGGTCTATCATTTCTCCAAATTTCATATACCTCAGTGGAAAGAAAAAAAAAAAAAAAAAAAAAAAAGTTATAGCCATTTTGTTTTTTCTGCATATTTGCATTTTCTTTTAAAATTTATAAACCAGATTGGGTCCAGGACACAAATCAAATTAAATGGTACACACTTTAAAAAAAAAAAAATCAAAATCAGGATAATCTACATTGCACACACACCCAAGGTGTCTTATTTCATCCTCTAATTTTATTATGTGTGTCTATGTGGAACCAACCTTCTTTAGGGAATCCCCATGCCGTTCCTGAATATATTTTAAAAATGCTGTAGTCCATTGTAAAGTTGTTGCCTTATCAGTATCTGAAGTGCAGAATGGAACAAGGAGATTCAGTTCATCGCAACAAATCCTGATTCTGCGCCTAGAATTACACACAGCATGGTCAGTTCTAGAACCTGAAACTGGCAATCTTTCAAGAATATCGTTTAACTGGTAGAAACCACTGGCTGAAATCCTGTTGCCCTGCTATACTAAAGATGTCACTTTTGAAGATAAGCTGCTTTAAGTTAAAAAAAAAAAACCTCTATAGACATTATTCTGGACACCATACTTTAAGACTGATGCCAAAAAGCTGGAACAAATTCAAAGGAGGGCAACAAGGATGACTAGGGAACTCGAAACCAAGCCCATTGAAAAAGCTGGGAGCATATAGCCTTGAAGAAGACTGAGGAGAGATATGATAGCACTTTTTAAATACTTGAAAGATAGTGATACAAAGGAGGGGAAGGGTGTGATCATCTCACAAGTTACAGGAAGCCAGATTTAGATTGAATATCAGGCAAACTTTCTAATTGTCAGAGCAGTACAACAATGGAACTGATTACCTCGGGAGACGGCGAGCACTCCAACACTGGAGGCATTCAAAGGAAAATTGGACAGATCTGGCAGATCTGCTTTGCTTTGGATTCCTGCACTGAGCAAGGGAGTTGGACTGGATGACCTTAGAGGCACCTTCCAATGCAATTATTCTATGATTCTATGATTATCTGTTGTATGCTGAGTTGACCAACTCAGAATGCAACTGATAATGTCTATGAAGATTTCTTAACTTGAAGCAATTCGCTTCCAAAAGTTATGCCTCTGCACAGCAGCACAACAGAATTTCAGCCGTTATTTAATCATTCTTTTTCTGAAAGCACCAGTTATATTTTAGTAATTCTCACCAGGGTTACAAAAGGATAATAATTCCTCTCTATGAAGCAGGATTGCTGTAATGCAGAATGCAAGCTTTGTCTCCCTTTCAAAACTCTCCTCTAAACCCACCTTTTCTATGGGTTCTTTAGCTGTGCCCCTCCCTCTTAATACCTAGCCAAAAGGAAGCTGAGGTACATATAATGTATTCTGTCATATTCATTCTTTGTTACCCTAGTTCTCCTCTCTTTGGATCAAACTAACCAATAGAGACAGTACATTGTTAGCTTGGAACAGCATACACTTTCTGATTTCCTGTCTCGGAAAACTATTTAGTTTGGTGATTCATCACTGGGAGGCAAACACAGGCTTGGTTCAAAAATCTCATTACTCAGACTTGAAACTGGGTGATGTTCTCTATACTGTAACATCTGCTCTAATTCTTTTAATTCTTCTAATTATCATCCTTTTGTTTATGTTACTCTTCAAAGCATCACCTAATTTCTAGCACCTTGACATCCCTTTAAACTTCCCAAACTGTTCTGCTTCACAATATTTACCACTCACCTGTTGGCCATGAAGTTTGGCTGGGTGATAGTCTTAATACTGCCTTGGAGTGAGCCAGGAAGGTTCTCTATATGTCTCTTGTGACTGGGGTATATTGATTTTAGGGGCAGGCAATTGCTGGGAGACCTGCACACCTCACAAGGGTTCTAGAGGAGAACTTTGAGGGTCCATCCAGCTTGGGGCCTGTCATACTGTCACATACCTGATATGCAGAAGGAATCTCTAATACTGGTCCCATGCTGTGATGGGCCCAAGGTTCTTGCCACCTTCAACAGGTGAGAGGCAGTGGACTGTGGTTGGGCCCCTGCTGGACGCCAGCCCTCTTTTCCAGAAGAGCTGCTCGGCCCCCTCTGTGTCTGCAGGACCAGGTCCTGCTGCTCCAGGCTGCCTCATCCCCTCTCAACATGAGCCACATGACTTGGTGGGGGGGAGAGAAGGGGCTTTAGAAATGCTTTATTTTATATATGTTTTAAATGTTTTTTAAATTGTTTTTAATTGCCATCAATTAAGAAGAGACCCACAGCGGATCTAATGGAACAGGAAGGGGGGAGGGCGTTGGAGGGGGCAGCCATTGAGGTGGTGCTGGGTCGGGGAAGGAATGGCGGTGGGGGTAGAACATGCCCGCGTAGGAGAAGAGAAGTTAGATATCTTACATCTATCCTCTCTTCTAGTCCTACTTCCAACCAGATGGTATCAGGTGACCATATCAGCAAACCCTCGAGCCACACGGTGCTGTTGATGAACGCCAGGTCAGTACAAAATAAAACTGCCCTCATCCATGATGTAATTCTGGATGAGGGGGCTGACCTGGCGTGCATTACTGAGACCTGGGTGGGAGAGGAGGGTGGTGTTTCCCTCTCCCAGCTGTGTCCACCTGGGTACTCGGTCCAGCACCAAGGTCGCTCGGAGGGTCGGGGAGGGGGAGTTGCTATAGTCTATAGGAGTTCTATCTCCTTGACCAGGCTTCCTATCCCTTTGAGAGGAGGTCTTGAGGGCCTGTATTGTGTGTTGGGCTCGCGAGACAGGTTAGGGATTCTGTTGGTGTACCGCCCACCCTGCTGCGTACCAACAGTCTCCCTGCCTGAGCTGACGGAGGTAGTCTCGGACCTGGTGTTGAGGACTCCCAGGCTGTTGGTGCTGGGGGACCTCAACATTCACGCCGAGGCTCCCTTGACTGGGGCAGCTCAGGACTTCATGGCCACCATGACAACCATGGGGCTGTCTCAATGTGTCATCAGCCCAACGCATGAGAAGGGCCATACCTTGGACCTGGTTTTCTCAACGGGACTGGAAGATGGTGGTTTGGATGTGGAGGGGTTGGTTGTGACCCCATTGTCATGGTCAGACCACTTCCTGGTCAAGTTTAGTCTATTAGCTTCTTCTTCCCTCTGCAAGGGTGGGGGATCTATTAAGATGATCCGCCCTCGGAGACTAATGGATCCAGATGGATTCCTGAATGCTCTGGGGGATTATCCGTCTGATATGGTCGGCGCTCCTGTCGAAGCTCAGGTCACCCTATGGAATAAGGAGATGACCCGGGCCGTTGACACGATTGCGCCTAAGCGCCCTCTCCCTGCTCGCCGAGCCCAGACAGCCCCTTGGTATACTTCTGAACTGCGGGCGATGAAGCGAGAGGGGAGACGGCTGGAGCGCAGGTGGAGGAAATCCCGCTGGGAGTCCGACCGAACACGACTTAGAGCCCATTATCGGGCCTATTTCGTGGCAATACGGCTGGCGAAACGGCAATATTTCTCCAGCCGTATTGCTTCCTCAGAATGTCGCCCAGCCGAGCTGTTTCGGGTGGTCCAGGATCTTCTTCAACCGGGAAATCCGGTGGAGGTCCTGGACTGCTCATCAGCTCGCTGTGATGAGTTTGCCATCCATTTTGAGGAAAAAATCGCTCAGATTCGCAGTGGGTTGGACTCCACAGTTACTGCAGAATCAGAGGATGTGTCCAGCGCACCGTGCTTTGGTCAGGTATTAATGGATGAGTTTCAATTGTTGAGACCTGAGGATGTGGACAGGGTGCTTGGATCTGTCCGTTCTACCACAACTCCGCTCGACCCTTGCCCATCCTGGCTAATTAGAAGATCATCCAGGGGGGTTCGCACCTGGGTCCAGGAGGCCGTGAACGCCTCTTTGAGAGAGGGAGTGGTCCCTACCACCTTGAAAGAGGCAGTAATTCGACCACTCCTTAAAAAGCCAAACCTGGACCCAAGGCTGGTGGCTAACTACCGACCAGTAGCGAACCTCCCTTATTTGGGCAAAGTGTTGGAGCGGGTTGTGGCTGGGCAACTCCAGGCGCTGCTGGATGAAACGGATTTTCTGGATCCATTTCAATCGGGTTTCAGGCCGGGTTTTGGTACAGAGACTGCCTTGGTCGCCCTGTATGATGACCTTTGCCGGGAGAGAGACAGGGGGAGTGTGACCCTGTTGATACTCCTGGACCTCTCAGCGGCTTTCGACACCATCGACCATGGTGTCCTTCTGGATAGGCTGGCTGGGTTGGGAGTTGGGGGCACTGTTTTACGGTGGTTCCGCTCCTTCCTGGCTGACCGTGTCCAGAGGGTGGTGCTGGGGGACAGTTGCTCTGCCCCATGGCATTCATGTCATGGGGTTCCTCAGGGCTCGATACTGTCCCCCATGCTGTTTAACATCTACATGAAACCGCTGGGAGAGGTCATCAGGAGGTTTGGGCTGAGGAGTCAGCAATATGCTGATGACACTCAGCTCTACCTCTCGTTTTCCACCAATCCAGGTGAGGCGGTTTCTGTGCTGAACTCGTGTCTGGACCTGATAATGGACTGGATGAGGGTCAATAAATTGAAACTCAATCCAGACAAGACGGAAGTGCTGTTAGTGGGTGCTTCGCCAGACAGGCTGGAGGGCCATCTCCCTGCCCTGAATGGGGTTACACTCCCCCTAAGGGACAGGGTCCGCAGCTTGGGGGTGCTCCTGGACCCCAGTCTAACACTGGAAGCCCAGGTGGACTCGGTGGCCAGGGGCGGCTTCCTCCAGCTGCGGAAACTATACCAGCTACGGCCCTACCTGGACGAGCGGAGTCTCATGACAGTTACACATGCACTGGTAACATCCCGTATAGATTACTGCAATGCGCTTTACGTGGGGCTGCCTTTGAAGACGGTCCGGCGACTGCAACTGGTTCAGAATCGAGCGGCGCGGCTGGTGAGTGGTGTGGCCGCCAGGGACCATATCAAGCCGATTCTGTACAAGTTACATTGGCTACCAGTTGCTGCCCGGGCCCAATTCAAAGTGCTTGTTTTGACATATAAAGCCCTAAACGGCTTGGGCCCTGGATACCTGAAGGACCGCCTCCTTCCATATGAGCCTACCCGGCAGTTAAGATCTAGCCAGGGGGCCCTTTTGAAAGAGCCATCCCTCAAGGAGGTAAGAGGGATGGCTTGTAGACAAAGGGCCTTCTCGGCAGCTGCCCCCAGACTATGGAATGCCCTCCCGACTGAGATTCGTCTGGCGCCAACACTGATGACATTTCGGCGCCAGGTCAAAACCTTCCTGTTCCAGAAGGCTTTTAACTGAAATAATATTAACTGTGGGTCTGATGGCAATTTTATATATATTTTAATTGTATTTTAATTGTACATGTTTTTTATTGTATTTTAAATGCTGTAAGCCGCCCAGAGACCTTTGGGTAGTGTGGGCGGCATATAAATTAAATAAATAAATAAATAAATAAATAAATAAATAAACAGCATCTTTGAAACACATGAGTTGGGCACTTTATTGGCTACCGCTTAGGCTGCCAAATAACTAGGTTCTTGACTATGCCAGTGAGCTATTAGCAGTAAATGTTGCAGCCATTTACAACTCATTCTCACCTCCCAAACAGAGATGGCTACTGCCTTGTTTGCCCTCTGATTTGCTCCATTTGCACTGATGGTACTGTTTCAAATTAGTACAAGATGGAGTCAATCCATGTCCTCTAGTTGTACAGGCTATATCCATATGCACAGAAGATAGTCCTAGTCCTCACCTCAAGAGCAAATGCCATGAACAAGCAGATAAATGGGATTTATCTGTGGAAAAGCTTTGCAGAAAACTGTATTATGAAAAGCAAACTGGCACTACACCAATATATTAACTTTTCTCAGTGTTCAAGGCCATCGATTACCTTCTGTCTCTTTCCATCCGGTTATGCCTCTCCCGACGCTGAGAGACACCACCTTGGTTTCCACTTGATCCGCTCTGGGTGGGCTGGGATGCATGCCAAACACCCTGTTCTGGGCCAGCACTTTGGTTATCACACATATTTTGAATGTCCCCAAGAGGTTTGCGTTGTACATTGGTTTCCAAAGGATGCAAGCGATTGCGGCTTCTTTTGTTTATGGTTTGCTTACATAGATGCTCTTCTTTGCAAAATAACAAGGGGAAAAAGTACTTTGCAGTTAGGGATGCAGGCAGATATGAAATGGTTGCATTATAATTTCACCCTATAGCATGTTCAACTATGGCTTTTTCTTAAAGTTGTACAACACATACAGAATAGTTGATAAATTAGTCTTATTCTTTCTAACTGACACATCAATTAAAGATAAGCAAGAGTTTGATAAATATTCATCATAACAAGAGCTCAATATAAATGCTTTTCAAATTTCCCTCTGATGCTGAAAGAAGTATGAGATTCGTTGCATCTTGGTGAACAAAAACTGTCTCCTACATTTGGAAGGAAATTCTACCTCCAGTCTTGCCGTTTATATTCCCTATCGCAACATCACCTTAGAACCAAAATAATTTTAAACCAAGAGGCATCAATTCCTCAGCCTTTCCTAGTTAGACATCCTTCAGTCTCAAAATACTATGGTGATGTGCTCTGTATGTTACCATAGTCTCTCGAGACTTCCACTAACTAGAATTTACGTACCTCTAGTGGTCAACTTTTTCCTTACTCATTAAGAAGCTAAGGTTTTAGATAAGTAAAAAATACACTTGTTAAACTCTGTGGATCTAGCGACAGCAGAAGTAATCTCATTGAGATTTACTCCCAGGTAACTCATCACAGCATTACAGTCTGAGTCTCAGACACTAACAATATATTTATGTTTTACAGATACCGGCAGAACAGAAAGTGCTATGAAAAGGCCCATCAGCTGCCCGCAGGCAAAGCACTTTTTTAAAAAAATCAAAATTACAAAACCCCATCCAACCTCATAACTATTCCATGTAAAAATTAATTGTTCCATCAATTTACAGACATTGTTCTGAGACAGAGAAAGATAATAAGATGCTGGAACATCCTTGGAGTTCTTTGTAGTTTTAAAAGTACATATAGTACCTTAAGTGGTTCAGAGACAGCATGTCTACAATGTAACACTGTCATATTAAAACCCAAGCATACCCTCTACAAAAAGCTATTCTTTAGAAATCTGAATTAATTATTTGAAAGTGATGGATGCTAACTAGAATATGAGCCAACATTTTGCCATTTACCTCCCAATTTAATCCAAACATGTTCAGGCACTGACTTATTCCTGGGACCAACTGTCTGTTTCGTTGCTTCAATTTCCTGCTGGTAACAGATAGAAAAAGCTCGAGGCAATCCAAGATCTTGATGTTTGGCTGCTTCCAAAACAGAAGCCCCAGAACTCTAAGTAGAGAGAAGAAGAAATCAGTATTCCGCAAAGCCCAAATGTGTCCATGGCATCAAATCTGCTCTCTCTTTAAAGTCAACGGGAATCACTGGAAAACCTCCTTTCAAAAAAAATATAAAAGAAAAAAAGAAAACAAAAGTGTTTTTGGCACCTTAATGACTAACAAAAATCGCTATGCTTTAATATAAGGCAATGGGAAAGATGATGAGTGACAGGCAATGATTTGCCTATGCAAATTAAGGAAGATCATGATATTAATATCTCAGATGCTCCCTCCAGATGATTCTATAAGATTGCAAACTCCATTTGGAACTTGCTTTAAACATACAGTAACTTTGAACAGAACATCTCACCAAGATGATATCTGAGACCATCTATTTTCATATGTTTATATGAAGAAGTGTTTCATATTGTATGGCCTGATTTTCCTACCATTCAACTTTGCTGGATGATCATAAGTTCCAGTACTGTAAAATGGGGAGGGAGAGTCTCTCCCTCCCTCTTTCCAAGCTATGCACCATTTCTCAAATGTCATCTCTTAATTGCCTTTTTGACAGACTCTCACGTCCTGCTGCACCCTCATCACTTACTTCTACCCAAATCCATCTGGTTGAGCAGAAACCTTTTCATTCCCTGTGATTGTCCACCCAAAACCATTTGACTTGCCCCTTGCTTATGCCAGTATTCCCTCAGGGCCAAGAAGTACACGTAAGCTCTTGCGTTTTCATAAGTGTTTCGCTCCTTTGTTTTAGAAGAAAGTAGAAGTTCAAGTTCTCTCTTTGATCCATACCTTAATATGTGAAGTGTGGAGATGAACATGTAAAAGAAGCTGCCAGCAATTTAGAAAACTCGACCCCCTTTACAACTGTAGAATCCTAGTGGAGTAACTAAAGTAAAAGCTTGTGTGTACAGTAGTGTTGTCTCCATTAGTTCTCAGTTGTTCTTTTCTCAAGCCCTGATCACATGAGGGAAATGTTCTCTAGTTCTTCAAATACATTCTATCCCTCTGTTGTACTGTTTCATGATATATATGCCGGGGTGAATGTCCCAGGAACTTTTAGTGGTACCAATTTATTTCCACCTACTGTACTTGAATCTTTAGGGCCAGCTACACCATGATACTGGTTTATTTCTTCTCTTGCTTCAAGGGGCAATTTTGTCTCTTGATATCTATCTATCTATCTATCTATCTATCTATCTATCTATCTATCTATCTATCTATCTATCTATCTATCTATCTATCTATCTATCTATCTATCTATCTATCTATCTATCTATCTATCTATCTATATTCTCATGAGAAGAGAAGACTCCTTGGAAAAGACCTTGATGTTAGGAAAGTGTGACGGCAAGAGGAGAAGGGGACGACAGAGGACGAGATGGTTGGACAGTGTCATTGAAGCTACCAGAATGAATTTGACACAACTTCGGGAGGCAGTGGAAGATAGGAGCGCCTGGCGTGCTCTGGTCCATGGGGTCACGAAGAGTCGGACACGACTAAACGACGAAGATCTATCTATATATATTAAAATATATTTATCAATACATTAATATATCAGGAAGAGGTTTCTGTTTCAGAAAGTGTCCTCTGTTGTGCTGGCAGTGGCTGTAAAATTGCATTGCACACAACGAACACTGGACTGCCATCTATGGTACATACTTAGCAGTAAGGGCGGCAGCTGCTGCCTATCTACAGGCTATGAAAAAAGAAAGAAAGACATCTACGTAGCAATGCCCCCAACATATTTTTATCAACATGTCAATGTACAGGCCAGAAAAAATAATGATAAGAAATATGTGCACTGCAAAAACGGTGGCCATCTTCTTGGCTTCAATTCTGAAAAAAAAAAAAGCAGGACAGGACATGCACGCAGGCAATCCCAGTAAGGAATGCATCAATACAACAGAGGTGCAAAATAACACAGCCCTCATGTCCAGGGGAAATGTTTCCCACTTTTACCTCTGGCCAGGAAAATCTTTCGATCTTGACTGTGTGTCATGTGACCGGGGAAAAACACAATAAACTAATTGGGGAATAACTAGAGAACATTTCCCTTGTGTGACCAGGGCCTCGTTCTGGCATTTTTATTGCAAATTTGAATAGACCATCTCAGTACATGTGTCCACACATGGGAAGAGCATTTGTTGTTGAATGTACAAGGATGCACTGAGTTGTCCCAGTACCTCTTGTACATGTATATATCCAAAATTGCCCCCTGACATCTCACTCCCTACAGAGACTGTCTCTATTTGCCTCCCTTCTCTGCCCTGCTCCTGACTATTTCAGTTTCTTTCCCTTCCTGCCTTGTTTTGCTTATCCATGGGGCATGGAGGGATGGAGACAGCCCAGCAGAAAAGTGCTCATAGGGAACTGTCTTCAAATGACACACCCCTACGAAGTTCACAGATCAGCATTGAACAGTGCAATACCAGGGGCCCCATAACCACATTTGAATCCAGGTCTCCTGAATCGCAGGCCAACACTCTATCAACGATACTACACTGTCCAGCACTCTATCCTCCATTCAATATTATTTATTTATTTATTTTACTTTTATACCATCCACTTGGCTGCCAAAGCCACTCTGGGCGTTTTACCCTCTACTGCTGCTTTGGGTTAAACAAGAGGCTACTGAATCAGGCAATAGGGAGGAGGGATGGAAGGTAACACCAGAGAGAAGGTCACAAAGCCCTCTTTTCCACAATACTAACAACAATCAGAGGAAAATTTAAACCAAGAGAGGGATGCTGAAAGACTGACCGAAAGACTGACTGATCAAGATAAAATTATAAGATTACAGGCTACAGCAAGCCTTTAACAATAAGGATCATGAAAAGCTATGGGTCATTCTAAAAGAAATATGGTGCCACAATACTTGGTTCTCTATTTGCTTCTATAGTGACAGTGTTATTCACACTTGTCCACTGCCATTTCCCAATAGCTGACTGGTCTCATTTTCCAGTATACTCTCTTGTTTCATTTTGGATTGCCTCAACATCTTAGTATTTTTAGAAGTGGTATACTGTTGCCTTCCTCTGTACAGTACTAACAAGAGTTAGCTTGAACATCACTGCCATTGTCTGCAAAAGTTCTTCCTGCAAGTGGCACCTTCCACTACTGCTGCTGTCTGGTATCTGCCCCTGGTAATCACCACTGGGACTACCAATTCTTTCTTATTGATATGACTCTTAGTCCCGAAGAGGGTGACTGCAACTTAGTCTGTTGTCTCCATGTTGATCACTCTAGTATTACTCCCAGGAGTAACACTAGTTTGGGGGGCCCTGCTAAAAGTTCAGATTTGCAACAGGGTCTAACCTCCTGGTGGTATTGTTCTCAGCTTCCACGACACAACCAAGCCTCCTCAGCATATTAAAAGTGTGCATCCAAGATGGAGCAGTTGCACCTATCATTATTTTTTACAATGCATTTTTTCCATTTAAAAATTTCCTCAACTTAAATTTTTAACACTGTCTTGATATTTGAAGTATATTGACTGTACATGTAGCCACCCTATGAACTTTTACAATAGGAAAAAACACAGAAAATGCTTAAAGAAGATGCTAAAAAATAAGTTATTCAGAGATAAGAACACTGAATTGGATGTGAGAACAAATTAAAGGGGCTTTTTTTCCTGTTTTGTTAAAGAGAAAGTCACAGTTCCGTTGATCCTGTCTAAAACTATTTTTCTTCCTATTAATTTTTCTTCAGGCTAGCACCAAATATATTTACAATTCAAAATCCCCTCATTAGGAGCTAACCTGAGTTTTGGAATATATGAGATTTCCTGGAAAAGACTACAATGCTAGGAAAAGTGGAGGTTAATAAGAAAAGTACAGGAAGGCTCAGGCTGAGAAGCCAAATTAGGCCTGGCTCACATCGGGCTGGGGTGGATGAAGCCTAATTTGGGATTTGAGAGACAGCAAAATGCTGTGAGATGCCCTCCTAAAGAGATTACAGTGGTACCTCGACTTGTGTTCGTCCCCACTTGCAAACGATTCAAGTTATGAACGGCTCCGTTCACAAAAAGTCGCTTCGACCTGCAAATGGAACCTCGACTTACGAACTGAAAAAAAGAAAGAAAACCCTTTCCTTCCCTTTTTCGGACCTAAGTTCACCTTAGGTCAAAAGAAGAAAATTTTTAAAAAAATCACCCCCTAGTGGTAGAGTACAGATTAACCGGCTTTGCATTAGTTCCTATGGGAACTAATGCCTCTACCTATGAATAGTGCCTCAATATACGAATGGAAAACAGCAGATACGGATTAAATGGTTTTCAATGCATTCCAATGGGAAAGTTTGACTCGACTTATGAACTTTTCGATGTATGAACTTAATTCCAATACAGATTAAGTTCGTAAATCGAGGTACCACTGTAGAGGTGGTTGTGTAGCTGAAGAGGCTGGAGACAGCAGTGGAAAGCAAGCAGCCACGAGAAGGTTTGGGTGGGCTTCCGGAAGTTTTGGGAGGAACGTTGGGAAAGTAACACTTTCAACGTTTTCTTCCTTTCCTATTCAAGTTCTTTGGGGTGAGGGGGAAGGGAAACTAAAGGTTTTTTGGTTTTTTAAAAATTTAATTGTCTTTTTTTTAATGTTGGGTTGTTTGTGGAAGGAAGTTAATTATTGTTTTTATAAATTGTATGTTTATAGTATATTGTGTTTATTGGATTGAATTCTACAGTTATAAACCACCCCGAGAGCGATATGTATTATAGGGCAGTGTACAGGCCAAATAAATAAATAAATGCAGAATGAGATGGGATTCATCCAATAAAGGAAGTCACGGCCTTTAGTTTGAAAGACCTGAGCAAGATTGGGCTATTTGGATGTTATTAATTCATGGTGACGAAGAGTCGGACACGACTAAACAACAACAACAAAAAATTCATGAGGTTGCCATAACTCAGAAACAAGTTGACAGCCCGTAATAACAACTCGAAATCCAGACTGCCACCTCATTTTTACTGTACTTTCTTCCAAAGACTTGCTATCATAACAGTACGGAAAGAAAATGACTACAGTTTTGAAAAAAATTACCAACCTGTGACTGTGAAGTGTTTGCATTTCCGTTTGCAGGAGAAGCTGCATTTGGGTTAAAGAGTGGGCACGTAAATTGCAATGCAGTCGTAGTTGTAGCAGCGGTCTTGTTTTTCACTAATGTGGTACATTTGTTCTGCTGCTGGTGGAGAGGAACACCCATCATGTCTGGCGTATGGCGTATGAGGGTTACTAGACTACAAAAGAAATCAGTGAAACAACAGGACTTGCAATTTCAAGAGCTATATCTGCTATTACATAATCTTTTATATCAGTAGCTATTCCAATCTAGATTCAGGATTCTAGCATAACACACAGCCATCAAGCTATACATGACAACAGTTTAAACAAACTATTATTCTATAAATCCAAGGAAGCAACTGTCATTGTTTATTTTGTTACTCTTAAAAATAAACAAAGCAAAAAGTTGTAACAATCTCACAGGCACTAAATCAGAGGCGAGAAACAGAAGGCATACATGTTGCATATATTTCCCCCAGACACTTAGCAGATGGGCAAAAGTACAGCTCAATTTATCAGGTGTGCAAAGTATAGTTCAATTCTAAGCATGTTTACACAGGAGCAAGTCCTAGTGCAAAAGATTTTACACCTGCCAAAAATGTGTGGGGAGAAACTGTTTGCATGCTTTTGAATTATGCCCACATAAATTCTACTATTCCATATTTTCATGTACGCAAAACATAAGTTTACAGTTATGTAGTATGTATTCAAACTCAAAAGATATATCAAAGAAAGGAAAGCAAAACATAGCCATCTGTTAATCAAAACGAAAAGTCAAGAGTGTCCTCTTCTGTTCCATGCATTTATATTATTGTGAGAATTGGTCGTTTTTATTTTTATTTTGCAGGCAAAGTCACCGCATCCAGCTCTGATCTAATAAAGTAATTGAAGTTTTGCCACTAATTTCATCCATATGTAAAACATACTTTGCTGGCCTTGAGGCAGATTTTGAAAATCAAGGATAATACAATTTGCAAAACAAATGCTAGTGAGGTGAGGAGGATGTAAAGAAACTTGTTGAGCATAAGGGTGTAAAAAATAGTTAAAATTTACACATTTTCTAGTGTAACCAACTTGAAGTAGGGATGGGCATGTTCCAGAGGTTTGGGTACAGACATGCTTTTACCTAAAACTTGGGGAGTCTTACTTCATATATATTTAGCTGCTAGTGGTCCTGGGAGCCTCTCAAAAGTTAGCAGAATTGCTTTTCATATCCCCAATATGTGGGGACTTTTTGTGCCAAAATGTGTGTGTGTGTGTGTGTGTGTGTGTGAGAGAGAGAGAGAGAGAGAGAGAGAGAGAGAAAGAGAGAGAGAGAGAGAGAGAGAGTGTGTGTGTGAGAGAGAGAGAGAGAGAGAAGCTTTTATTTTTGATGGGATACAGGGTGATGGAGACCCTATGCATTCCAGGGGCTGCCTATAGTCCAATTTAAAGGCTGCAGATATCTTGACATTGTATTAATTATAAGGTAGGACTTGAGACTGATAAGGGTAAGAACTGGAATGCAAGATTAGAATCAACAACAAATGATAAGTTGATCCCTAAACCAATTGAGTCGCCTTTCTATACACATAAAATGGAGGTAAAATGGATTGGATTTTCTCCATTATATGTATGCAAAACAGTTAATATAAGCAATATTAATTAATTTGAATATGAAACAAGGGGTTGCTACTATTTTCTTATTTTTAAAAAAACTTGTGTAATCTTGATAATCATTATTTTTGTTTAATTGACAATTAATAAAAAATTAAACTCTTTAGACAAATGCAACACACTTGTTAATGGACACTCCAGTTTCTTGGCTTTCTTGACATCTTGGAGTTTCAGTCTGGATATTGTTGAACCTATCTTCCAAACGAACACGGACTGCAGATTTGGCTCTAGATTCAGAAACTGGTGCTGAATTTTCCACAAGTGTGTTTTCTTTATTTACCCCACCCATGCTTTCGTTGTGTCTAACTTTTAATAAACTCTGCCCAGAAGTATCTACAGAGCTACCACTGGGCGTTTTTTCAGCTTGACTTGGCAGAAGGCTAGATTCACTAAGCAGCATCATTCTTAGTTCCTGGAAATCAATGTGCCCAAGACATTGATTAGGGGGACCCATGAAACTGCTGTCAGAAGCCAAACTAGACTGGCAGATAATGGGACAGAGGGACTGGTTTCCAGAGCTGTTTGATGAAAAGCCATTTTGGCTGTTACTACAGGATGACAAATACTGTGTTTGGTTTGCACTGTTGTTACTTGAGAAGCCATTTGAATTTAGCCTGTTTTCTGCTTCATTGTCAATTGTTTGTGCTTCCATGTGTGAATAAAGAATATGCTGAAGTTGTGTGTACTCTATTTCTGTCATTTCCACCAGGCTGAGGTCTGTGGTGGTGAAGCTTAAGTTGTGCTCACCAAAGGAAGAATCTGTTGAGCTTTCAGCAACAGAAGCAGCAGCAGCTGGATCTGCAGCCACAGCCTGAGGGTTGGCAGCTTCAGACTCCTTTGTAGCTGTGTCTGACATGATTTTGAGGAATATTAGCAACGCAAAGTGCTTCGACAGCTGAATGTGCAAACAGTAGACAATGCCCACTTGGTGCCAAAAAAATCCAACAGCTACAATGGAGAGCAAGCAATATTAAGGGGTTGGATGTTCTAGACAAATAGGGAATGGGTTTGCATCATCCTTTTAATACAGGCTGCCCTCTACATCAGGGTATTAATTTCCATTCCCAGTGGGAGGGAAAAAAACCCTAACCCATCCAAAGGTGATGAAGGGCTCAAATACTTCTCTGCAAAGAACTGGCAATTCTTTCAAAAGGGGCTTGGAATAAAAAGCTGCCAGATCAAAGACAGATCAAGTGCTCTTTCCTCTTAAAAGGGCAGAGAGAACAAAGGAAGAATTAATCTACTCTTTTAAAAAGAAAGATGCACAGCGCACTGCAAAAAGAGATGACATGGAGTATTATTGTCCAAAAAAAGGAATGCTATCTAGTGCTATGAAAGGATTATACCCCACCCTTTTAAAAGTATAACATGAACTGCTCTATTTAAGGAAGAGGTTGCTTAATAGCCCCAAATCCCTGGGGATCAAACACTCTTCCCCAACATTTCTAGGTGGAAAAGAGAGTTGCACCCCCTTCTGAATCCTGCCCTTCTGCTAGCAAATGGCGCAGATGCTGGAAATCTTCCAGCACCCCTTTTTTCTTCTTCTTCGGGGTGGGGGTGGGCAGGGTGTGCTTTTTGGCTCTATTCCCCGACCCAGCAGCCCGCCCCCCCTTACTCCTCCCCCGGTGCCCAAGGCAGGCCCAAAAACATCAACCCTCGAGCAACCCAGATCTCCTTGGCAACCCACGGGAGGGTAGCCTGGATAAGACAGCCCCGCCCGCTCGCCACGGCCCTCGAGGCTCCGCTAGGGGCGCTAACGCTCCCTCCCCAAAACCCCTCCTCCCAACGGTCAAAACGGCGGCGGGGCGGTCAAAAACCAGGAGGGGGTCCGCTGGAGGAGCTCCGCCCACCCGGCGCGAGGCGGCCGCTCCTGCCCCGCCCTCCCGCTCGCCGGGCAGTTCTCTGAGGCGATCTTCTGTCGTCCTCTTTGTTAATGTCCCTCAGGAAAGTCTTGGGTCTTCCAGTTGCTCACGTCCCTGTTCTTCCCACATAAGACACCACGGTTCCTCACAAAATGCCTCGGCTTGGCAACGTGCCTGCAAGGAACTGTGTAGCTTCTCAGAGCCAAACCCACGCCCCGTCAGTGTTTCTCCTCAAATGACCAAAAACACTTAGTGTCGCTGTTTCTTGCTCTCTTTTTCTTGGGGTGGGGGTGCATTTCTACTAGAGAAGTAACGAGGATGGGCAAGAGACAGAAAATTGCCCCATTTCCCCCTCAAATTATTTCCTGAGCGGCCCCCTCCCCAGTTTGCCTGCTTGAACGAGCTCCAGCCCTGCCCCAGCTGCATTTCCTGCAAAGGGGCTTATTTCTTGGTAACGGTGCATGAGAAGAGGGTGTTTATTAATGCACACAGATGTGGCCGTGTTAGTTTCTTCAAGAACAAACATGCAGCAGCTTGTTCAATGACTTTTAAGGCCTCTCGCAGCCGTGTCATTCATCTAGTCTTGTTATCTTATCAGGTAAAGATAAAAACGCGGTGGCACTGCTATATTTTAACGCGAGCTTTCGTGGAGTAAGTCCACTTCCTCAGACAAACTCTTATTAACCTGGTTCTTGCAACTTTTAAATGCGTATTGATGGATTTCAGCACACCTCTTCAGTTCCAAGCCTGAGAATATTGCATCCCAGAGGGTTGGTTTTATTCTGTGCTGGAAGGTGACCATCCAGGACAAAATAAACTCTATGCACTACCCTTTTAGTTATTTCAGTAGTTTCTGAAGTAACATTCGAGGGGCAAAAATAATCTCATTCCACTTTATTGTGCTACCACTTTATTATGTTACTGAAGACAATGTTGCATCTAAAAAGTACATTTGTTCTATTTCCTGATCCATATTTATTCAGCATAGTTTACACTAGTTTTCCCTTTCAGATTTCTGATCTAAGTATCATACTTAGATCAAAGTCCGGACCTTCTCCATAAATATCCTAACATGTAAAAGAGGCAGCTTGTCTAAACTGCTAATGGGTGCTGAGCATGAAATGGGGTGTGGAGAGGGCTGGTTGCATATAGTTTATAGGTGAGCAGGCATTCATGTGCAGATGAAGATGTGTATTTTGAGGGAATAAGTCTATCCACCTGATCCAGGAGAGCCACAGCTCTTTGGAGAACATGTAATATCTCCTTTTTTTTTTTAAAGTAACATCCCATATTCAAAGTTTTCTATTGCGTCCTTTTATGTGTAATCCCAGGAATTATGACCATTTAACTCATATGGAAGATCTTTATGGCGATAAAAAAAATCAGGACTCACGTTACGACATTCTCTCTTTGACAGCTTTCAGCATCGTCCCATTTAAACTGCTTAATTTTAACCATTATTTTGAAGCTTAGTTATAAAAACATGTAAACATCCAGAGATTCTCCAAGTTTTGGTGGTCCATACAGCCCACAAAGGATCATAGACCAAATTGGTCTCTGGATGCACAATGCTGTCCACTATTGTTCTAAAGTAAGGAATTATAAAAAAATATTCACACAAAGTGTTTTGGTAGATGTTTATTTGACTCATAGTAACAAAAACCTATGAAGTTCCACATTTAATGTACAATGATATATTCTGAAATATAAAATACAATTTACAGAAACCTCTGTCAAGTAAACCTAAACAAACACTTTAATTTTGCATACTTATATGTATGCCTTTTAAGTTAGAAACATATTGAATAAAAAAATTACATCTTAATAGGTATTTGTATTCTACACCATCTTTAATATATTGCAAAAAGTTTTGCATACAGGCCATGTTTAAATTAGTATGTTCTTGAAGTTCAAAGATGAACCAATATAAAATGTAAATGTGTAGGGCTTTCTTTATGGAACAATGCTATTTTAAATGCAGATGCTACAAATCTAATTTTACATTTGCAACTGTTTATAAAAATATCAAAGTAATTGCTCATCTATGTGTAAATCCAGTTAAACTGTTAACTTTTGTTCTCTGCATTGTTTAGAATTATGAATTTGAAGGAATACAGGAAAATATACTGCATTTCACAGTGAAAACTGCGTTTGAAAGTACAGAACTATTAGTATCAGCTTGACTACTTCAATCTTTACACAAATATTTACTTCCAGTATTATCAACAGACAGCCACAAGTTTGACAAGAACAAGAATGGGGACACAGTCTGACTAGAAAGAAATACTTTTAAATCCCGTATATGGTAACAAGACAATTGCCTATCTGGGCAAATCTCTCCCACTGAAATAAATGATTTAAAAGTACTTCAACCTGGCTGGAATATATTCAGATACTCTGAAGTATAGGTTCTTTCTGACTGAAATTATTCCAAATCCTGCCCCCAAAATTATTTAATTAATAATCATCTCTGCATGAAGCTCAAGTAGCTACATTCCATTTGATTGGGCAATTTGTAAAATGTTTTCAAATAAACAGGTTTAAAAGCATTGTTTTGTATACGGGAGTGTTAATTTTCATTAATTATACCTTTCATAAAAATGCAGTATTTAAAAGCTTTTACATACATGAAAGGTAATTATTTATTTAGATATATCCATTTCATGCCTGAAATCTTACTGAAGTCTGTAACCCAAAATGCCTTCATGTAAAAAGGAAGTATGAAGTTAAGAAACTTACTATTTCTTATTCAAATACTCTGTAAGTTATAAGAAATAACACTGCTCCTCAGGAATCATTTCCTGAATACACAGAACCGATTGTAATTAGATTAACTCAGGACGGAAATTTTGGGCTGTCTTGTATGAAGGGAGTAACTGAAACACCAAAATACTATATATATGAGATGTAAAGTTATGGCTTCTAAGTTTTTGCTTAAATTCTCATAAAATTACTGTTCAAGTTATTGGAAAACATAGCTTTATATCCTTGAAATAGCAATATGCTCTTTGAAGATAATTCCCATTTATACTTCCGCAAATGGAAATTTCAAGATAAAGAAGTAGTAAAGAAAAACACAACATTTTAGAACTGTAATGCTATAGCCACAATTCTTCCCTGCAGGGGTGCAACACTTGAAGTGGGTTCAAGAGATTCCTGCCACCAGGCCTGCACTCTAGCAGATAGTGCAATTGAAAGAGGGGGTAAGCAGGTTTATCTTAAACCCTCTCATAATCAATTTGTACACAGATATTGTGACCCTGCAAGGAAGGATGGTTCCTTATGTATTTTGTAAGAAAACATTATGAACAAAGTTTAGCAAGTACAGGATGTACCTGCTTAATATACTGTACACATTTACATTTCAAAAATTTTCTCATTTTTGTGAAACAGGTTTTACAAATTATTTTCTAACAAAGAGAATATACAATATGTACAATGAGCATACAACCCTTACATTCTCCTTCCCTTCTGAAAGGGTTGTAATAATTTTCTATGTTTGTTTTGTGGGAGGAGGAGTAACTTCTGCATGTGTTAGCCTTTGGCCACATGCTTGTGTTTCTGGCTTTGAGTCTTTGTCACATTCTTTACTTTTACTCCGATCCTTGCGATCTCTTGCTCTATCTCTGTCACGGTCCCTATCCCTTTCTCTATCCTTCTCTCTCTCCCTACTTCGAGCTCCGTCTCGGTATCGGTCATAATCACGGTCTCTGCTTCTTGATCTGTCTCGTCTTCGGTAAGTATCCCCTTCTCTGGTTCTGGTTCTCTCTCTGTTTTTTTCCCAGTCCTTACTCCGTTCTGAATCTCTCTCCCTGTCTTTGTTATAGCTTCTATCTCTGTTTTTATCCCACTCTTTTTCTTTGTGCCTTTCCCAGTCCCTTTCTCTACCTCTGTTCCAGTTTCTGCCACGGTCCTTTTCCCAAGTCCAGTTCTGGTCACGATCTCTTCGTCTATCATCAGTTCCTCTATTTGAGCGATTATCTGAATGGTCAGACTGCTCCAGTATTCTTTCCTTATTACCTATCTCAAATCTCTCTCTCTGTCTCCCTTCAAAAGTTTGCTTTCTATAGTCATTGCCTCGGCTGTCTCGAAAATCAGATGATGACCATTGTGCTTCTGAGTCAGAACCCTGCCCTGAAACACTAGAATGAGAGGCAGAGGGTCCTGTTTCATCCCACATGTCTTTCCTATGCTGTGGTGGATGACTTGGAAGATCCAAAAGTGGTCTGGGGCCAGGCTTCATACCTTGCTGAGAATGTCCTGGAAAATTGTGTCTATTAGGAGGCTCATTTTGTTCTGGAAATGGGCCAGGGGCTGGTCCCCTTGGTCCTCCAAACTGATGTGGTGTTGGACCTCTCTGGGTGGGAAATCTGGGTGGTGGGCTCCCTCTCCGTTCTTCAAATGGTGGTGGTAGAAGTCCCCTTGATGCTGGCATGTGACTAGGAGTGGGCCCTCTTTGTCCATCAAATTGATTTGGAGGAGGACCTCTTGAGTTTCCAAAATGATTGGGTGGAGGACCTCTTGGTCCTCCAAACTGAGGTGATGGGCCCCCTCTTTGGCCTTTAAACTGATTCAGGGGAGGCCTTCTTTGTGCCCCAAAAGAAAGGGGTGCAGGTCCTCTGTTTCCTATAAATTGGGGAGGCTCAGGTCCTTCAAACTGTGCAGAAGGCACATTCACTTCATGATATTGAGAATCTTGAAATTCTCTGTGTTCTATGTGCTCTTCAAACTGAGAGGCTGTGTTTTCTTTTTGACCACCAGGAAATGATGGTGTAGGTCCCCTATTATCACCAAAAAGGGGAGGAGGTCCAGGCTGTGCAGAAAATAATGAAGGAATTGGTGCTCTTGGGGTCCCAAACCTGTTTGGTGTAACCCCTCTTTGTCCATCACTATTGTGTGGCATATTATGCCCTTCAGTAAACTGTTGTGGGGGACCTCTCTGTCCCTGAAAGTCAAGAGCACCACACATTAGTGGAGTACCACCTTTTTGTCCAACAGAAGGAAATGGAGGGACACCTCTTGCTTCCTCATTTTGGATTACAGGAGGTTCCATTTGTTCATAAAAGTGGCCAGACTGAGGATTTCTTTGGTCTTCATAATTTGATGGACCTCTTTCTGCTTCAAAGTGACTAGGAATGGTCTCGTGAGAGGTAAACACTGGACTTGAAAAAGAATCCCTTACTGCCCCTAGAACATTACTGGTCTGAGCTTGATTTGACCAAGCTGCACCTTGAATATTGTTAGGTGCAGAGAAAGTAGGGAGGAAACATGGATTGGGAGGTGTGGGTAGCAGTACTTTACGAACAGGTGCAGTTGTAGACATTTCCACAGGAGGTGGTTTGTTTAAAGTTTCTTGGTGAAGTTGTGGAGCACTAATAGGTACAGCTTGTTCAGAGAGGGCAGGACCTTTTTCACTTGTAATCCATGTATCATTGTGGCTAGATGGAGTAAAAGAAACCAGTGTTTTATCTTCCTTGTCTACTGCTGTCTGCAGTGGATCTGAATAGCTGGGTGGAGGAAGTTGTCCCACAGAAGAGTCTACCTGTATCATGTGCAGCTTTGTATTAGAATCAGAACAGTCATTGCCCTCAGCTACAATTCTCCTAGCTTGGCGAGGATCCCTACTTTGTCTAGGGTCACTTGACTGGCTGAACATTTGGGTTTGGCTTAAGGATATAGATAGCTCAGACTTTTCAGAAGTTTGTTTCTCATGTTGATATAATTCCATTTTTGCTACTGATGATTTTGGAGGTGGTGACATTAAGGCATCCGACACTGAAAAATGAGCCATTGATACACCAACAGCTGCTCTTTGTTGTCTGAGGGCTTCTTCTTGTTCTTCTAGTTGTCTTTTCTGTTCTTCTATTTGTTTGTTTAATTCTTCTAGCATTTTCTGTTGTTCTACCAAGGATGGGGCTGAAACTGTATCAGGAGCAGATGTTGCCAAGGAGTTATTTTTTGATTCTGAATACATTTTATTAGGCAAATCATCAACGGTAACCTTAGCCTCTTCTAAGATAGTTTCATCTTCTGGATCATAAGCCTCATCTTCTTGCTCTAAAGTTTCACACTGTTTTCCAAGTCTGTTTTCATTACTTTGCATTTCAAAAGCTATTTCTGGGATATATTCTTCTTCAGGGTCATAAGGTCTGTCATCTTCTTCCTCTTCTATAGCTTTATCTTTTGACATCTGTCCAAACTGCTGCACAATGGGATCAAATAAGGGAGCACCAGGTAATCCTTCATCAGCAACAGTCTGTGCTTCAGACTTTGAAGTATTAGCACCTTCAGATTCCTTGGTATTAGGATCAAAAGACTTCTTTTTCCCAAAAAGTGTTTGCAGGATGTGATCAAGTGGTGTGGATGATTTTGAAGATGAGGAAGCAGTAGAAGATGCAGTACTTGTTGCTGACACTGAAACATTTGATGATGCAACAGTGGTTGCTGTTTTAACGGACGATATAATCTTTAACATTGAAGGTGTTACTGTTGAAGGTGACTCTGAAGGCAGATTTGGGGGTGGAGGTGGTGGAGATCCAGGTGGAGTGGTACTAACACTAGTTTCTCCTGAATAAAGAGAAAACTTTAGAGATTTCTTCTCTTGTAAAAGTGTAGTGCCTTTAGAGTACCCAGATATTTCAGATTCCTCCTGCAGCTGAATTCTACTTCTCTTTTCTTCATTCTTTTCAGATTCCAAGACAGTTCCAGGACGCTTAACTTTCTGACAAATGACTAATCCAAGAATTAAATTTGGACGTGTTGATTCAAGACCTGTAAGACAAAAGTTTTAATAGAACATGTGAAATTTTAAATTTAAACTTTAAAACCATGTCTTTTCATTTTCATTATTTAGCTTCAAATAGAGCTATTAAAGACATTGTAGACATTGTCTAGAGGGGTGGGGTAAAAATCCTATATATATATATATATATATATATAGATGCGAAATACCCCATATCTGAATTACATCAAGTAGTGAGTTTGTTACTCAGAATCCAACTGTATATTTATGCTTGTGTAAGAACACTGGAATAACTCAGAACAGAAAAGAGCTGCTAATTAAGAAGTCTGCAATTGAATTTCTGGTCATGTGCCAAGTCACACAGCTGGTGCATTACTGATCGTATTAACAGCAGCAGCAGCAACAACAACAACAACAACAACATGCCATCAAATAAATTCTGACATGGTAATCCTTTTCAAGGTGTTCCAAGTACAGAATATTTAGAACTGGGTTACTATTCCTTTCTTCCGGGGTTGCCCTGGGATTGTGCAGCTTGCCTAAGGTCACACAGGCTGGCTCTTCTCCCTGGAGGTCCAGTGGGGAATCAAACTCCCAACCTCTGGCTCCACAGCCAGTTATCTAAACCACTGGGTTTTCCAGCCAGTTGAGAATTTAATTAAGGACTCATTAATTGGTGGCTATTTGCTGCTCCAAGTTATGCCAGTGCTCTTAATAAGATGTAAATATTAATTTTAATTCTGACTATTATTAGTCATACAAGTGACTATTCTGGTTTTTTATCATTTATGGGTGCACATAGTTCTCAATACATAAAAAACCCTCCCACATTTCAGCATTCAGTAGTGAATCCAGTGCCTTCAAATGGAAATATGCTAGCCCATGTTTCATCTTGAATCAGATCTCTGTCTTGCACACAAATAGCACAATAGAGAACCTGGAAAAGCAGTGTGTTGTTTTATTCATAACATTTTATTTATTTTTTTGAATAATAATTTTGCTTTGCTATTCTGTGCCTACTATGAAGTGCTTCACTGAGTTAAAAGGAACATGTTCCCAGTATTACTGCCTTAAAAGTGAATGGTATGGTGTCATATTTCATAAACTGCTATGGAAAATGTCAGAGCCTTAAGAAATCTGTGCATACTGACAACATCAAAATAATCAACAACTCATCAGAGCTTGGTCACTCTGTGGGACTGGCCAGCCTCTCATGATTTCTTGTTAATTCTGGCCTGTCTTACATTAGGTGGTCTTTTGTAGCAACATTTTTAATACAAGAAATAGAATTATTGTGTTCTTTGAAACAAACTAAAGGCCAAGAAATCAGAACAACAGTGAGATTTAGGAAGGCAACTGTGCAGGTAATAGAGAGGACCATGAACTGTAAGGATGTGTCACTGGAGGCCAAAGCCACAATCATGAACAAGATTGTATTTCTAATTGCTACACATGGATCTGAAAGCTCGACAGTGCAGAAAGCAGATAGGAAAAACCTTAATTCATTTCAAATATGGTGTTGCTAGAGAGCTTTGCAAATACCCTGAACCACCACAAAGAGCCTGAACTTTCTTTAGAAGCAAAATTGGCTAAACTGAGGCTATTTTACTTTGGGCACATGAGGAGACATGCCTTATTGGAAAAGACAACTAGCAATGGGGAAAGTTTAAGAAAAAGAAGATGGAATAGGAGATAGACTGACTCCTAGAGAAAGCAATAACCTTGAGTTTTTACAAGAGCTGAGCAGAGCTGCTGAGGACAAAGTATTTTGGAGGTCATTCATTCTTAGGGTCATTATAACCCAGAGGGAACTTGATGGAACATAACAGCAGCAGAAACAATTACAGACAATATTGCTAGTATTTCAAAAACCTCAATCATTTCAATATCTTTCATTATAATTGGCCCTATAACCCTAACTTATTTTACATCTACTTAGCTTCACTGACAGAATAAACTCAGAAAGAGTTTATTCTTCATATTTTGTTGCAATCCTACAGATTATCTGGGAGAAAATCCCACTTAACTCACTGGAATTATTTCTGAACACATCAAGTTGCGTCCAATTTGTTATTCTAGGAATGTTTCTAAGGTATCTTATAGTTGATTATCATTTTGAGGAAGACCAGAGCAACTGTGGCCATTATTTCCAAATTTGGGAAGAAACCTTCCAGTATAATTTGGTCTTTAAAAATCACTTGATCGCATCTCCTGCCAGAAAACGATACTCTTTATCTGAAATTTCCTAATCTTTTGGTTGTAGTCCAGTGATCAGTTGTTGGAAGGAGTAGAGTATGAGCCACTAACAGTGGAGTAGTAGCACTAATAGTTACTGGGTTGGCTGCTACTCTGCTATCAATACTTTTCAGTTGTGCATTAATGCTTTGACTTGACTTTGTTCCTATAGCCACTTGTGTTTTAAATTCATATCCTTAGGAAACCTGGAGTTATTAGTATTTACATCTCAATGACAACTATCAATGTATAATAATAAATTTATTATTATATATTTACTTCTATTTATTTATTATTATCATGTTTCCCTGAAAATAAGACAGGGTCTTATATTAATATTAATATTTGCTCCAAAAATGCATTAGGGCTTATTTTTCAGATGATGTTTTATTTTACAGTCATATCTTCTGGTTACTGCACAATAGTGGAGTACGGCGCTTCACTTAATGGAGGCTTATTTTTGGGGTAGGGCTTATATTACGAGCATCCTGAAAAATCATACTAGGGCTTATTTTCAGGTGAGGTCTTATTTTCGGGGAGACAAGGTATTATTATTTATAATAAAGTAAGTATATTATAGGGATGTGGTGGCTCTGTGAGTGAAACCCCAGAAGCCTCTGTGCTGCAAGGTCAGAAGACCAGCAGTCGTAAGATCGAATCCACACGATGAAGTGAGCTCCCGTTGCTTATCCCAGCTCCTGCCAATCTAACAGTTCAAAAGCATATAAAAATGCAAGTATATAAATAGGTACCACTGCAGTGGGAAGGCAACGGCCTTCCGTGTCTAGTTGCGCTGGCCATGTGACCACGGAAACTGTCAACGGATAAACGCTGGCTCTATGCCTTGGAAACGGGGATCAGCACTGCCCCTAGAGTCAGACACGACTGGCCAAATTGTCAAGAGGAACCTTTACTTTAAGTATATTATATAAATATATATTACATATATATTATATATAATAGAGATTTAATTTTAAAGCTGGTATACTTTTTAATAAAGTTAAATGACTATAATATATTTAGTAGCAGAATGCTACTCTTGGTTTTCATTGCAATTAAAGATGTTTGCATTTGAGTTGTTGAATGAATATAAGAAATGGAAGTTTAAAAATGTTTTAAAAGGCAGTATATTTTAGAACAGAAATGAGTCAGTGCCCAATTTAAATGTAATATTCTTACAGCAGTTAGTACAGTGATCTGTGAACTCGTGGCTCATATCCAGTATCACAGTTCAGCCCACTGAATCAATGGAACCTATTGAAGATTTGACTCACCAAACCCCCACTAATCAATAGGCCTACTCTAGTTGCAGCTTCCCCTTCACGGATTGCTGCCTTGTCGTGGTGAAGGGGCTTGAGTAATTCAGAGAAGCTATGGGCTATGCCATGCAGGGACACCCAAGATGGGCAGGCCATAGTGGAGAGTTCTGACTAAACGCAATCCACCTGGAGCAGGACTTGGCAAGCCGCTCCAGTATCTTTGCCAAGAAAGCCCCATGAACAGAAACAAAAGGCTTCGGACAGTGGACAGTGTCACTGAAGCAACCAACATGAATTTGACCCAACTCCAGGAGGCAGTGGAAGACAGGAGGGCATGGCGTGCTCTGGTCCATAGGGTCACGAAGAGTCAGACACGACTTAATGACTAAACACCAAAAAGGTTGCAGCTTAGTACTGGATTTCAGCCAATAGCTAATTGCTTTCAAACTAGCTTCAAAATAAAAATGATTATCATCGCATTCCAGTTGCAACTGATATATTATAAATGAAGCTACTATATTTAGCTGTTCTAGTAATATTTTCCCCCAAGTCTTTTAGATAGCAATCCTATGTACAATTACTTGGGAAGTCCAGTGAACTTAATGGGACTTTAAATAGACATGTATGGAACTGCATTACTCATAAAAATCCCTCTTTGAAGATTTCCATCAGATTTTGCTTATTCATATTGGGATCAGTGGAGCTCTATATACCATCTTTTGTTCATGGAACAAACTTAAACATCCACTTATATCCTCAGCTTTATTATCTTTCTGTTAAACCCTAATCTATTTCTATCACCTTTCCTCCACTCTGATTATAATTTTTTTGTTTTATGAACAAGACAGGGGTTAAACAGGGCATTTTAACAATTCAACAAATGTGATAATGTTAAGCTAGGCGTTCATCACTTCGCTGGATTTAATCCTGCTACATTTTATTGGCCTCAATGTGACCAATGCAAAAAGCCTGGGCTTCAGAAGGTAAGTGATAATATGACTGAAAGTCAAAGTGATTTGAGACTACTTAGGTACCTCCTCTAAGCTAAGAAGTAAATTGATTCAAAGTTAATAATTTGGAAAGGATGAGAAAAAAGTCACCAATGCTGGTGCATTCTTTGTGAAGAATAGCTAACAAAGAGAAATTACAATTTCTGCCATATTCTTAAGGTCAAGAATATCAGAAGAGTGCAATGTATGTTCGCTTTTTAAAAATGCTGGCCATGTTTAAATGCTGGGACAAGACATGCTGTGCACAGGGAAGTTTTCCTGCTTATTAATAGGAATTGCATGGCACACGTTTATCACTCTTGCTACCTTTTTAAAAGGCCGTACCTTCTCAAAATGGTTATCATAGTTATTTCTGGATACAAAGTTCATTTTTAAAATAATGTATTTCATATTCTGAAAGATCTGTTACTGTCGGTATTTGCAGTTTCAATCATCTTCCAACGAGCTGTTCTTAACAATGTGCATCATCTTGCTTGCTTTTGAGCAAATAAATGTGAATGAATAGAAGAAATAAAGCTGCGGTATGTGTGGTTCCAACCAAATACTCTTGCCATGCAGCATATCAAGGCAGGTAATGCTTTCCAAGTAGAAATGCTGCTGCTTTTCCCACTAAGATCTTCCTTGTAGCAACCAAGACATCAGAAATAAAATTATTTATTTATTTATTTATTTAATTTATTTAGTTATAAATAAATAAATAAATAAATAAATAAATAAATAAATAAATAAATAAATAAATAAATAAATAAATAAATAAATAAATAAATAATTCTTAAAATAAAAATGATATCCTCAATAACAATGTTCTAAAATAAATTAGAGCCTGACTTAGAATGTACGTGGAAATGAATTTTGTACATTTCATTGATGTTTCAGGACATGTTATCTTTTCTGGGAAATGCTGTTTCTCTTTATGGAAAAACCCCAAGTCAAAGTAGTCTACATAAAAAGAGTAGGAAAACTGCAACTGAAGTTCCAGTATAAATGTTTGAAAGTGTTGGTAAAGTCTTTTAATTAATAGTAGACACACTTTTTGTAGCAGCGATGGTTGGCAGACACTTGTATAGATGAAGGATCCAGACAGTTTATTCCCTCCCCAGTCAACCTGAGGAACATGGAATGAGCAGAAGGGGCTAGGGAAAATAATGAAAAGCTTTTGAGCAAACTGTGTTCTGAGCAACTGCTGATTACATGAAACTGTGCAAATGAAAGTGATGACAGAGGAGCTGTCACATTTATATATGTAACAACAGGAAATATATCACTGTAGAATTCCTCAGTGAAACTAGGAACAACTGCTCTGATCCATTTTTCAGATTTTCATTCACCGTTACTGTTCAGAAAAGAAACAAAGTGCCGCTTTGTTCATCAAAAGTCGAATCATAACCTTTTTCTTCTAAGTTTTATGGTACTAAAGTTTCACAGCTCCCTTACAAATGATGCTTTCATTCCTTTTCTTGATTTTGAAACCAGCTGAAGTGAAATCTTGTAGAAAAGTATTCTGCCATGCAGCATAATTACGTAAAGGTCAAGGCACAAATAATGAAATCAAGTAATATCTTCCAGTTCTGGTAAGTTAAAACTCTTTCTTTATATGGTAAAACTGTTTTTCTCTTTTGCCTAGGACTAAAACCAATAATAATAATAATAATAATAATAATAATAATAATAATAATAATAATAATAATAATAATAATAATAATAATCCATCAAGTCAATTCTGACTTATGGTGACCCCTTTCAGGGTTTTCCAAGTATAGTCGTGCCCCGCTTAACGATTACCCTGCATTATGATGAATCCACTTCACGACGATGTTTTTGCTATTGCAATTTCAATTGCAAAACAATGTTTTAAATGGGTTTTTTTCTCTTTGCGAAGATTGGTTCCCTGCTTCGGGAACCAATTCTTCGCATTACAACGATCAAGACAGCTGATCGTCGGGTTTTCAAAATGGCTGCCGGGTGCTTAAGATGGCTCCCCACTGTGCTTAGGGATGGATTCCTCACTATACAGGCATCGAAAATGGCTGCCATATGGAGGATCTTCGCTGGACTGTGAGTTTTTAGCCCATTGGAACGCATTAACCGGGTTTTAATGCGTTTCAGTGGGTTTTTTATTTTTGCTTTACAACGTGTTCGTTCTACAGTGATTTCGCTGGAACGAATTAACATCGTTAAGCGAGGCACCACTGTATGATGTACTCAGAAGGGGTTTACCATTCCCTTCTTCTGGGACTGTGCAGCTTGCCCAAGACCATACAAGCTGCCTCTTCTGGGAGGCACAGGGGGAAACTGAACTCCCAACCTCTGGCACTGTAGCCAGACAATTAATCCAATTTTTGTCCAAATATTGATAGTAGAAGGGCAGGCATGATACAGTTTGCAGAAAGCATACAATCTCAAGGCTTTTTCTGTGGCTCCCACGGAGCCCCTTCTTCTTCCGTCATGTGTTTTTAACAAGTTTTTGAAACAATGATTTTCCATTCCTAGAGTGGTGATTTTTTGCATAAATGTGGCCCTCCCACAATCCCAACATCAAAAGCCGAAGAAGGTATCTGGTCACTTCAGGATTTTTAAACTTTTTCTGGCATCATGGTGCCCATGACCGGTGCTAGGGTAAAAATTTGCCTCCCAGGCCTGCCTAACTTGCCCATCTTTGCAGCAATGCAGTAGTCCGATATACAGAACAAAACTTGATAAAAAATTTAATTATGCTTGTCAGCAGAATAATTCTCCAGCATCTTACTAGGGGAGATTTTTTCAAGAACTAGGAAGAGTAAAATACATTTACATTAAAAAGAGACAATGACCACTTGGGTTAAAACAGTTTTATTGAGGTCAGGTAGCGAAAGCAGCAGATCTACTTAGGCTTGACTTTAAAAATATGGATTGCATATTTTATACTTCTCTCTATACATATATTCATACAGCAAAGAATTTAGGCAACCCCATGTCTAAAAATATTAAGAAGCCTTATAGTCCTTGATCGGTCAACTGTATGATCTGTGGCTTTTAAATAAAACAGCAGTCTCTGACTCACTTTTGTTTTTTGTCCTTCTGTGACAAGAACTAGGTCTAAGGTTTGTTTTTGCTGTTGTAGGTTTATCTATCTTTCTATTGGAAATGAACCATGAATGGCCAATGTATTTTTTGCAACGTCAGTTATTTTAATGAAACTTCCCCCCTCCCAAAAGATTATATTTCAATGGCCAAAATACTGTACCCAGCATAATCCAGATCAGGCACTGGGAACGTTTAACCTACTACGCTAATTACAAGCTTCCTGTCCCTCAGTTTTTGGTCTCAAGGCTCCCCCGAGCAACTGATTGCCCTGGGGAAGCTTTTGGAATCCTGGAGATGATGGTGGTGGTGGGCATTAAAAATAAAAAAAAAACACTGCTCAATAGCTGTTATCAGAATTGTCAGTTGTGATTTTTGACTTTTAAAGGCGCCTTCCCTCATCCTAAAAGGTTTCCCAAAAGGCAGCCGGAGGGAGTCTGGGAACCTAAAACAGGATGGGGAAGTAGGAAGCTTTTTCGATCTGGGTTAGGCTGGGCACAAAATTTGATTTTGCCCAGTAAATAAGAGCCACCTTCTAAAATTCCAAATATTTAATTGACATTACTTATCATCACCAGTTTTATATAGTGTATAACTGTAAGGCTGAGGCTGAAATCCTACGCATACTTACCCCAGAATTAAGTTCTGCTGAGCTCAATGGAACTTAGGGCTTGATCACACATGAGAAAAGGACCCCAGTTATATTGATTCTTTTCCTACCTATGTTATACTGATACTTTTTTCAGTAGTGACATGGTATATACTGTATATTGGCAGGAGCATTCACATTGTTTTAACTGTATTGATTCATTTCTTTCTATTTCAACTGTTATAGCAATCTGCTCTTTTTTGTACTGATTCATTTTGTCTACTGTTTCTTGGGCAATTAGCCCCACCTTGTCCTTTTTTTTAATCACCAAAGGTAATATATTCAGTGGCTTTTCTCCCCCTCACCTCCTTTACTCACTTTCTCTGCCTATCTCTCCCTCTCAGTTCTTGACTTTAATTTTTCTTTTCCCTTTTGAACAGTGTCAGAAGAAGAAAGCAGGCTTTGAAAGATTTGCAAAGTATTGTGAAGAGCAGGGTTACAAAAAATTGCAATGCTCCTTTCTTTACAATTCAAAGCAGGAACTTCCAAACCCTCTTGAAAGAGGGAACGGGGGGATAGAAGGCTGCTTTCTTCTGATCAGTTTATTCATACTGTTGTTGCTTTGTGGCAGCACCAATGGCAGCAATGTCGCCACTGACTGCTACTAGCCACTTAGCAATGTCCCAATAAAGAAACAAACAAACAAAGGGTACAGGTGCAGTGGCCACAGCGCCCAAACACATGACCCATCTGCAAAGGAAATAAATCAACAGCAATGATCACAAACATTGAAACAATAAGGAATGAAGCGATTAATCATTGGTAAAATTTGAAACAATCCTCCTGGTGATGGGGAAATAAACAACCTGCCGGGGCAAATGAACTGATGTTGGCTGTGCATGATGTGAATGGAAAATTATGAAATGATTTAAAAATGGCCAGCTGGAATTGTTTTGACAGCTGTGATCAAGCCCTTTCTTCTGAATAGACATGCACAGGTATACACTCTTTATGTATTCTCATGGGACTGCAGGGAAACACTTTTCTACTAACCCAGCAGATTTCCTGCAACTTTTCTAAGGCCCAAGACCTCTTCCTTAAAAGCATGTGTGCAACATTTAATAGTTCTCTTTTTAAAAGAGCAAAAGGCATACTAGTACTATTTCTTGAGAGCACAGAAGCTTTGAGTTGCAGCCTTTAAAAAGGGCTATTTCCTTAGTCTAAAAGCATGCAAGTCTTGATTAAAATATATTCTTGGATTTAAAAGAGGACCTCTTAAGAAATAATGCAAAATCTTGCAATGTTTTTTGCCAAAGAATGAACTAATCCAGACTGTCAGAGCACATGATTAAGGTGATGGCACATTACTAGTTAAGCATCTTAATATGTATACAACTGACTTCCAGCTTCAAAATCATGAACAGCCTTGCTCCTTGTTCACTTCTTTAGGAAATGTTAGTATAAATCTGTAAATCTGGTGCGTTTTTCAATGTGAGAGCCTGACACCTAAAATACTGTTATATTGGTTCTATCTTTCAGTTAGAATGGCATTGGTGAACTTCTTAGCTTGCCACGTTTTGAAGATGCTGCCCTCTTGTGTTCTTCTGGAGCATATCATGCAATGTATTTTAAATATGACTTATTTAATTGTTGTTTTTCTTGAAATCAAAATGATTTTATTTTTTGAAATAACAGCAGGTCTCTGAGTATATGTATATAGTTTAACATCCTGCATGAGATTTGGAATGGAGAATTGATTATGATTCCCTATTTCAAAAATATGTTTAGGGCCAACATGTGTTATACAGATACAAGACTCACAAGGTGATTTAGGAGGTATTTTCCCTACAATTCATTGCTTACCTGGTCCCTCAAAGGGCAAAAGTTTGGATGGAATAGGATCCTTAGCACTGAGAGGTATCAAATAGAGGTCCTTCACACGTCTGTTGTTATTAGCTACCACACCAAATCGACCACGACTGCTAAAATAGGAGTAGAGTGAAATATAGGCAACTTCCTCCTCTTCTGTGGCAGGATGGAAACGGATCAAGCACAGTTCCTAAAATACAAGAATATACAAGGAGAACACTTGTTGCTAATAAATAAAAAAACAAAGCCAATATGAGATTAAGAAATAAATTTAAAATTTGATAGTGGTTTCAAAAGTTGCATGATTTCTTGAAATATAATATTTTAGTTATTCTCTTCTCACTTTCTTATCAAATAATGGCTAAAATCCTGTTGCACAGCTCTGCCTAAGCAATGGGGAATGGCTTCAGTAGATTGCTGCTGATTATAGACTTCCTTCTACGATTTCAGGGTGTGAACAGCTTGCACTCAATGTGACAAAGTCACATGCACCCCAAAATTGCAAAAGGAAGCCTTTAATCAACTGCAACCTGATGACATCATGATATTGCACAGGCAGACCCTGCTCAATATGATTTCACCTGTTTTAAGATGATAGGATATTATTGTCAATATAATTTCACTTCACCACAATTTAAGATTGTTAGTTTTTTTAAAAATATTCATGATGTATCTTCATAGAGTTTTATCAGACAGGAGGAAGAAGGTTAAGAATGAAAGGGACAGCCAGAAAGGCAAGAAGCTATATTAGTTTGCACCTCTTGAAGAATTTCTCATACAAATTAATGGCTGAGTAACAAAGAGTCACAGGGATGGAGAAAGTGGAAACATAACCAGTAGTAACAGCAACTTTTACTTGAAAGATTCTTTGAAGCCCAGTCCATAAAATGCAGAACTTTAAATGCAAAGGAGTAGTTGAAACATTGCTACACAAAAAAAAAAAATCAAGGAAAATCTCCTTCCTTTTCTGCACAGCAAAAATAGTTCTATAATGACTAGATCCCATACATCAGTGGTTCTTAACCTTGGGTTACTCAGGTGTTTTTGGACTGCAACTCCCAGAAACACCAGCTAGCACAGCTGGTGGTGAAGGCTTCTGGGAGTTGCAGTCCAAAAACACCCGAGTAGCCCAAGGTTAAGAACCACTGCCATACATTATAATTATTATCTAAGGTACAATAAGATTATTTCAAATAAAGTAGAAATTTCTACATCTTTTTAGACTTCGTTTTAAAATAAATACCTTTGACACAGAAGATTTAAGTTTGCCAATATAATCCCACACTGTCTTCGGTGAGATCCTTCCTCCAATATGAATTGTATCTGGCAAATCCTAAATAAGAAACATTTATACAGTGTGAAATGATGGCATACTTTGATTATACAATATGTTGTTTTTATTCCACAGTATATTATCAGAATGCAAACTGGGCAAGACTTTAGGAGCCTCAGGACAGAAGCAGAACCTTCAATCACTGAAAATTGTCATTGACACTACCAGGATTGGGAGCTTTAGTTGACATTTTCTGGCATTAAAAACTTCCACCTCTGTCCTGAGGCTCCCAAAGGTTCTTCCAGGTCAAAAGGGATCCTGAAGGAGCCTCATAATTTAGAGAGTTAGAATATAAAACCTTTAATGAATCATAAAAGCCTATAGCTAATGATACATACCATCAACTCATGCAGGTGTAACTTTACACAAAAGGATTTTGGCCTGAAGATAGGTTGTTCATAATTTTATTTTACCCTGCTCCTTCACATCCCAGCACTTACCTTAGCTAATCCCATGAACTCCAGGTGTTCAGATGTTACTTTTGGAAGTAAGAACATCTTAAATTTACACACTCACATGGCACTTTCTATCTGAAAAAAGGGTGCATTCTCTGATCTTATAGAATATTACTTCCAGCTATGCACAGGGTTGAATCTACCTGCTATCCACCTTTATGAAGAATATGTTACATAAGATCACAGAAATGCATGTTCACAGTATCTATCTGGGTGAAACGTTATCTTCTATAAAATGAAACAAGGTCTAGGAAGACAGGATAATTTGTGAAAAAGAGCCATATGAAACACTCTCATATTTGAGCAGGTCTCTTAAAGTCTACTCTGCTCAGAGTAAGTGTGTGTTTTACATATTATGCTGAGAAAAGTACATGCTTACATAATCAAATATTACTTTGTCACTTTACAGGAAAACAACTGTAGTTGTCAGTCCTTTTTCATGAAATTATTTTTGAGATGGATAAAACATTACTAGTCTGATTCACATATTTCCATGTCTTCTTTAAGTAATAAATGCTTGTTGTTGAGGAACAATTTGCTTAGATTTACAGGCTGAAATCCTGATTATTTATTATGCAAGGGGAAGGCAAAAGGCATAACATTCAGTCATTCCTCATCAGCAATTAACAAGAAACAACTGGGCTTCTCAGGGGGCACACACACCCAGATAAGGAATCCTAGCAGAGACTCCTTATCTGCTCACAAAAAATGACTGAATGTTATATCTTTTCCCTTCCACATGCATAATAAAACAATAGGATTTCAGCCACAGGAACACAGAAAATTGCCTTATACTGACTGTAGCATTGGTCCACCTGTCCCACTACTGTAAATTCTGCCTAGCAATAAGGAATCTCCAGGCTTTCCAGCAAGATTCTTTCCTGATCCTGCTTGGACATCCCTGGTATTCACTGGAGGCCTCTCAAACTTGCTTAGTTACTGAAATCAGATGAGATTGCTTGTTCAGGGCAATATGACAGTTACCAAGTATGCATGTAAACATACCATCTCATAATTCTCAGAATTCAAAACTGTGAAGTGGAATTCATAGTTTGAACTACCATGAGATCAAGCTTATGGTTTGCTAAACTCACCAGCAGAACACACTTTTTTCCCAAATTAGAAGCAAAAATAATAATAATTCTTTTATCAATTATAAAATTTGGAAATTTATCTTCCCCTGTGTTTTCACATGCAGATGCAAGGTATTTATACTGATTCTTGTTATACATTTTTTTTGGCCAGCAATAAGGTCCAATATTCCAAATGAGATGTCCTGCTCATACTGAATACAACAGAAGGGCAGATATGCTTAAGCTGAATTGGCTGCACTAGCTTTCAGCAGGAAAGAAGGATTTACAGTTGTTTCCCAACTGTATCTTTATCCTGAAACTGAGTTTTATACAAACCCTGAAGTACACAATGACTGAAATCCAGTAATGTGTTGCAACTAGAGCAGCCCCACTGAGTCAGTGGGGGTTTGGTGAGTCAACACTTAAGTAAGTTGGTGTTGATTCAATGGCCCACTCCTGTGGTGACTTACTGGATTTCAGACTATATGTAAAGTCTGTGACATTTGTACTCCATACAGTAAATCTTCAGAATCTTTTCTAATGCTAATATTATTAATACATTGGGGAGCTTTACCTTACTTAAATACCACTAATACGGCCTTCTAATTAGAATTACCTTTCTGTGCAATATTTAAGTCAGCATACACAGTACTTCACTGCAGTGGGTCACAACCCTGGGTAACTCAGGTGTTCTTGGAATGCAACTCCCAGAAATCCCAGCCAGCAAAGCTAGTGCTGAAAGCTTCATGGGTAACCCAAGGACACCTGAGTTACTCAAGGTTGGGAACTACTGCTTCACTACATGGACAACAGTGACCTGGAACACCTGACTACGGACTAAATGGTTTGGGTTTCAATTCCCCCTGTGCCTTACAGAAGAGCTGTAAGGTCTTGGGCAAGCTATATAAGATCTCATAAGTAGTTTATTCTCATAAGTAGTTTATTCTGGAGAGATAAGTTAGAACTGACTTGATGGCAGATAATGATTTACTATTACATGGTACTTTATATACCATCTTCCCATTTCTAATGCTGCACTGCAACATTATTTGCAGTGAGCACAAATAATTTATGCTAGCTTGAGTGGCAGACTGCTGTTGAATGGGTATTTATCAATGATCAAACAACAGGGACATATTTACCAGTGATCAAGCATGAAATATGTAATTAATTGAATAGTTTCTCTCCCAATCAATGCAGCTAAAGCATTAAACAGCTTATTTTATTTCTTAAAACATCTTTAATAAGGAATATAATTTCATATATAGTTTATATACATAACAAATCAATTCAAAGACCTACCTCGCTAAGATAATCATACGACCCAGAGACAGGGTATGCTTTAGTGACAAACTTGGCCACGCTTTGCATATTGATGAAGCCTTTCCAAATAGGGTTGAGACGAGAAAGAAATATGGAAGTATCTCCTTCCTGAGGGGACTGTATCTCAGATATACTGAAAGAAGGAAATCAAGATGGGTCAACTGAGAATTCTCTCTTGGTCTTCCCCATTGCAAGCATTTCCAACATTTTCCAAATTACCCATCCAAATGCTAGAACGCTTATTCTAGTGAGGTTACGGGGTAAGTATTCAACTCTAGTTGTTTCTGCCGTGTTTCCCCAAAAATAAGACAGGGTCATATATTAATTTTTGCTCCAAAAATGCATTGGGGCTTATTTTCAGGGGATGTTTTATTTTTTTCATGTACATCCATCTACATTGATTCAAATACAATCCTGTCATCTTCTTCTGGTTGCTGCACAATGGTGGAGGGCGGGGTTTCACTTAACTAGGGCTTATTTTTTTGGGTAGGGCTTATATTACGAGCATCCTGAAAAATCATACTAGGGCTTATTTTCAGGTTAGGGCTTATTTTCGAGGAAACAGTGTATGTATATTCAGTACAAGGTTAGTGACTACAAAATATTCAGCAACATTTGCTACCCCTCATATACAACTCCTATTATGCTTCAAAGGTCAGTTAATAGCTTATTTTTACACAAGAGCACTGCATTAGCCATGTCAAGAAACTAAAACCATGTCTTGCTCTTAGTGCAGAAAATGGGTGTCTGTGTATTCCTTCATCTTACACTGGCCCCTCTTGCGCAAGTACACCACTTCAGAAAGACTTGTGATTAAAAAACAGATCCAATCATTCAAATACACAATACTACATACTGATCTTCTATTAGCATAACACATACATACCTAACATTGAGTGATGGTGGACCTGCTAAATATTTTAGGTCTGATGAGGATGATGGCTTTGTTAATATTGATTTTGGAGCTGGCAAAATACTTTTTGACACTTCTGGTTTACTTTCACCTACAGAAACTTTGTCAGGGATGGGCATGGGATGCAATACAGAGGTTGCAGCAGAAACAGAAGCTGATGAAGTACTCATAGCAGTTCTGGGATCCTTGCCAGAAACTGTCACAGTAGTGATAACTCCACCAGCATAAGATGTGGAATAGAGAGTATTCTCATTAGGTAGAGAAGGTTCTGGATTAGTATGTCCTTGTGTTAAAGGAATGTAGGCTCTTTCCAAGCTTGGCTGAGGAACTGCTTCAGTTGCAGGTCCAACAACAGGTTCTGGAGCATTCTCCAATTCTTCTTCTTTTGTAACTTCCATATTGTCTGCTGGAGTTGAGATTTCCAATGTTGATTTTATTTCTGTCTTTGGTTCCATCTTTTTAGTAGAAGATAATTTTTGTTTCTTCGAAGCTGGTTCTTCATCAGATGCTGACATTTGACCTGTATAGGAGACAACATTAGCATACCTTTTAAAAGATAGTGTTGCACTTGTACCCTGAAGGAATGTCACTCCAAAATGCTCATCTATAAAATCAGAATGGTTGTAGCCCTATTTGTTATAATTTCCAGTCCCCTGAACATACTTAGAGGAGAACACCTAATCCTGTACCCTTCATCATCACAATGTTCATGTGGTGACGGAGGAGACTCAAGAGGAAAACATCTTGTGTATGCATAGGTTTCCACTGTTTCAACAGTTTCCACTGTTGATGAAACCAAGAATTCAAAAATAGCACCAATGGCAAGCCATTTCTGTAGCAACACCTGGTTACAGAACTGCATTTCAAATGAGTTAGACCAATCCTATCCCTGATTATTTTCCAGTGTGCAAATAAGTCAAGGTTTTTATTTACTATACTGAGTTACACTACCTGAAACAGTGTTGTTCACTTATGTAAAAGGTGAGTCGCTGTAAGCAAAGCAATCTCCATAGGTATTATCTGTTAGATACCAAGCCTTCTGCATAACTGTGTAACATGATTTCAGTCAGTGTGCCTGTTTTTATGCCACATTAGTTTCATAGATCTATGTGCATACCTGTACAGATTTTGCAATTCAGGTCAAAAAGGTGAGCTCGGTGCTGACTTGTTGTGTCTTGTAACATACTACTGAAAACATCCAAGACAGGAGCACTCTTTTTCTCAGGTCTTGTTTGATCTGATTCTTGCTGCTCCTAAAAGGAAATGCACATGATTTAGAAAATATATTGATTTTCCATTCTGTTCACTGTATATTCAACAAATGAATCCATCAGGTTTGTGCCAGTTGAAAACGGAACACCTGCTCCTGGCCAGAATCCTACTGGGATTTATTTTTTTAGTAAGGAAAGTTACATATGTCATGGTAGCAAACAGCAGCTAAATAACGTGGTTTTGATTACATATCAGACATGCTACCAGCATCTTGTTAATTAGCTACAGTTAGCTACCATGACTTCCATAATTTCACTCAGCATCCTATTGGCAGTAAAATCCCAGTAGGATTCTGGGATTATTTGTTTCTTTTTAAGGAACTTTCCAGTAAACGCCCACTACACTACTGTGTTCATAAATCCCAAAATGAAACTCTGCTGGGTTGCATGCAAGTCCTCCACCTATGTTCAGCTGATGAATTTGGCCCTTTCTTCTTTTAAACAGTTGCTTTTCTTTCCTAATATCAAAATATTTTTCATTAATTTAAAGCAAGTTATCTCAGGTTATAACAAGAACTAACTGTTGGCAAATAATGCAGGTAATTACTGCCACAAGTTTATACTCACATCTGAGTCAGACACTGGTGGAGAATCTTCCATGTTAACATCTGGAATGGGATCTTGTTTTATAACCAATTTCTTATTTTCAAAAGTTTTACGTCTAGGTGCCATTACCTATAATGAGATAACATTATGTGGATGCATGTGCATGAATATATACAAAATATTTAGTTTATCTTTTAATTACTTCTCTACAACCAATTATCAACAAATTGAAATTATTATTACATTCAATCTAACCCACTCATAGTATAGAATTCCATACAAACATTTGTGAGCAAATTCCTGTATAAAAGGATGTTATTTCTAAAAACCATTTAACAAGTAACAGAACCTTAAGAGTCCTTACGTAACATCACCAGAATTTATTACTTACTGATTTGGTCGGTTTTTCTTTCCATGCAGATAGTTCTTTTGATAAAAGTTCTTCTGGCTTCATTCTTACTAGCTTTGACAAAGGAATGTCTTCTCGAAGAACACGATGGAAAAGCCCCTGGAGAGAAAGAGGAATAATTTACTAATTAACATGATGCGGGCTATTGATGCAACTGACAGAAGTGTATCTTTTATTGGGTAAGTAGAACTGATGTCACTCAGTTTAATATTCTAGAAGTGTCAACTCACAAAATTAAAATTTGAAAATAGCATTTTTGCCCTTTAATAGTAAAAATATATCCTGGAATGAGTGGTTAATATCATATATTCTGTGTATGTTCACATTGTAATGTGTCCCATGTAACTGGAAATGGTTACAAACATTGTATTGGTCTGAAGATTCGGAAAGAGAACACAGCTTATGAAACAATGTGCTCTTGAGTCTTAGTTCCTAGTTCCCCTCAACCTTCACAGTCCACTTCAGAGGACTGCTAGAAAAATGCAGGAGGAGTTCTGGAATTAATCTCAAATAGAACTCTATTTAGCCAGCATGACGAATGAATAGCCAGTGACAAACTGAGCCACCAACAGATTGACCCATTAAATAAATCTAAGCTACTTCAAACACAATACACTGTGACTGGGGATTTTTAAAGATTAAATATGGAATATGAGAAGAACAACTTCTTTTCTTGAACCAATTTTACTGAATGACACAGCGTTCTAATGAGAGATGTGAGACAGAGGGTGAGAGGGATACGCCACTTGCTGGAGAGCCGTCCCTCCTCAACAACAAGAATAAGGAAGTGGACTCCAAACCTGTACCCAAACCTTCAGTGGAACCTCCGCAGGAGACAGTGACAGAGGAGCTGATGGAAGATATACAGAAAGTGATGATAGGTGGGGTTCACAGAGAAAAGGCAGGCAGGGAAAGAAAAAGGAGTGTGGAGTTTGAGACAGGAGTAGGAGAAGTAGCTAGGAGGAAAGAGCAGTTACTGCCCAGTTGGGAATAGGTGTGGATGCAGGATCTGTGGATTATGGGAGAGATTAAGAGTGCCAAAGAAGGAGGCAGATGATAGGAAAAGAACAGAGATTCCCCCTAAACCCTCTTATTGGGGGGAAACAGAGGCATGAGAGTGGAGGAGACTGAGAGAGGAGAGAAAGGTTGGAATGGAGAGTAAGAGAGATGAAGAGAAGGAGCTACAGGGAAGACCCTGGGAGAATCGAGGCCCCGATGGACGGATCTTGTGAGATGATGATCTGGATGAAGAGACTGTGCCCTTGCTGGAAGGCGCAGTGAGGCAGACAGTAAAGGACTGTATCTCAACTGATCTCCAGGGACCATGGGACAGCAGTTACAGAAACCTGTTCTTGTTCAACGAATGGAAGCCCCTTCCGTACCAGTTGGCAGAAGGAGAAAGGACTTGCAATCATGTTCCAGACACTTGTTTATTGTTTGATCCTCCAATAAATCCCTCACCTGTTTTGAAGCAACACTGATCTGCTGATTTCTCTGAATTAAATTTGGAGCCTAAAGTTGAACCCTCACAAGAGAAAACGTTTGATTTATCCTTTGCATTGTTTTCTAAAACGGATACGTTCCTCCTTTAGTCATATTTCTTTTCAACTTAGAAATTACTAAATGTTTTTGTTTAATCAATCTGTTCACTGACTTTTTTACAAACATACCTGATTTTTGGGGTCCTTAAGGTTGAACATAATGCTGCGATATTTACTCTTATACCGATTGTCTGTTGCTTGAAATAAATTAAACATTTCCTTTTCAATATTCAGAGCAATTTTTCCCACTTCACTTTCTGTCATAACCAGGTCATCACTGTCACTTACTCTGCCAAAACAACAACAAAACCCTGATAGTGATCACATTAATAAACAGTTTTGTTTTTCTAAATACAACAATAAGATATTAAGGCTTCTATGACAGTCTCGTAAACAGTCCACAGAACTAAAAGTGAAACAAATCTTCCAAATTTGATTACAATCTTCCACACTGCCATATTGTCAGAAGTATTTCAGGAATCATGTAAAACTTCAGCTTGAAATACTGGTGATGATATAGGTTAACTAGAGATTGGCACTGTCAGAAAAGGTAAATGCCAAAAGAAATGCACATACCCGTCTCTATACGATCAGTATTCAGTACTAAACTATTTTATTAATTTTTTTAAAATACCATTTTAGTCAAGACATTTAAAACTGGCTTTAGGATGCTCTCTTGACATTTATCATCTTTAGCACAAATAGTTATTCAAAGCCAATGTTTTTGCTCTTATTCTTATTAGTTGTTTTATGTTGCATTGGAAGCCACCTAGAGTGGTCGCAAGACCAGATAGGTGGGGTACAAATAAAATGAAATAAAATAAATATATATAAGCATTATACATATTTCACCTTAGTTAAGTTAATGACTGTATATTGTTATTTATCTGGCTCCACAAACTAAAAATTAACCTAACATATATGGATTATTTTGTAGAATTAAGCAGACTTATATCCTACCTTTTCCACAAAATCTCTTTAAGGGATCTTCGTATATTTTGACGAATTTGTGAATTAGGCTGTGACTGACTGGCACTTGCAGACAGTTTGCCTTGCGATGCTGATGATGTTGTTGATGGAACAGTGGAAGACATAAAGGGCTTTCGAAGTCCCCCAACTGTGCTAGAAGGAGAAACTATTTTTTTGGAAGTCGAAGGTATACCATAGGATCCAGGTGATGGTTTTGATGATGGCACACTGCTTGGTGTAGATGAACCAGTTGAAACTGAGGATTTCTTAGGTATTACGCCTTTGAAATCCGCAGCAGAATGTTTAATTGGATGTTTGGTTAGTGAAGTACTAGTAAATGTAGAGGGCTTCTTTTGAAACTGAGTCCTATTTTGGGAAGACATTTGTTTTTGAACTGTAGAAGTTGATGCAACAATTTTCTTTGATACTGAAGAAGATACTGTAGGCTTATCTTCATTCTTCCGCTCTTCTTTCTGTGCTGCTAAAAGAATAAAGCATAGTAAAACATCCTATCCAAATTATATTTTGGCATCTGCTTAAAAAATAACAATAACATGTAACAGTAACAGCTGTGCTCAGTTAAAACAGGGTGGGTAACTGTAACTCTCCAAGTATTGTTGGACTGCTGTTCCCCACACGCCTTCCCATGAGCCAGGATCAATAGGAGTTCAAGTCAAACACCATCTGCAGAGTCACAGTTGCCCACCCCCAACTGAGACCCATTTATTATGACAGGAATGTTTCTAGTACCCTCCTGACTTTTTAAAATGAAATCAGTGGGATTTAAAAGAATTACAAACATTGAGCACAAAACAATATTTCTGAAGTTGGACTGCTTGCACAGATCTTACCAAAAAAGAAGCAGTAATTTCATTATTTTTAAATCCAGTAACAGATATATCGGACACCCTTGAAACTTGCAAGCCATGGAGAAGGATGGATAAGCCGAGATGGCTGAACGGAGATGTATCAGGTATCAAAGCCACTCTTTACCATCACATCTAAACTACTGTTGTTTTGCTAGCCTAGAGAAAAAATAATCAGCTAAAGTACAAATGCTGCATCTTGATGCAAGTGCAAGATGCCCAATGCTCACTAACAGGAAAAATACTTTAAAAGGGGGGGGGGACACAATGAAGAACACAACTATTTCATATATGCATTCATCTTATTTTTCAAAATAAAAAGTAATCCATCTTCAAAGATTGCACACATAGGTAAACATTACAATACCACAGAAACAAATATAACTACTCTCATGATTATAACTCAGTTTGTTGAGCCCCATCATTTATTAATCCTACTTTTTCCCATAGTTGCAAGGATTTTGTAGTTTCATCATACTTTGACATATAACTTTTGTTTTGAGACATTCAAAATTATCTTAATGATTCCCATGTTTATTCTGCATATACAAAATATGCTGAATTATCAATGTCACAATAACTCAGGAAACAAAGATTCTTCTATCCCAGAAAATGGTGTTAGAATAGTGCTAAGAATAGAAATATTTTACTGCATCCCGCCCAGCAAGTACAACTTCACAAGAAACACTTTCCCACCAGACCCACACCAACTGTTTACATGGGAAGAAACTTCCAGAATTATACACATTATGACAGTCACAACATTATTTAGTATTATATCATGGGAGGGGGGAACAAAACAAAACACTTGAATCATGATGATAATGTTGCCAGGCTTAGTTTGTGCTTAAAGACAAAAAAGAGAGAGAGAGAGAACACAATTAACAATAGACACAGGCTGGAACAAAGGCTAAAAAGAGGAACAGTATGTAAATTCTTACCCAATTTAATGTCTTGAGTGACTGCCTATTTTTCTTTTTGTTTTAAAGTGCTGCGAACCATGCAGGGATTTTTTTGCAAATGAGGTAAAAGAAATATTTTTAAATGCTACCAGTAACACAAGCAAAGGATAAATAGAACAAAGAGCATAATGTGAGGAACCTCTCCTGTTTGCTGTGTTTCCAGCAACAATCTGGGGACCACACATTCCCAAACTAGATTATCATTGATAAATTGACATCTCGTGTGCAAGGAATCTCTAAACGTATTCATCAACACAAATATATGATCTCCAAAACATGGTGTTCTCACTCATTGGCAATAACTGAATGTATTTTCTACAAGGTGTTCTTGCCATCAAGCCTTAATATCAGTGTCCTTATGAGTTTGTTTATTACTGCTTCTTGCATGTGAGGTATTGGTACTTTGAATAACTGAGTTTATATAATACAATATACAAAGCATTCTACATTCATTTATATTGAGCATACTCTGTGGAATCTGAGCCAAAACAAACTTGAACATTCAAAATCCAAATTATGGTGTACAGTTATGTTCACTCAATCCCGTTGGTTTATCTGCCACCTCTGAATGATGAGGCGCTTGATGACCTGCAAGTAAAAGGCTGATATTCACACTTTCAATTAGAACTAATGGGACTAGTGTTGTAAAGAGCTAGACTTTCTAATGTGATTGTGTTGCTAACACAACACACTTTGGATAAGCATATGTTTGTAAAGGAGCTCCATCAAGAGCAAAGTGAGATAATCAAAATTTTCAAAAATTATTTTGATTAAAGCACTCTTATTTTAGTTAGATCTGCTGTAATGAACATATTTGTGCTGTGAATGCTTTGCAGGAAAGAACAGGTAACCACAGGAAAACATTGCTACCTCAACCTTTCTTTGGCAGAAGTGTCTGACAAAATTACATCTCCAATAATAATGGGAAATTATTTTCATTTCCTTTCTTGTGTCTTGACTCAATAGTAAAATGTTTCAAAACCTTTTAGGTCAAGTTAAAAACAGTTAATCCAACCCTAGTTTATTTGTGCTTCAATTATTTTACTTTAAATGAATTTTTTTAGAAATGGAGACCTGTTCAATGTTTCTCCCTCCATAAATTTTAATGTGATAAATCCACTCTTAAAATACTTACATGCTCACGTGCATGTAGAGTGCAGGCTTAAAATTTTTGAAAGGGAGATAGCTGCACCTGCCTTCACACATGACTTAATACACTAGAAACAGTTATTTTGACAAGATAGTAGACATTATTTTGATTAACATTTTCCCCATTTTCGCCTAACTTCTATTCTTTGAAGTATTTAGATTCACAGGACATTTGCCTTCACTAGGCCAATAAAGTTCTTTTAACCCTTTGAGCAACTGACATTCAAGCAATATGGCAAGTGGGGGAGTACCCTACTTTTGAAGCTTTGAAAGTCACTTAGCCAATCAATATGGGGCACTCATCATTCAGAAAAAACAAATCCAAAGCTTTAGTCTTAAATGTGCCACAGTATTATTTTGTGCTCCCACCTCATTAGTGAATTCATGAAGCAAAATGCTTTTCAAATGTGTCACTTTCTGTTTGTGCTGCCTGTACCAGCTAACAAATAATGTACAGATGCAAGAATCGGTGCATTTGTATTTTGTAATGGCCACACAGCTTACCGCTTTTATTTCAGACAATTAATGTACAAGAACTCTAGTGTGACAGTTTGTGCACAGATACCTAGAAGAAAATCTACTACTGCATTAACTATTCTCCTTCAACAAGTGTAAAATGGCTGTGGACCTATCTTCATTGAGAACCCCATTCACATTACAGATTCTCTGAGATTATGTATGTGGTAGGGATTATATGGATATGGGAGGGATTATAAAAAAAATGTTACCAGTTTGCATGTTTGAAACAGCTTCCAGTTGCCCTGAACCCATCAATATTGTTCCTGCTCAACAATGTTACACATCAGAGTGGGCTTTACTTACTGGTCTGCCTAAATACTGAAAAAAGTGACTTTGCCCCCCACCCTCACAGCAAAGCAAACGTTGGTAGAATCAGAAGGAAGTTATAGTCACAATTTGCTCTGCTGGTTCACCAAAAGATTCCTAATGGCTTGTCTTATTACAATTATTATGTTTAACAACAGTTTAATACTTTGAACTAAGTCAACGTTCTCACTAAAGTGAGAAACTGGAGTTGTAACATTCCAGACTGAAGGTGGAAACTTTCGTAACTAAATGTCCCTCCATTCATTTTGGAAAACAAAATACCAAGAAAGAACAGGTCTAGTACTGCCCTTTTCCCTGACATATTAATTTCTTCCAAGTTTGACCACCTGAATTAAAACCAGCATAAATCAAGTGCATCAAGACCACTAAAACTTAACAGTAGTATCTTAACATTGAGAGAACTATAACTTGATAGCTATGTCTACTTAGTGGAGTATAAAACAAAACAGGTCAAAGGCAACAGGTAGCACCTGCTACCTGATATGGTGCATAACAAAATTATCTTATTGCCGCATGCATATCGCCCCCACCCACTCCACTGATGTCATTATGCATTAAATGGCCCAAGTAGTTGGGACTAAGGCTTCCATCTCATATGGCTTGGAATTAAGTCCCGGCAAATGTAAACTCATTTTAAATATGTTCAGACTATCCTGAACGAATATGTTCAGACTATCCTGAATAAATATGTATCTAATCATTTCCACTATTTGAATATTTGTTCACTGCTTTATGTAAGTCTTTATTTTTCTCAATTCCTATAATGATAACCAACTACGGTACTCTATGGACATTTATGCCATCAGCTATTTGCTAATTTTTTGATACAGGTATACTTTTGCAATAATACAAAAGCATGTAAATCTAATCTTGCCACTGCAATCATATTATACTATCAGTTTAACTACAAAATAATTACCTGGACTATAAAGCTTGCATACCTGCCAGACTACTTAAGTCTATGGTGGCAAAAAAGCCTTAATAGAGAAACATCTATTGTCAAAATAATTATATTTAATACTATATAAATTGTCATTGCATCAACACAAACTGCTAAGCTGCCCTCCTGGACACTGACACACCTTGGACATTTCATGTCCATTTCCACCACTGTCATAACTAAGATTGTTCCTGACCACCCTTAACCCAATCCAATTCTGGTTCACACTGGTAAAATTAGAAAAAGGATTTCCCTTCTTATCTAAACAAAGCCAAAATTGTTTGGTGTTAAAATTTCAAACTAACTCTTCCATGATCAAAGCAGGTCTCCTGGTTGTAAGAAATTCCTGGAATCCATGTGAATGGATGCAAAACAAACTTCCTTGTGATTTTTATTTTATAAAAGATTTGCAAGAAAGTTTTCTACCATTCAGAGTTTTAAAACTCAAGTGTAACATTTTGTGCATGAGGAATCACCTTCTGTAGAACTGATGTTAAACAGGTATGGACATATTCAGTCCCTTTCGAGTAAGATTTCATTTAAAAGAATTTTTAAAGGTCAGAATATATGTGCACTTTTAAGAAAGCAGAGCTCCAGAGCCAGTTATTCAGATTTTGGAGGGGAAAACATGCATAGTTCAAGAGAAAGAAAGAAAAACCCAAGATGAGCTGCTGGGCAAAAAATGAAAACAGAAGCTGTGAGAGAGAAGGCTGTAACCGGTGGAATTAGTTTCAGTAGGAAAATGGCTGGTAGGGTTATCTGCATGCTTTGATTTTTCTTCACTCTGCTGCCGTTTCTTCTGCTGTGACACCGCAAGAGGCAAAAGAACATACACACATATCAGGTGGGCAGAAGGAAATACAGATAGTACTTTTAGGCACTATATGAGTGGCTCTACGTGCGGCTGTCTTAAGAGACAAGACGGGGGGGGGGGCTCAAATTGCTGCAAAGGCTTGCTGTGCTTCCATTCAGGAAGTGGAGAATGGGATGGAGATTTCACAAGAGGTTCATAACAGAGTTGCAGCCCAGACCAGGGGGGTAGTTGTAGCAGATGTCAAATCAGTTGAGATTCGAAGGAGAGGGAAGAAAGATCAAGAGCTTGGTCATAAGAGTAATTGGCTGTGCCTCCCAAGGGTTCAGTGTACAGGCATGTTCCATCAACAGAAGTTATCTGGAAAAATAACCAGCTAATACCTGGTTGATTCCAAACTTTTCCATCCTGCATCCAGATAATCTGAGTCATCTCCATGCTGTACAAAGCTCGTCATCTACTTGGAAAGTTAGGGTAAAGTGGTTTAAGTTGTTGACAAGACTGATCTACCCATATATTTATATGGAAAATCACAATTTAACAATGCACATTTGGAAGTGGTAATAACTATTAAATACCTTACAAAGAAAAATCGAATGTTGCAAATGACTTGACTTCAATAAAATCTCAAAGACTGACTTAGTCATAAGTTATACACTAACACAGAAAAGCATTTTCAAATCAGTTTTCCCAATTGAAGGGGAAATGGGCATCTGGAATATAAAATAAACAAATGAAAAGCACTCTGTCCATTTCTGGAAAGTGCTTATAAACTAGTGCTAACTAGACAATATTTTTCCTAAGGCTGTATTATGTTGAGGGGAAGCACACCAAGAAACTGTTGTCTTTATTCCACCTCCAAAATTCTATTGAAGGCAGAAAAATACCCTTGGGGTGTGTGTGTGATAAATTATCAAGATCCTCAAACCATAATAGCACTTACTCTGTACTGGCAAACTTTTAGGCAAGTGTGTTGTGCTTCAAGTCCATATTAAATCTTTCTGCCACACATTACGATAAACCTGCAAGAATGCAGGTTTTTCCTGGCAGAGCTAGACAGCAGACTTGTAGAACAAGTGACATCATACCCTAGACCAACAAAAAAAAAGAGTGTAGGGAGGTTTTTTTTCGCCTTTTGCAAAGGGACTTGCTTGTTCAGAAATTCATGACACAAACTGTTGCTGTGTATGCCACTAGTGGCAGCTGACTGCATATTGTCACCTGTGTTCTAGGATCTGGTGAAAAGATAGTGAATCTTTGTACACAGAAAGGCTTAACTGTATTTCTGAAGTTTCACATGTGTATTTTAGGATTGCTGGTTTTAATACGGAACTAGTCTCTAATACACTATATAGACATGACAATGCTTGTCTGGCTGTAATTATGTCACACCAAACTGTAGTTTAGAATGTGAACATCCTATTAAGACTTGCTCCCCAGCTAACAATCTTTTCCCCATTCCTAATGTATATTGAATTTGGAAAGGCTTGTTGCTTTTATTTAGCCTTAGCTCGCTGAATGCAGCTACCTGATGTATATTAATCATGATTAGCTGCAAAGTTTCACATAGAGGCTTATAATGCTGTTTGGTTTCAAACTATTGAGTTAAGCTGGAACATAGTTTGGGGTTAACAGAAGGAAAATTTTAAAAAATCAAATGGACATTAAGATTGCATGACTGGAGGTGAATT